>NC_089223.1:95700984-96016734 GCF_963924675.1 Phocoena phocoena
ACTCGTGCTTGCTCTTCCCTTTATCTTTCATGGGCATTCCACCCAAGAAACCTCTAACCCCGTCTTGGCAGCTGCTTCCCAGTACTCTCATGAAAATTTTAGAATGTTTTTTTCATTCCACAAGAAAACTTGTTGAGATATAAACTGGAATTGAATTGAATCTATTAATCAGTTTGGGGAGAATTAACATCTTTACAACCTGAATGCTTTCTATACATAAACATGCTCTGTCTGTTTATTTGGGTCTTCTTAATGTCTTTCAATAAAGTTTTTAACTTGTTACAAAAAAATAATTTATACGTCATTGTCAAAAATGTATTCCTTGGTACTTTGCATTGGGATGTACTTTTTAGGCTGGGATGATATCTGGACACTTAAAATTTTATTTTCTGACATTTTGAACTTTCTTTTTCTGATCTAAAGAAATGCCCTAACTTTTGTATCTTAGAGCCATAAGCCTTGATAAACACTCTTACTAATTCTTTGTATATTCATTTACATTTTTTTGTAGACAGTATTATCTGTGAATTATCGTAGCTTAGTTTCTTCCTTTCCAAACCTTGAAACTCATTTATAATTCTTGCCTGATTACATGAGCTATGGCTTCTAGAAAAAGGTGGAATAGGAGAAGTTAAAGGACCATCTTGGTCTTTTCCTTGAACTTAAAGAGAATCCTTTTAATTTTCTACCTTTGAATATGGTGTTGGCTGTAGGTTTTCTGTCAATTTTTCATTAATTTTAGGAAAGTTTCCTTCTATTGCTAATTTCCTAAGAGGTTTTTAAAAAAATTATGAACAATATATTAGACCCCGTAGGACCCTGCCCCATATTATTCAGTTGTATTTTACTATAGATATTGTTGCAACAAAAAGCTTTGTACAGTGTAACTGAACAAAGCTTGCATCTGAGTCACCATGGTGTTTGGTTACTGAGATTTTAAATCTATCACCACTCTTACATTTTATACATCCTATTTTATCCTCTTTTTCTATTTTTTTCTCCTTTCCACCTATTGAATTCCTCTTCAACCCATACACACTTCCAATTTTTTCTCCTTTACTATCTTGGAAATGTACTGTTTCTAATATTTTGTTGGTTTTCTTGGAAATTTTAAGGTGCATATTTAGAGAAGGTATAATATTGGGCTGGCCAAAAATTTCATTCAGGTTTTTCTATAAGATCCTAACAGAAAACCCAAATGAACTTTTTGGCCAACCCAATATCTTTCCCCTCCTCCTCAACAACATTATTTTTTAATGCTTTTAACTGCAAATATCCCTCCTGATTTATACAATATAAATATGCAGAATTTTATTTCTACTTTAAATTTTTCTACCTCCATACATTAGACATTGTAGATATTGCCTTTTATAATTAATATTTGTTGAGAGTTACCCACAGGTTTACCATTATCTTTATTCACTCTTCCTTCTTGCATTTCAGATCATATAGGATTATTTTTCATCTCTCTGAAGTACATTTTTTAGGAATTCCTTTTGTGAAAGCTTAATGGAAATTAATTAGTCCAGATTTTGTTTGATATGTTTTTATTCCAAAGTTATTTTGGAAAATCATATATTTCCATTAGAATTATGATTTGAGAGTTATTTTCTCTCAGAACTTTCAAGAAACATTTTTCAGTCTTTTAGCTTCCTTTGATACTATTTTTTCCAGTTTTATTGAGATATAATTTACTTACAGGACAGTATAAGTCTAAGGTGTACAGCATAATGACTTGACTTACATATATTGTGAAATGATTACTACAATAAGTTTAGCTTTGTTACCATTCAGAAATCAGTTGTCAGTCTAATTTTAGTTTCTTTGTACATTTCTATCTTTCAACACTTACTGGTTTTAAGATCTTTTCTTCATCTTTACTAACCTCTAATTTTACTATATGTCTAGGTATAGCTTACATTTTATGCATCTTGCTTGGAATTTATCTGGTCTTGTGAATGTAAGAAAAGATATTTCTATTGGTAGTAAAAATTCTCAGACATTTTTAAAAAATGACTTTTCCCTCTTCTCTGTCATCTCTTTCTGGAACTTCCATTAGGATCATGTTTGAGTCCCTAACTCCTCCATGTTCTTTTGTTCTCCTTCATACGTCCCTTCTCTTGTCTCTCTGAGATGCATTCTATGTAATTTCCTCATACCTATCTCCCAGCATAATTTTTCTCTCTTTTGCTATGTCTAATTTACATTAATCCTTCCCCTGAGTTTTAATACTAATATTTACTTTGTTTCTAGATGTTAAATATGTTTCATGCCAGTTGTGATTGGTCAGTTATGGTAGTCTCTTGTACTTTTATCATATTTTCAATACTTTTAGATTTTTAATATTTGAATATGTTTATTTTGTATCCTATACCTGAAAATTCTAGTTTGGGGATCTGACCCTACATTTTTTCTATCTGCTGACTTGTTTATGATAGCTTCTTTTGTTTGTGCTTTGGTTGATTTGTGCGTATGTGTGTGTGTTTATGTGAGCTCATGTTCTTTGGAATTTTATGTTTGATTATTGTTTGAGGTCTGAGTTTAAAGTCTTTTCTTCCAGAAGCAATTAGTATTTGCCTCTGCCAGGTTAATGAAGACCCTACCAATCCAAAATGAGAATATGTGAACTGAAAGAAATTACAGGTAATGCAGACAGGGAGACAAAAAGATAGGGAATATGAATGAGAATTAAATGACATTTCAACTGGGGATTTTCATGAATGTGGTCATCCAGATGGTGTAAATTCCTGCCCATCCCCACATGAATTTGGATTCATAGTATAGACATTGTTCTATCCCTGCTCATTCCCTTTCCTTCCCCAATCAATCCATCCATCCATAGGCTGGGAAAAACAATCTCTTTGCTGCTTCCTTAGCAGAACAAGTTGTCTGTTTTGTTTTGTTGTTTCATTGCTTGGATTTTGTTTTGTTTGTTTCATTCTTGCAGTTTATGTCCAATATAGGCTGAGCTGAAGGCTAATCTCCCGCCTGACCTCACTCAGTTTAGGCCTTCACCTTTCTCTTCCATTTTCTGCTGCATTACACATTAACACCAAATTCTAGTCTTTCAGGTATTGGCAAAAATACCCAGGAAAAATGTTGGTTCCAGTGTTTGCTTACCCATGAATTTATGCCTTTTGGATATTTCAGGATATTGAAGAATTTTCTTCCTTCCTACAAGTTTATCTGGCATTTAAAAAGATATTTTGAGACTCAACAATAAGAAAACTAAAAGCTCAGTTAACAATGGGCAAAAGATCTGAACAGACAACTCATCAAAGCAGATATATAGAAGACAAATAAGCACAGAAAAAGCTGCTCAAATCATTTATGCTATAAACTCAATGTTTGTGTTCCTTAAAAATCCATATGTTGAAACTTAATCCCCCAAATGATGATATTTACAGATGGGGCATTCAGGAAGGGATTAGATCATGAGGACAGAGCCCATGTGAATGAGATTAATTCCCTAATGAAAGAGACCCCAGAGAGCTCCCTAGCTCCTTCTACCATGTAAGGATACAGTGAGAAAACATCCATCTACGAACCAGGAAGGGGACCCTCACCATACACTGAATTTGCCAGCACCTTGATCTTGAACTGCTCAACCTCCAGAACTGTGGGAAATAAATGTTTGTTGTTTAAGCCACTCAGTCTATGGTATTTTTGTTATAGCAACCCTAAAGGACTAAGACAATTTGTCATAAGGAAATTACAAATTAAGACAACAATGAGATATCACTACATGAAAATCAAAACTACATGGAAATCAAAAGAAAGCTGGAGTAGGAATACTCATATCAGATAAAATAAACTTTAAAATAAAGACTATTACAAGAGACAAAGCAGGATACTACATAATGATCAAGGGATCAATCCAAGAAGAAGATATAACAACTGTAAATATTTATGCACCCAACATAGGAGCACCTCAATACATAAGGCAAATGCTAACAGCCATAAAAGGGGAAATCGACAGTAACACAATAATAGCAGGGGACTTTTTTTTTTTTTTTTTTTTTTTGCTGTACATGGGCCTCTCACTGTCGTGGCCTCTCCCATTGTGAAGCACAGGCTCCAGACGCGCAGGCTCAGCCACTTTGCGGCATGTGGGATCTTCCCGGACCGGGGCACGAACCCGTGTCTCCTGCATTGGCAGGCAGACCCTCAACCACTGTGCCACCAGGGAAGCCCCCAGTAGGGGACTTTAACACTCTACTTTCACAAATGGACAGATCATCCAAAATGAAAATAAATAAGGAAACACCAGCTTTAAATGACACATTAAACAATATGAAATTAATTGATATTTACAGGGCATTCCATCCGAAAACAAAGGAATACACTTTCTTCTCAAGTTCTCATGGAACATTTTCCAGGATATATCATATCTTGGGTCACAAATCAAGCCTTGGTAAATTTAAGGAAATTGAAGTCGTATCAAGTATCTTTTCTGACCACAACGCTATGAGATTAGAAATCAGTTACAGTGGAAAAAACGTAAAAAAACACAAACACATGGAGGCTAAACAATACATTACTAAATAACCGAGAGATCACTGAAGAAATCAAAGAGGAATCAAAAAATACCTAGAGAAAAATTACAATGAAAACACAGTGATCCAAAACCTCTGGGATGCAGCAAAAGCAGTTCAAAGAGGGAAGTTTATAGCAATACAAGCATACCCCCAAGAAACAAGAAAAATCTCAAACAATCTAACCTTACACCTAGGGAACTAGAGAAAGAAGAACAAACAAAACCCAAAGTTAGTAGAAGGAAAGAAATCATAAAGATCAGAGCAGAAATAAATGAAATAGAAACAAAGAAAACAATAGCAAAGATCAATAAAACTAAAAGCTGGATCCTTGGGAAGATAAACAAAATTGATAAAACTTTAGCCAGACTCATCAAGAAAAAGAGGGAGAGGACTCAACTCAATAAAATTAGAAATGAAAAAGAAGAAGTAACAACTGACACTGCAGAAATACAAACATCCTAAGAGACTACTACAAGCAACTCTATGCCAATAAAATGGTCAACCTGGAAGAAATGGACAAATTCTTAGAAAAGCAGAACGTTCTGAGACTGAACCAGGAAGAAATAGAAAATATGAACAGACCAATCACAAGTAATGAAATTGAAACTGTGATTAAAAATCTCCCAACAAGACTTCCCTGGTGCTGCAGTGGTTGAGAGTCCGCCTGCCGATGCAGGGGACACGGATTCGTGCCCCAGTCCAGGAAGATCCCACATGCCACGGAGCAGCTAGGCCAGTGAGCCATGTCCGCTGAGCCTGCACGTCCAGAGCCTGTGCTCCACAATGGGAGAGGCCACAGCAGTGAGAGGGCCGTGTACCAAAAAAAAAAAAAAAAATGACATGAGTAAATCTTAAGTGAAACTAATGTACAAACGCTATATACTGTATGAGTCTAATAATACGACACTCTAGAAAAGGCAAAACTATAGAAACAGTGAAAAGATCAGTGATTTTCAAGGGTTTCAGAGGAGAGAAGGGAGATTTGAACAGCTGAAGCACAGGAAATTTTTTCAGGGATGTAAAACCATTATGTACGATATAGGACTCTACTGTGGATATATCACACTGTGAACCTGTCAAAACCCACTGAACTTTACTGCACAAAGAATGCTTCTTAATGTATGCAGATAAAAACCTATTTGAGTGTCCAGTGGAATCCCAAAATGGAATTCAGGATATGACAAAACAATCTAACTGTATTATAAACAGGTGAAACAACCTCACTGAAGGGGTTGGAGGTAAAGGTGCTTGCCTAAGCAAATTCGAAAATGAGTAGAGTCTGTAAAACTAAAGGCAAAATAAAGTATACATATACAACCAGGTCTATACTCTAGTTGATAAAGTTGTTTCCCCCAAGTGCATGGGTTAACAATTCTGATACTGTTCTGCATGTATATTGAAGTTGAACAATTGAGTAAATGGTTGTTTTCAACACTGTTGGAGTGGGAGATTACAGACAATCCAAGGGAAGGGCTAGAATGATTCTTATGATAATCAATAGAATTGGAGTCATCAGCATGAACTCATGTTTGGCTTAATATAGATACAGGTGGTAACATATAGAAATATTTATAGATGTCTGTATATGTACATGAATTAATATACACACATAAATTCCCTTGTTTTGTCATCTGGGAAGGCCTAAAAGTTACAACACTCCAACAGCAATGAGCACACCTAGTACCCCGATTTTTGTTTCTAATACCATTGTCCAATAAAAGGAACCAGAGTTCCTTGGAGAAATAGCTGACTCTAGCACTGGGGCAGGGCCTGAGGTGAGCCTGGAGGATCTTACAGTGCTAGAAAGTACGAACACACACACACACACACACACCCGCACACACACACACACACACACACACACACACACAAGTGATGGGGATATGTCAGAGGGAAATAGGAGCTAAATGAAAAAGGTCCAGATGGCCAAAGCTGGAAAAAAAATGAGCAATAAAATAAAGTAATATTGGATTGTAACCAAGGTATAAAATAAATGTCATGAGCCACACTGATATAAATAAATAACTGAATAAATAAGTGTGAGAGAAGAGACAAGCCTTTCATGCAGGAAAGTCTCAAGTAGTATATGTAGATACTCTGCCCTCAAGGACAGGGGGCACAATTTCCCACTCCTTAAATGTGCACTGTGTATATTGACTTCCTTCCAAATAGTACAGTGGTGGGGGTAGAGTGAAGGAAGTAACTTTACGTGGAAAAATTTCACAAACACCACCTCTTCTAGGTAATCAAGGTCAAAATCAACTGTGCTAAGTCATGTTGTTGGTAGGTACCTTTGATGTGATGTGATAAAAATGGCATTTTACCTTTATCATCTTTCTTCCAAAACCCCTAACCTCAGGCTAATTATGAGAAAAGCAACAGACAAATACCAATCGAGGGGCATTCTCCAAAATAGGCCAGTAATGCTCTCAAGCATCACAATCATCAAAAACAAGGAAAGTCTGAGAAACTTAGAGCCAAGACAACCCTAGAAAGTGATGGGATAGTTCCCGTCTGAGTCTGAAGGTCTGAGAACCAGAATGATGGTTCTGAATGAACCATCATCTGAATGATGACCTAGGTTCCAGTCCAAAGCTGGCAGTCTCCAGACCCAAGAAGAGCCAAAGTCCCAGTTCAAAGCAGTCTGGTAAGTGGAGTTCCTCTTCCTCACCTTCTTTGTTCTACTCAGGTCTTCAATTGATTGGAGAAGGCAATCTCCTGTACTCAGTCTACCAATTCAAATGTTGATCTCATTCAGAAACACCTTCACAGACCAGGATAATGCGATCATGTTTGACCAAATATCTGGGGACCCCATGACCCAGTCAATTTGACACATCAAATGAACCGTCACAGCTGGAGTCAACAGTGAGCCAGGCAGCAGACCTCCAGCCCTGGCAGCTGAGATCCCAGCCTCTGTGCCACTTTCTCTACAGGGAATTCAGCTTCAGGGTCTACTCAGCTCCTTCCCTCTGGAGGGGAATGCTGTCCTCGTCACAGTTCCCGACAATGATGAGGGGACCTCAACAGCCACTGCCTGGGCCTGTTGTGAGGACTGGATGAGATTGTGTGTGGGAACATACTATGTAAGCTGTTCAGTTCTGCAGAGGTGAAGGGCTGTCATTATTCTGCTTTTTTTTCCCGGGGATTATCGGCCTTCACATTATCTTTATGTTTTCCAGGCTGAAATGAAAAGATAACATATCTGAAAAGCTAAGCCCCTATGAATTCATAAAGAGAGACTAGCTGGCATCTCCTGCATCAAAGAGAAGAATAGCAGTGCAAATTTCTGTGTTGCTTTTGGCGCACAAGCCATTTTCTCATGCATTATCTCATGTAATCCTTACCGAAATCCTGTACAACAAAGACTGTTATTATTCTGCTTTTTGTAGATATAGAGAGAGCCTGAGAGAGGTTAAATGACTGGCTCAAGATAACACTGCTAGGAAGTAACTGAATTATATTTTAACGCTAGGCTTCAAATTCTAAACCTGTATTCTTTTCACTGCATCACAATCCCTCTTGAGAGGAAACAGTGAACTCAGCCCTTGGCACCATAATAGCCTGTAAAGAAAGACAAGTAAACTTTGCTAATAGTTGAATAACAGATTTTTGGTTCTTCTACATTTAGAAGAACATATCCAAGTGAGAGGTAACAGTATCTAAGGAATCTAGTTTCATGTTACTCATTAATTCATGCATTCCACCAGCATCCATCCATCCAATCAACAAATTAAAGGTCTACTATGTTCTAAGCACCATTATAGGCACTGAGATCACACGTGGTAACCTCAGCCTCACCATCGTCATCATCATCAACAACATTTTCATCCCAATTCACTTTGATTATGTGCATGTCATAGGTGACTAGGTAGAATGTCATGACGTCTGAGATTACAGAACATGATGCCAATATTGTGTTGGTCATGACTTTGACACACACTCACCAAGGCAGATACTGGAAGACAGAGTAAAGGAGACACGATCAGCTGGGCAACATGAAGATAGGCACAATAAATACGTGCAATACGTACACAGAGACAAATACATTTTGTGGGTATGTATTGGGAAGAAGTCGTCATGATATCTGAATTAATAGAATTGTAAAGAACTTTTGTTCCTGAGTACGCAGTTGATGAAGGCACTTCTGATAATAAAGCAGGACTGTGTCTTTTGGTTCTTGTGATTTCCAGGAAAAAATTCCAGCAGGACATTCAGCATTCAGCACCCAATGGTGTGGATTTGACTTGCTGCACTTGTGCCTAGTAGGTCTTGAATAAATGTTGATTTTTTTTTCTTTCCCTTGATTCAGAAGGATATGTGTGGAATGTTTTTCAGAGGAGCTGCTTTAATTTGGGAAGTAATATAAATTCCTCAGAATTTATATCCCTCAGAGAACCACAAAAATAGAAACTCTCCTCTGACCCTTTCTCTGTTTAAACAATGCCTCTTACTCCACTCTAAGGTACAAATCAAATGCGGCTTCTGTCAGGGAGACTTCTTCCCATTCTGACAAGCCCCTATCGGGGCCTATGCATCTGCTTTGCAACCTCCTAGGCCACATAGCTGGGGAGCTGAACACCCCTCACTGTAGCCTCCGCAGACACTCCTCTGTTGTTACTGTGGATGAAACGCCATGCTTCTAGCTTAGATGAATCCATATATTTTTAAACTGGACCCTATTCCCACTTAACCACTCAGCTACAGCAATTTTCCTCTCTCACTTATCTTTACATTTTCCCTTTCTACTTGGTCTTTCCCAACAGTAAACACACTGTTACTTCATCTAGCTTTCAAAAACCCTCTGCTAACCATGCCCCCCTCCATCTACTCCCCACTTATCTGTCACATCTGTGCCGTGGCCTTCATAGAATTTTCCTCAGCCAAAAATCCCAGCACTTTCCCTCAGGAGGAAGATCATAGCCAGTGACTGACTCCCATGAGGTACCAAAAAGCTGGCCCACTGCCTTGGGGTAAGGATAACTTTGTGGTGCAAACTGTTTTCCTAAGCATCACTATAGGTGCAGTCTCCAGGTAGTTGTAGCTGAGACTACCTCTATTCCTGCTTAGCTTTTTCCCTGCTCTATTCTGCTTCCCTTACTTTACGTTCTCTGAAAAGTATTTTCCCAATAAACCACTTGAATAAGACTACTCATCTTTGGATGGGTATTCTGTTTCTAAAGGACACTCTGCTTCTAGGGAACCAAGCCTAAGACAGTTGGTACCAGAAGTGAGTGGTCCTAGGAAGCTCAAAAGATGAGATTCTCAAATTGGATCACTTGCTGGCTGAATGGCAACGAGGACCCCATCACTGGTGTTAGGTGGAGTACAGATCATTCCTGACATATTCAAGTGTTGGAATGGCTGAGGCTCTTACTTTTGATGAACAGTTGGAAAGAAGTATGCTCACTGGCACCACGTCTTTGGCACTCAAGAGATGTAGAAGATATGATCATTATAAGAACTGTGGAGTCTGGTGGTTGTTCCTAAGCAACATCGACTTATTGAAAAGGGAAAACAACAGGGAGAGATGGTCAGATCTATTAATCAACAATTCAAAGCATAGTGTGAGGGCCATAGGTTATCGTTGACAGTATTTAAAGACCTTTATCGAATAGCTAAAAGGCAGACGTTGCTTAAGATCGTACACTAGAGTTAATTTTAAGAATGATAGAGCTTCAAAAAAATCTGAATGTTCAGCCTAAGCAAATATCCAAAGAAAAAGTCATTGGGTACAAAAATAGTAGCCCCCTGAGGCTTGAGATGGGGATATCCAGACAGACGACCATGAGGATACTGACCCCTAGATTCCCCTGAGCCTTCTGGGCCTGCAGAAGTAACCCCTCCTTCTTTTTGGAAGATAGAGATTCTCCCTTGCTTGAAAACTATGCAGAGATCTAAAATGAAGCAAGTGACTTATGATATTATACTTGCCCTCATCAGAATCTCTTTCTGCCTTTCCTGCTGGTTACCAGATTCATAATTAAAGTTAAATCTCAGCTGGACCTGACTAGAGAAATGCCAATACTGCTAAGTGAAGTAAGAGGTTATATTCCAAAAGGGCTGTAGGACCAAACTAACATGGTACTTCCAGGACCAGAGAATGTGACTGGGGGTGGAGCCTGATTATCTGACCAAGGTAGAGGGATACAAAGCTGGATAATGGAGGGCTTGTCAGTATGGAATACTCATCTGTAATACAACACCAACCATCCTGAATAGGGCCCCAAGTGTTGGTTCCAACACACTGCTGGAGTAACACTTAGGAGCTTGGGCAAAGTAATGGTCCACCTTCTACGAAGGAGGGATACCAGATAAAGCATGAAAGCCATGGAGGAAGGATTCCTGAAGCTCAGAGAAGTGAGGATACTAGAATATGTCTATTAGACAAGACCAGAAAAAAATACCAACTAAACATCTTCCTTGGGATGGCTCAGAGGACAATAAAGGTAATAAAGAAAGTGCTGGGGAAAGAGTCACAAGCAGTAAAAAGCTGAGAAACAGTTTTCCTCTGTAGGTCAGGATGGATGATAGCAGATACTGCTTCAGAATTGGGCTCCCTAATAGCAATGAGAATGAAAGGAGCATGAAATGGAAGAGGTCAGGTGGCAGCACCTAACAATCAGAAACAAACTGAACCTACTTGCCATGATGGACACCAACACTGGAATAGCAGCAGAGGTATGACCGACCAATAGGAATCTTGGAAATAGCTCTTAACACATGGCATTCTTAGGGACAATATAATATATGGACAGCCAGCAAGTCTACTGCTTAAAATACATAAACAAAAACAAAGTTCTGAGAATGGATGAGCAGAAAGATAAGGTCAGCTGCTCCAGTGGAAAGTCATGATTGTCCAGTTTGCAGACCAGAGTTCTCAGATCCAGAGCTCATTGCCTGCAGTTAAGACCAGATCTTCGTGGAAAAAAAAAAAAAAAAGCAACAACACAGCAAGTGTACACGGCAGTGCTTTCCCAGTCCTTCTGCCCAACAAGCAAACAATAACAACAAAAAAATTATGGCCATTTACTCAGATAATTGTGTATTGAGGACAGGCAAATAAGCAGATCTTTTAAGGGCTTAGAATACAGGATATGTCTAGACACTAACACCCAGGAACCCAAACCCAAAGTGCCATTGTTACCCCTGTTATAGTGGGGACTATGGGGCTCATTAATAAATGAATTCCTGGCCCAGGTCCATCTCAAAGTAGATCCATTGGCTCCATAGATCCATTCATTGCTATTTCCCTGATTTCTAAATGTATAATCAAAATTGCCCTACTTAGCAATTTGGCAGAGCTCTCAAATTAACCTGCAGAGTAAGAGCTATGATAATAAGAAAGACCAAGTGAAAGCTCGTGAAGTTGCTCCTCCCTCCAAGATAGTAAATCAAAAACAATATCTCATCCCAGAATATATATGACAGATATTAGTGTCACCCTCAAATCCTTAATAGACTGTCATATCCCATTTACTTCACTAGGGCAAAAACCAGATGGATTATGATAGATATTCATGGACTGTCACAAACTTAGCCAAGTATGGTCTTATGTGTAGCTGCTGTGCCAGATGTGGTGTCTTTACTTGAGGAGATTAATACAGTCTAAGATGTATTGTGTGTGCTATTGATCTAATGAGTGTGTTCTTTTCCATTCTCATAAGAGAGGAAGATGAGAAATAGGTTGGATGCTCATGGGATAATAATACACATTCACAGTGTTGCTGCAGGGCTGTTAGCTTTCCCAAATATAGTCCAAAAGCAGCTTGACCATCTGGACATCTTGAAGACGATAGTGAGCACATAACCGTGGAATCTTTTAGTCCTACTATATTGCGAACTATCCAGAGGCTATTGGCCTGATAGAGGGATGGAACAACATTTTGAGGACAGCTGAGGGGCCAGATTGAAGATGACACCTTTGAATATGGGGTGATAGTCTTTATACTGTGGTGGACATTTTAAACCAATGGCCATTATATTGTGTGTCTAATAGGTGAAACAGATGCGTGAGAGAACTAGGGGTGGAAGTAGGGTAAGCCACTTAGGAAATGGGTGTTTCCTTTGCCTATAACTTCAGACTCCACAGGTATAAAAGTCCTGGTTTCCAGAGAAGAGGATGCTTTTACCAAGGGACCCAGAAGAGTGCTACTTGGTCATTTCAAAATCCTCATGGAAGTAGACCAGCAGTCACAGAATGAGGTTACTATACCAACAGGGGCAGTAGATCCTTATCCTCGATGGGATATAAAACTTCTGCAGCATAATAAGACTAGAAAAAAATAAGTTTGGCAGGGAAGTGATCCTCCAGAGTGGCCCTTGGTAGTTCCATGTCTTATAAATGGGCAAGTGCGATAAGCTTAGTCCTATGGGACTCTAGCCTAAAATCCTCTTCAGAACACACCTCAGTCAGTGATGGATTGACATGGGTGTACAAAAGGCTAGCCCCCTTTGTCTCAACATGGGACTAAGTCTGTTACATTATTTGTGCTTCAGAGTTTCTTCATAGGATCAAACTAAGGCTTGTCTCGGTTGAGACCACACTCTTGCTTGGCTTCTCTCCTCTCCCTATTCTACTTTCCTCACTCCCTTTCTCCCATGAGCACTTCCAGGATAAATCTCTTGAGCAAGAAGAACATTTTCAGGCTCTGCTTCTAGGGAATCTTGACTAAGACACAGAGATTTTTTGACAGTTTTGTGCATGAATATATCAACATCTCTAGAAAAAAGATGCATAGCACACAAAAAGCACTTAGATAATATATGTTGGATAAGAGTTTAATCCTTTTCACACTGAATCGTCATGCTTGGTTTACTTGCTATTATTTGTTTACTTTGTGATTTATTTTATTCATCTGACAGGCCTTTAGCCAGTGTCTCCCATGTTCTAGGCTCTATACCGCATGGTGTAGATACAGAAAAGCAAAAGTTGATATCCCTTTCCTGAAGCCACCTTCAGCCTTATCAAGAAGACGTATCAATAAACCAGCTTATTTGGGTGCAAGGTAACAAGTGCCATGATACAGAGAGTGTCTGGATCTTCCGTTTTTTAACCTCAAGAGAAACAGAGACACAGGCTCACAGTGGGCACTCAATAAACAAGGGAAGATTAAATGAATAATTTGAAGCAATTTCATAGAGTCTCAGGAGCTGTGAGACCTGGTTAGATCTGACACAGCCTCAGTTGCACCCCAGCAGCTCAGAGGGACCAATCCTCCTTGCTCTGCTCATGGGGGAAAGGCCACCCCATTTCTCTTTGCCTGGCTATCTCCTGTTCACCATGGAAGACTCAGTTCTGGCATCATCTTCCCTGGAGTATCCCTTGACCCTACTGCACCCTGAGATCAGAGGAGGTGCCTTTTCTAACCATCTGTGCCTGCCTTTTCCGTCGTGCTTAGCATTGTGTGCCATGATTTTCTGGCCTATCAACTGATAGGTTTTTTCATTGTTTTAATTGGTTTTTGTTTAATTATTTAACTGTTTTTTAACATCCAAGGGAGCATCGATGTGTGAAAAAAGATATTTGGTATAGCTTGGGTTTTCACCAATAGTCATTTCTTTTCATTTCAAATCTATCTTTTCTTCAGCCTTTAAATTCAATCTTCAAGTCCAGCATATCTGCTTGTAAATTTAGTATCTAGATGTGAAAATTAAAAACACTCTCATTTGTTCTATTCTTTGATTTCTACTAATTTAACTCATAAATTTCACAGATTAATTTTCCCTAAGCACATAAACATTATTTTTTAAAGTTCGTCAAATTTTTTCAAATATATCAAAGTCACAAAAACTTAAAAACGTAACAAGTTAAAATCTCCCATACTATCTAAGACTTCATTAATTACATTCCCTTAAACATGTCAAACTATGATCATATAGTAAGTATATTTTATTTTCTTAAGCACTTCAAACAGCCAACAAGACAGGCTTATAAAGCTACCAATAAAAGTCTTTCTAACTCTCCACAACTCTCCTAACTTTAATACATACGAAGTTACACAATGAGTAGATCAGATACAGTTAAGCATTTCAATGTCTCCCACAGTAATGAATAAATATGATAACTTAGATTCTCTTAAGCTTTCAAGCAAATGTAATTAGATAAAACTTCCTAACATTTGAAATTGAAATCTCAAGTCTAAATTTTCTAGGATGTTATACTCTCTTAAATGTCTCAAACATCCTACAAAGTATATCCCAACAGCACAATGAATACAAAACTTTCTACTACACTTGTATAATCACAATTTACATAAATGTTTAAATACCAAATTTATTTATTTATCATCTATATACCTATATTTATATATTATATCTTCCCAGGGTTATAAAGTCACTTATCCAAGGTAAGACAGGCCTACAGATGCAAGGCTGTCAGAGATTTGAGACCATAGTTACAAATGCAAAGGTTTAGTCAAAGATTTGGGGATGCATAACCTGAATCAAATCATGAGGAAACAATCAGACAAACTAGGAAACATTCTGCAAAACAACAGATTGTGCTCTTCAAAAATTTCAGTGTTGTTCAAAACAAAATAGAAAGACAAGAAAGAAGACTAAAATAGACATGATAACTAAATGTAATGCATGATCCTGGATTGAACCCTGGATGAGAGGGGAAAATAGTACTTTCAGGCAGCATTGGGACAATTAAGAAAATTTGAATATCAACTATATATTGGATAATAGTTTGTATTAAATTTAAGTTTCCTGAGTTTCGTCACTGCATTGTGAGTATATAAGAGAATTTGACCCTTTTTAGGAGAGTCCTGGTGAAGTATTTGGGGGTGAGGTGTCAGATCTCCACAACAGATTCAGCTAAACAATAATAATCATAGTAAGAATAATGCAAAGAAGAATAAAAACCTGTGTATCTTTATGTGTGTGCAGAGAGAAAGAGAAAGCAAAACCATGGCAAAAATGTTGACAATGGGCGCAGCTAAGGTGAAGAGGATATTGAGAGCCAAGTTCTTGCAACTTTCCTGTAGTTGTTTTTACAAAACAAAAAGATTTCATTGAAAATTAAAAACTAAAAAATCAAAAGTAAGATTTGGGATGAGCTCATATGAACTTGGATGTGTCTTTGAAGAGAATTAAACTTGAGCCATAGACAATCAAAGCAACAGAAAACCACTGGCACATTTAAACAGAAAACTGACCTACTGAAATGATATGGGATTCTTTGGAGCTGAAGGAAGGCTGGGAAATGAGTTTCTGAGGCTGTTCTTCTAGAAGAATGCCTAAAATCAGATTTCCTCCCAAGGAAAACAAAATTGCCATCATTGTGCCATGGCGTTGCGGTCACTGGACCCTGACTATGCGGTGGGCTCAAAGCCTGGTCCCCCGAGGCTCAAAGCTCCTATCATAGCTGTTCCTCTGGCCACTAGGATGGATTCTCCACATCTCTGTTCTTTGCATGAACTGCTCACCATTCAAAGTCTAAGGCATTTGCTTTTGATTACCTGAGTCTAAGGCACAAACGAAAACACTAGCTGGGAGAGAAGCTAGGAAAAGTCAGGATCTGACCTCCAGCTCCTGCCACTGCAGGCAGGCTCTGCCGCTGTCATCAAGGGTCCTAGTGACGGACTTCCCCAGTCACAGGAAGTGGGTCCATATGATGGGAAGAGAAAAGGAAAAGGATCCATGTCCATGACACCCAGTGCACTCCTCTTAAGCTCTGCCTGCTCTATCAAAGGCCCCCAAGGCCAAGCCTTTCGGCTGGGCTCTACCTTTGCAACTCCAGTCTGAATTCACGCCTTTCTTAAGGTAACCGCTTTCAACTCTTATCACTGATTCGAGTGGACAGAAGTCTGCCCCCCTCATCCCTATCTCTTTCAACTAAACATTTCAGTGCCTAATTACTTTATTGAATTCTGTGACCCTCCCTACCCACTTCCCTTTCACCCCCGCAGTCAGGATTGTGACTAACATCCCCTAGTCGTGAATTGTAGCAGGACTGTCTCCAGGCTCTTTCCAGCTTCCTTATGGATCTCAATCACCACTTCGTGACATTTTATTGTCAGGACCCAGCACAGAGCCTGGAAAACAGTAGGTGCTTAGGCACAAGGATTGGTAAATAAATGCATGAAGAAATGATGAGGAGCAAGTGGATGAATGAACTGATGGATACTATGAAAAATTACCCCTCTGCTTAACAATAATATACAAAACACACAGATTCTGACGTTGACAGAATTTCAATCCATTTCTCGGAAAATGGTGTCTGTATTTAAACATGAGGTTTGATTTCTTAAGGCTGCTGGGTCCCTGGGAGAGTGGGACCTCTGCCATCATAGATAGCAGGACCACCTGAAGATCTCCCTCTTACAGCAGCACTAACTTCTCTCCTTCCTGTGACCACCCCCCAGCTTAGAAGGGATAACAAGTGATTAACTTCACCCGTAGTTCCGACACACCAGCGGACCCTGAGCTCGGAGAACAGGCTAGTTCATTCTTGAAGCCTGATTTTTTTTTTAAGATGTGAAAGAGACAAAAGGTTAATGATAAGTGTTCAGAATCTGTGCGGAGAAGCTAGTCCCAGGGCAAGATCTCCCAACCCTCCCATTTTTTCTCTCTTTTTCTTGGCCTTCTCCCTGCAGCCAGGGACCTTAAAACCTAAAAGCTGAAAAACTCATTATCACTGGATAGAAATGTAAGTAAACAAGTCATTGCAATAATGAATTCTACGGCAAAAGGCAGGAACAGAAAGAAGGAATTTTTTGCAAAAGATTGGGCTGGAACTGGGCCATTTTCCAGCTACAATAACCCTAAGAAGGCTTTTGTCGGTTTCCAGACACGTAAATCAAAAAGGCTACTTCAAGACAAAAATGGAAGGGGGAAGCAGTCTTTACCATTGACCCTCAACCTGCATTCCAAAACTAACTTTAAGGCTAAGAAGCTCTAATCCCTCAACCAAACAGAGGGAGCTAAAAAGATTGGATTTGAAAAGACCACAGGAAATGAGATTGGCAATAGCTCTCTACACAGAGCTAGTCAAAGGACTTGGAGAAGTTAAAACGAGATGAAAAGGAAGAGTCAAAAAATTATCCACAAAATATATACGAAACATGAAGCTGAAACCAGCTGAACTGCCTCCCTAATTTCTCCCAGCTCCACGGATGCTTTAAGTGCCAGATCTGGGGTTCCGGGGACTGCCACTGATGTGAATGGGAGTGGGGTGTTTCTGCTTGTGAATTTCTAGTCTGAATTGTATTAGCGTAAGTGACAGGGACATTGCTTGTGATTTGATTCTCAGGAGCCGACTGTTTCTGATATTTTACTAACAATTTGGGTAAATATGCCGAAACCAATATGTTCAGTCAGGTGCTGGGCAAATTTAGCCCAACGTGGAACTGGGGGGCGGGGGGGCGGCGCCTGCACAAATCTGTATCCCCAGATGCAAGACACCAAGTTAAAATTAGTGTAATTCAAACAGAGGAGGTTTGATCAAGGGAAAGCGTAAAGAGATCAAAGGGAAAGCAGAGGTGAAATTGGATACAGTTGCATGTTGGTTCATTAGAAGGCAAAGGGTACTTAATTATTTTATTCCAGCTTTTTTTTTTTCAAAGAATTGGATTAATGCTTTCACTATTCCAGTTTGACCCTAAACTTCCCCACATTAAGAAAGCCCTGTGTCACAGCGATATGGTAAATACAAAGGAAATTTCCTACATCATTATTAATCTGGGACCAGGCATGAAATTCCAAGTGTATTTAAAATAAGAACCATATTTTTAAAAAACTGTGCTAAACATGAGTGTCATCAAAGTGATGTATTTATTTTTGTAGGGTGCTGCAATTTCTCTGTATTCCCATCTATTTATCAATTATTTCTCCCACAATATATTGTTTTAAAATTGCAATTAACCAACATAATAGGTCTTTAGTTATTATCATATTATATCATTTTATCTCTCTATAGGCATGTAAAAATCACATTTATCGGGTCATTTACCTTCCAGGTTGGGGGTCTTACCCAGAAGTACAATAATAATTATATTTTAAAAGAATTGGAGGGAACCTTGAAGATGGCCGAGGAGTAAGACATGGAGATCACCTTCCTCCCCATAAATACATCGGAAGTACATCTACATGTGGAACAACTCCTACAGAACACCTACTGAACGCTGGCAGAAGACCTCAGACTTCCCAGAAGTCCAGAAACTCTCCCACATACATGGGTAAGACAAAAGAAAAAACAGAGGCAAAAGAATAAGGACAGGACCTGCACCAGTGGAAGGGAGCTGTGAAGGAGGAATAGTTTCCACGCACTAGGAAGCCCCTTCACTGGAGGAGACGGGGGTGGGCAGGGTGGAAGCTTCAGAGCCACGGAGGAGAGAGCAGCAACAGGGGTGCAGAGCGCAAAGCAGAGAGATTCCTGCACAGAGGATCGGTGCTGACCAGCACTCACCAGCCTGAGATGCTTCTCTGCTCACCTGCCGGGGCAGGTGGGGGCTGGGATCTGAGGCTCTGGCTCCGGAGGTCAGATCCAAGGGAGAGGACTGGGGTTGGCTGTGTGAACACAGCCTGAGGGGGCTAGTGCACCACAGATAGCTGGGAGGGAGTCCGGGAAAAAGTCTGGAGCTGCCGAAGATGCAAGAGACCATCGTTTTGGGGTATGCACGGAGAGGGGATTCAGAGCACCACCTAAACGAACTCCAGAGATGGGCGCGAGCCGCGGCTATCAGCGTGGGCACCAGAGATTGGCATGAACTGTTAAGGCTACTGCTGCAGCCACCAAGAAGCCTGTGTACAAGCACAGGTCACTATTAACACCTCCCCTCCCGGGAGCCTATGCAGCCGCCACTGCCAGGGTCCTGTGATCCAGGAACAATTTCCCCTGGAGAACACATGTTGGGCCTCAGGATGGTGCAAAATCACACCGGCCTCTGCCGCTTCAGGCTCGCCCTGCATTCTGTACCCCTTCCTCCCCGGCCTGAGTGAGCCAGAGCCCTCTACTCAGCCACTCCTTTAACCCCCTCCTGTCTGGGCAAAGAACAGACGCCAGAGGGTGACCTACATGCAGAGGCGGGGCCAAATCCAAAGCTGAACCCCAGGAGCTGTGCGAACAAAGAAGAGAAAGGGACATTTCTCCCAGCAGCCTCAGGAGCAGAGGATTAAATCTCCACAATCAACTTGTAGCCTGCATCTGTGGAATACCTGAAGAGGCAATGAATCATCCCAAAATTGAGGCAGTGGATTTTGGGAGCAATTGTAGACTTGGAGTTTGCTTTTTGCAACTGATTGGTTTATGGTTTTATGTTTATCTTAGTTTAGTATTTAGAGCTGATTATCATTGGTAGATTTGTTTATTGATTTGGTTGCTCACTTCCTTTATATATACATATTTTTTCCTTTTTCTCTTTTTGTGAGTGTATATGTGTATGCTTCTTTGTGTGATTTTGTTTGTTTTTGTTTTTGTTTTTTTGTGGTACATGGGCCTCTCACTGTTGTGTCCTCTCCCATTGCGGAGCACAGGCTCTGGACGCGCAGGCTCAGCGGCCATGGCTCACGGGCCCAGCCGCTCCGCAGCACGTGGAATCTTCCCAGACCGGGGCACGAACCCATGTCCCCTGCATCAACAGGCGGACTCTCAACCACTGCACCACCAGGGAAGTCCGTGTGATTTTGTTTGTATAGGTTGCTTTTACCATTTGTCCTAGGGTTCTGTCTGTACATTTTGTATTGTTTTTTTACTTTTTTTAGTAAAGTTTTTAGTACTTGTTATCACTGGTGATTTGTTTATTGCTTTGGTTGATCTCTTTTTTATATAATTTTTTAAAATTTTAATTACTTTTTACCTTAATAACTTTATTATTGTTTTTCTTTGCTTCTTTCTTTCTTTTTCTCCCTTTTCTTCTGAGTCATGTGGCTGACAGGGTCTTGGTGCTCCAAACAGGTGTCAGGCTTGAGGCTCTGATGTGGGAGAGCCAAGTTCAGGACATTGGTCCACCAGAGAACTCTTAGTCCCATGTAACATCAATCAGCGAGAGGACTCCCAGAGATCTCCATCTCAACGCTAAGACCCACATCCACTCAATGACCAGCAAGCTCCAGTGCTGGAAACCCCATGCCAAACAACTAGCAGACAGGAACACAGCCCCACCCATTAGCAGAGAGGTTGTCTAAACCATAATAATGTCACAGACACCCCAAAACACACCAGCAGACACGGTCCTGCCCATCAAAAAGACAAGATCCACCTCATCCACCAGAACACAGGCAAGAGTCCCCCCCACCAGGAAGCCTACACAACCCCTTAAACCAACTGTAGCCACTGGGGGCAGACACCAAAAACAACGGGAACTATGAACCAGCAGCCTGTGAAAAGGAGACCCCAAACACAGTAAGTTAATCATTATGAGAAGACAGAGAAATACAGAGCAGATGAAGGAGCAAGGTAAAAGCCCACCAGACCAAACAAGTGAAGAGGAAATAGGCAGTCTACCTGAAAAAGAATTCAGAGTCATGATAGTAAAGATGATCCCAAATCTTGGAAATGGAATGGAGAAAATACAAGAAACATGTAACAAGGACTAGAAGAACTAAAGAGCAAACAAACACAGATGAACAACACAATAAATGAAATTAAAAATTCTCTAGAGGGAATCAATAGCACAATAACTGAGGCAGAAGAATGGATAAGGCATCTGAAAGATAAAATAGTGGAAATAACTGCCTCAAAGCAGAATAAAGAAAAAAGAATGAAAAGAACTGAGGACAGTTTTAGAGACCTGTGGGACAACATTAAATGCACCAACATTCGAATTATAGGGGTCCCAGAAGAAGAAGAGAAAAAGAAAGGGACTGAGAAAATATTTGAAGAGATTATAGTTGAAAACTTCCCTAATATGGGAGAGGAAATAGTCAATCAAGTCCAGGTAGCACAGAGAGTCCCATACAGGATAAATCCAAGGAGAAACATGCCAAGACACATACTAATCAAACTACCAAACATTAAATACAAAGAAAAATGTTAAAAGGAGCAAAGAAAAAACAACAAATAACATACAAGGGAATCCTCATAAGGATAACAGCTGACCTTTCAGCAGAGACTCTGCAAGCCAGAAAGGACTGGCAGGACATATTTAAAGTGATGAAAGGGAAAAACTTACAACCAAGATTATTCTATCCAGCAAGGATCTCATTCAGATTCGACAGAGAAATTAAAACCTTTAAAGACAAGCAAAAGCTAAGACAATTCAGCACCACCAAACCAGCTTTACAACAAATGCTAAAGGAACTTCTCTAGGCAGGAAGCACAAGAGAAGGAAAAGACCTGCAATAACAAACCCAAAACAATTAAGAAAATGGTAATAAGAACATACATATGGATAACTACCTTAAATGTAAATGGATTAAATGCTCCAACCAAAAGATATAGACTGGCTGAATGGATACAAAAACAAGATCCATATATATGTTGTCTCAAGAGGCCCACTTCAGACCTAGGGACACATATAGACTGAAAGGGAGGGGATGGAAAAAGAAATTCTATGCAAATGGAAATCAAAAGAAGGCTAGAGTAGCAATTCCCCTATCAGACAAAATAGACTTTAAAATAAAGACTATTACAAGAGACATAGAAGGACACTACATAATGATCAAGGGATCAATCCAAGAAGAAGATATAATAATTGTAAATATTTATGCACCCAACATAGGAACACCTCAATACATAAGGCAAATGCTAACAGCCATAAAAGGGGAAATCAACAGTAACACAATCATAGTAGAGGACTTTAACACCTCACTTTCACCAATGGACAGATCATCCAAAATGAAAATAAATAAGGAAACACAAGCTTTAAATGATACATTAAACAAGATGGACTTAATTGATATTTATAGGACATTACATCCAAAAACAACAGAATACACTTTCTTCTCAAGTGTTCATGGAACACTCTCCAGGATATTTCATATCTTGGGTCACAAATCAAACCTTGGTAAATTTAAGAAAATTGAAATAGTATCATGTATCTTTTCTGAATACAATGCTATGAGACTAGAAAACAATTACAGGAAAAAGTCTGGAAAAATACAAACACGTGGAGGCTAAACAATACACTACTAAATAACCAAGGGGTCACTGAAGAAATCGAAGGGGAAATCAAAAATTACCTAGAAACAAATGACAATGAAAACATAACGACCCAAAACCTCTGGGATGCAGCAAAAGCAGTTCTAAGAGGGAAGTTAATCGCAACACAATCCTACCTCAAGAAACAAAAATCATCTCAAATAAACAAACTAACTTTATACCTAAAGCAATGAGAGAAAGAACAAAAAAACCCCAAAGTTAGCAGAAGGAAAGAAATCATAAATATCAGATCAGAAATAAATGAAAAAAATGAAGGAAATGATAGCAAAGATCAATAAAACTAAAAGCTGGATCTTTGAGAAGAATAACAAAATTGATAAACTATTAGCCAGAGTCGTCAAGAAAAAAAGGGAGAAGACTGAAATCAATAGAATTAGAAATGAAAAAGGAGAAATAACAACTGACACTGCAGAAATACAAAGGATCATGAGACACTACTACAAGCAACTATATGCCAATAAAATGAACAACCTGGAAGAAATGGACAAATTCTTAGAAAAACACAACCTTCCTAGACTGAACCAGGAAGAAACAGAAAATATATACAGAACAATCACAAGCACTGAAATTGAGACTGTGACTAACAATCTTTCAACAAACAAAAGCCCAGGAGCAGATGGCTTCACAGGCGAATTCTATCAAACGTTTAGAGAAGAGCTAACACCTATCCTTCTCAAACTCTTCCAAAATATAGCAGAAGGAGGAACACTCCCAAACTCATTCTGCAAGCTCACCATCACCCTGATACCAAAACCAGACAAAGATGTCACAAAGAAAGAAAACTACAGGCCAATATCACTGATGAATATAGATGCAAAATTCCTCAACAAAACACTAGCAAACAGAATGCAACAACACATTAAAAAGATCATACACTGTGATCAAGTGGGGTTTATTCCAGGAATGCAAGGATTCTTCAATATATGCAAATCAATCAATGTGATAAACCATATAAACAAATTGAAGGAGAAAAACCATATGATCATCTCAATAGATGCAGAAAAAGCTTTCAACAAAACCCATCACCCACTTATAATAAAAACCCTCCAGAAAGAGGGCAGAGAGGGAACTTACCTCAATATAATAAAGGCCATATATGACCAACAGCCAACGTCACTTGCAATGGTGAAAAACTGAAACCATTTCCTCTAAGATCAGGAACAAGGCAAGGTTGTCCACTCTCACAAGTATTATTCAACATAGTTTTGGAAGTTTTAGCCACAGCAATCAGATACGAAAAAGAGATGAAAGGAATCTGAATTAGAAAAGAAGTAAAGCTGTGACTGTGTGCAGATGACCTGATACTATACATAGAGAATCCTAAAGATGCTACCAGAAAACTACTAGAGCTAATCAGTGAATTTGGTAAAGTAGCAGGATACAAAATTAATGCTTCTTGCATTCCTGTGCACTAATGATGAAATATCTGAAAGAGAAATTAAGGTAACACTCCCATTTACCATGGCAACAAAAATAATAAACCTACCTAAGGATACAAAAGACTTGTGTGCAGAAAACTATAAGACACTGATGAAAGAAATTAAAGATGATACAAACAGATGGAGAGATATACCATGTTCTTGGACTGGAAGAATCAACATTGTGAAAATGACTACAAAATCCAAAGCAATCAACAGATTCAATGCAATCCCTATCAAACTACGAATGGCATTTTTCACAGAACTAGAACAAAAAGTTTCACAATCTGTATGGAAACACAAAAGACCCCAAATAGCCAAAGCAATCTTGAGAAAGAAAACAGAGCAGGACGAATCAGGCTCCTGGCCTTCACACTATTCTACAAAGCTACAGTAATCAAGACAGTATGGTACTGGCACAAAAACAGAAATGTAGATCAATGGAACAGGATAGAAAACCCAGCAATAAACCCACGCATATATCCTCACCATTTTTTGATAAAGGAGGCAAGAATATACAATGGAGAAAAGACAGCCTCTTCAGTAAGTGGTGCTGGGAAAACTGAACAGCTACATGTAAAAGCATGAAATTAGAACACTCCCTAACACCATACACAAAAATAAACTCAAAATGGATTAAAGACCTAATTGTAAGGCCAGACACTGTAAAATTCTTAGTGGAAAACATAGGCAGAACACTCTATGACATCAATCACAGCAAGATGCTTTTTGACTCACCTCCTAGAGAAATGGAAATAAAAACAAAAATTAACAAATGGGACCTAATGAAACTTAAAAGCTTTTTCACAGCAAAGGAAACCATAAACAAGACAAAAAGACCACCCTTCGAATGGGAGAAAGTATTTGCAAATGAAGCAAGTGACAAAGATTACTCTTCAAAATTTACATGCAGCTCAATATCAAAAAAACAAACAACGCAATCCAAAAATAAGCAGAAGACCTAAATAGACATTTCTCCAAAGAACATATACAGATTGCCAACAAACGTATGAAAGAATGCTCAACATCACTAATCATTAGAGAAATGCAAATCAAAACTACAATGAGATATCATCTCACACTGGTCAGAATGGCCATCATCAAAAAATCTATAAACAATAAATGCTGGAGAGGGTGTGGAGAAATGGGAACCCTCTTGCACTATTGGTGGGAATGTACATTGATACAGCCACTATAGAGAACAGTATGGAGGTTCCTTAAAAAACTAAAAATAGAACTACCATATGACCCAGCAATCCCCCTACGGGGCATATACCCTGAGAAAACCACAATTCAAAAAGAGTCACGTACAATGTTCATTTCAGCTCTATTTACAATAGCCAGGACATGGAAGCAACCTGTGTCCATCGACAGATGAATGGATAAAGAAGATATGGCACATATATACAATGGAGTAATACTCAGCCATGAAAAGAAACGAAATTGAGTTATTCGTAGTGATGTGGATGGACTTAGAGTCTGTCATACAGGGTGAAGTAAGTCAGAAAGAGAAAAACAAATACTGTATGCTAACACATATATATGGAATCTAAAAAAAAAAAAAGGTTCTGAAGAACCTAGGGGCAGGACAGGAATAAAGATGCAGATGTAGAGAGTGGAGTTGAGGACATGGGGTGGGGGAAGGTTAAGCTGGAATGAAGTGAGAGAGTGGCATTGACATATATATACTACAAAATGTGAAATAGATACCTAGTGGGAAGCGGCTGCATAGCACAGGGAGATCAGCTCAGTGCTTTGTGACTACTTAGAGGGGTGGGATACGGAAGGTGGAAGGGAGACGCAAGAGGGAGGGGATATGGGGATATATGTATATGGATAGCTGTTTCACTTTATTATACAGCAGAAACTAACACACCATTGTAAAGCAATTATACTCCAATAAAGAAGTGAAAAGCGCTTCCCTGGTGGCGCAGTGGTTGAGAGTCCGCCTGCTGATGCAGGGGACACGGGTTCATGCCCTGGTCTGGGAAGTTCACACATGCTGCGGAGTGGCTGGGCCCGTGAGCCATGGCCACTGAGCATGCACATCTGGAGCCTGTGCTCCTCAACGGGAGAGGCCACAGCAGTGAGAGGCCCGCATACTGCGGAAAAAAAAAAAAAAAAAGATGTGATAAAAGAAATTTTGGTACCTGGAAATGGGGTGCCCTTGAAGCAAAAATTTTTAAATGTGAGAGTGGCTTTAGAATAAGGAAGACAGAGGCTGGAAAATTTTGATGAGTGTAATAGAGAAAGTCTAAATTGCCTTGAAAATATTTAGTAGAAATGTTGATGTTGATGACTCTGTTACTGAGGACTTAGGAGGAAGTAAGGATCATGACAGAGAAAATGTATATTACATTAGAGAATACCTAAATCGTCATGAACAGACTGTTGGTAGAAATATGATGGCAAAGTCACTGCCACTGAGAGACAGATGGAAATGAGGAATCAATGATTGGAAACCAGAAGAAAGGGAATCCATTTTATATAGTGGCAGAAAGGGCAGCTGAATTGTGTCTTGCAATTATGTATAAAGAAAAACTTGCAAACAAAGGACTTGGATATTTAGCTGAGGAGATTTCAACCAAAGTGGTAAGATCTAGTTTCTTCTTGCTTCTATAGTACAAGGAATAGTAGAGGAAACAGATAATTTGAGGAACTGTTAAGCAAAAAGGAACCAGAACTTGATAATTTAGGAAATTTCCAGCTAATCCATCTTGCAAAAGATCTATCGGGTAAAGCACTTTAAAGACCTAAAAAAATGGTGGAATATATCATGTTCATAGATTGAACAATGTAATGATTGATTCTCCACAAGTTAATCATAATTTTAATCAATATCCCAGGAGGATTGCTATAAAAATTGACTAGCTGATTTAAACATTTTTAACAGAAACGTAAGGTCAAGAAAAGTCAAGACCACCTTGAAGAACGAAGCTAGAAGATTTATGGTGTCAGATATGAAGATGTATTAAGAAGCTATATAATTAAGAGAGCATAGTATTGACAGTAGACAGACAAATAGGCCAGTGGAACGGAATAGAGAGTCCAGGGATGCACAACATATAATGGGCACTTAATATAAGAAGGACAAGGCAAAGCGAAAAATGGACTTTCAATAAACAGTATGGTTCAATTAGATATCCATATGAATCTGTACCATTACATCACAAAATACATAAAAATCAATTCCAGATAGATGGTAGATCTAAATATGAAAGGGAGAACAATAAAGCTTTTAAAAGAAAACACAGGAGAATATCTTCATGAACCAAGGGTCGGCAAAGGTTTCTTAGGTGGGACATACAAGGCATTAATAATAAAGGGAAAGATTGACAAATTGGACTGTATTCAAACTAAAAATGTTTGTTCATCCAAAGACACAATTAAAAGAGTGAAAATACAAGACACGCAGAAAAAGATAACCAAGAAAAGACTAATTTCAGAACATATCTTCTGAATCAATAAGAAAAAGACTTGCTGCCTTATCTTTTTAATGGGTAAATAACTTGAGCAAGCACTTTAGAAAAGGTACTTGAAAAGGTACTCAACCTCACTAATCACTAGAGAGATATAAATTAAAACCATGACATTGAATGACTATCATTAAAAAGTGAAAATATACCAAATGTTGAGGATGTGGAGTAATGGGAACTTTAAAAAAACATTGCTTGCAGTGTACATTGGATTGATACTCTTTGGAAGATTGTATGGTCAATTGAATTATGGGTTCGAATTCTTCATTTCTGTATAATAGAATTATATATCCGCACACTAACAAAGACCTCATTACGGGTGGAGTGAATTTCCCCCATCCCTTGGGTTGACCATGTGACTTGTATTAACCATTGGGTTGCTGATGGACATTATGTGAGCAGAGACTTGAAATGTGCTTTTGCAGTTAGGCATACCATCTTGGTTCCAGCCTTGAGAAGAAGCTTGGCTGAGCCTTAAGAAGAATGTGCCTTGAGGAGCCTCTGGTCCAAGAAGGATGGGAGACACATGGAATAGATCTGAACCCAGTGTCTGGCTTGAAGCCAAGTCCAGCTGAGTCCAGCTTAGAACAGCAGTACCCCAGTCAACACACAGATGTGTGAGAGATAACTTCTTATTGTTGTATGTTGTTAATCTTGATGCGGTTAATTACGGAGCATTATTGAAATAATACTTGATTAATATATATATGCTCTACCTACTAAAGCTCAGTATGTCTACTCTATGACCCAGCAATCCTACTGCTGTATGTATCTCCTAAATTTATATCCAACAGAAATACAAGCATAAACACACCAAATGTATGAGTGCTCACATGGGTACTTCCCTGGGGGCGCAGTGGTTGGGAATCTGCCTGCCAATGGGACATGGGCTTGAGCCCTTATCCAGGAAGATCCCACATGCTGCAGAGCAACTAAGCCCGTGCACCACAACTACTGAGCCTGCACTCTAGAGCCCGCAAGGCACAACTACTGAGCCCATGCACCACCATTACTGAAACCTGCACGCCTAGAGCCAGTGCTCTGCAACAAGAGAAGCCACCACAATGAGAAGCCTGTGCACCACAGCAAAGAGTAGCCCCCACTTGCTGCAACTAGAGAAAGCCCGCGTGCAGCAGCGAAGACCCAACGCAGCCAAAAATAAACAAATTAATTAATTAATTTTAAAAAATCTATACATTAAAAACAAAAAGAGTGCTCACGGGAGCATCATTCAAAATAGACAAACACTGGAAACAACTCAACTATGCATCAATGCAGAATGATAAGCAAATGCTAGTATACGTACGCAGTGAAGACTGCATAGTAAAGAAGATGAATGAGCTATCCGTACACCAACCAACACAGACAAATCTCACAAAGATAATGTTAACGAAAGAAATTCAGGCCTAAAGTAATTCATATTGTATCATCCTCTTTACACAAAATTTACAACAAAATTAATTTGTGGAGTTAGAAGTCAAAATAGGAGTTATTTGGGGGCAGGAGTAAGGCCAAGAGCACACTGGGGCGCTAGGAATTTTCTAGCTCTTGATCTTCGTAGTGGTCATGTGGGTTCATTGTGGGAAAATTCAGGAAAGTGCACTCCTGTGGCATGTATAATTTTATGAACATATGTTATACTATAATAAAATTAAAATTTTGTTATTTGCAAAAAAAAAAAATCATTGGGACATCAGTAGACTCAGCCTCTAGTCCTTCCTGTTCCATGAATTCAATTGCCTCCAAAGTGAAATGAGGAAGCTCACCATTTGGGGAAAAGGAAGAAAATATTAGGGCAATTATTTAATTGTTTATCTTTTGACAAAAATAAGAAAAGCTTTGCTGGTACAAAGCTTGACACTCTCACCCTCCTTTGGCTCTTATGTCAGAGGGTCACGTGCCACATAATGTACAGAGAGGACCCTCATGGACAAGTTCCATGATGGGTGAGAGACGGCAGCAGCTTCCTTGCACATCCATTCACTGTCAGCATATTACCCTGTACCTGGATAAGTGGATTTGGGCACTTTATGGTCCAGTTTTAACCAAACCAATCATTACAAAATGGAGAAATGGTTAAAAATATTCCTGCAGACCGAGCACAGTATGAGTACAAGAGAAAAACAGCAGAGTTGTTGCTTTTCCTCCTGATACTCAACCCCATCACAAGATAGAAATAATGAAGTCAGTCAAAAACCCTCAAAATTTAAAAAAAACATGAACTGTGGAATTAAAACTTCATATTAATAATGAACTTCATCTAAGTATATAATGTGCCCCAAGAGGCTAGTATGCATGCCGTCAACATAGTATAAAGTCATCACAACTAATGCAACAACAAATATTATTTACTTCATCATTACCTCATTCTTTATTTCTATTATATATTTTTTTCATAATGTGTACAATATGTCAATATAGTAGCTCATGTATATCAAATATACATGTTCAATATACAAAATTAAATATATGTATATATGGGGAATACATGCTCATTTTTTTATTGATGGAATAATAAAATCAGAATCACAATCAGAATGTTCTAGAGACCACTGCAAACTGTAAGATGCTGAGCTAGTTACTAATGCTCTCTGGGATGAAATTAGATTGTCTGTAAAATAAGGAACATTGAATGTAAAGAAGCTGAATACATCTTAGACCATTTCCTATTCTCGTGTTCTACGAGTCTATCATTTTATGCCCGAAAAGTAATTTTCCAAAATCTATAAAAAAATAATTTGGAAATTAAAAGGAGAATTAACACAGAGTGCCCATTATGAGCCACACCCATGTGAGGGGAGCAGCTTTGTGTACATAACTCGTTCAATCACAGCAGACCCATGAGGAAGATATTGTTCTCATTTTCCAGATGAGGAAATAGAGTCAGATATGAAATAAATGTCAGATAGGGAAACAGACTCAGAGAGGTCACATTATGGAGGAGCTGGGAATTTAAAACCAAGATCTGGCTCATTGCAAACTTCTTCCCACCCCATCACCTTACCATTCTGAAGCAGAACACAAAACTTATGTTTAGGCTTTTACATGACTGTTATGTTTATTTATATGAAATGCTCTGTTTTATTTTCCTTTGGAAGTGCCAGTGATCTTTATAATTATCACGGTTAACTTCTATACCCCATCGTCTGGTACATTGCCAGGCACAAGTTGGCATTCCATAAATACTTGTGGAAAAAAAGTCCAAATGAAGGAAGGAAGGAAGGAATAACATGGTAGAACATATTCCATGTTAACACTTTTCTGTGAACAAAGAAACTCTCCTACTCTGAATTTTGATTTTGCCATGAAAAAATACATCCAGTATGAGCCTTCCTTCAGATCTATATTGCACTGAATACAGAACCAAAACATGCATTTAAATCACTTATATCTAACTTTTTATGATGCCATTGGGAATGGTGTTCTTTTTGCATTTGCAGTTAAAGGGTAGAACAGATGGTGGAAGTTTAGTTTTAAGTGATGGGCCCATTAAAATAACTTATGGTGTTGAGTGATTGTTCCCTCTAATGGCTCCATTCATTATATCTGAGTTTGCAAGCTCCGAAATACTTGGGAAGGAAATAGGACTTCAGGAAATGTTTGCTATATCAAGAGCTTTGCCGCATTAGGTTTGCAGACCAACAAACTCTATCCTTCAGAGTAAGAGCTTGCTAGAGGCTTGGCTAAATAGGATGTTTGAATCATGGAGAGCCCACCCTGGTAAGGACCTTCCCAAGAGAACTGGGATTAGGAAAGAAGGTTCAGGGAAAAAGTATCAAGCTCCCTTGAACTACATTCTTTCCCCTCTTTTTCTGTCCTCTGTGAGATGGGTTTGACTAAAGAATTTCAGCGTTACCAAAACAAACGTAAAGACAAGGATGAAAGTGGAAAAGCCACAAATGTCAAATCGGAGTCTGGCAAAGAGCAAGGCTGAGAACCAACTGCAAAAGCTCCTTCACCTCTTAACAGAGTCTAACAGTGAGGAAGTTCACAGCAGAAGCCGGGTTACATCAAGTCCTTTCTATCTACTGAACTATCTCCCATTCACCTCAGTTTGTCCGGCCAAATGGTGGAGTAAAACACGCATCCTGGACCAGAAATCAGGACATCTGAGTTTGTGATAATGGCTGTCAGCAAGTGCTAAGTGACACACTCAATGCCAGGGAATTCAGATACATTAACTCATCTAATCTTGTGAACAACTCAGTGATTAATATTGTCTTCTTTTTTGCAATTGACAAAACTGAGTATGCCCAAGTCACCAAGCCACTAATTGTGGCTCTAGGATCCAAACCTAAGCCTGTGTGACTCCAAAGTCTTCAACTCACTATCTCACACTCTCAGCGCTGACACAACCCACAGGAAATTTTGTCTTAAATAAAATGATGGGTCGGGACTGGAAAATATCTACCATCAGTTCCAGTTATAACATGCCATGATTACCCCATGACATTACAAAAGTGAACAACTTTTGTAATATTTTATCATAGGATAGTTAATACTAATCCCATAAACATAAATGGAGTTCTGGGGTGCAGGTTAGATTCTAAATATTGGGGACCTGATTACAGATTAGATGTGACCACTGTCCATATTGGCAGGAAGCAGAGAGCATATTCAAGCTGGGTAAGTTACAGAGAAGATAATAAAAGGGATATTTGCAAAGAGATGAGCAGGGATAGGCAAGCCAACAAGGAACAGTACAGACACTCGTCTCCTGTCCAATGCTATGCTTGTAGCTATGCTCGCTAAGGTCCTGGTATCCTCCTCTTCTCCTTTCCGTTGCAGGATGAGAGGTGAGCTGCTCCTCGCTAACCCTAGGCCCAGGTGCTGCAAGTCCCTTTATTATACTCTCCTTAACTTTAGAAAGAGGAGACTGCAGAATCAAACCTGCATCCCAGAAAGCTGGCATGAAGTCAAACGTGCAACCCCTCTTCCTAAACCACTTCAGTGGGGAAATGTCAGACATTCCGGGGTTGGAAACTTACAGGCAGCTGCATCTTTGAGGGCAGATTCAAAACAAACGCTGGCCATCAAGACTGCTCTTTCTGACCTTATATATTCAACAAACATTTATTGACTTTATAAATTCAATAAGCATTTATTGACCAAACTCAGTCCGAACACTGGGGTACAAAAAGTAATTAAGCCCAGAAAGTTGACACATCAACACAGGCATTTACAATACAGAAGGAATATTGCAAGAGTCGTCGTTCTAAAATATATGAACACTAATCCCAAAAAAGCTTCCTGGAGAAGGGTACACATGCCTGAGTCTTGACGGACAAAGAAGATAGTGTTACTTGAAGAAACAAGGGACAAGAGTGTTCAAGCCAAGATAGCAAAGGGTGCACAAACCTAAAGGTGAGAAACAGCTTGGGTTCCAGGGCCTGTGAAATGTCAAATGGGAGATGTCTAGTTATCCAATAGCTGCAGCTGGTGTTGGAGATGGAAATGTGCCATCATCCACGAGAATGAGGAAGGTCACCAGGGAAAGTGTATAAAGATAGAAGAATAAAACAGCGGCAAACTACATGAGGTTTGTGTTAGGCAGCAGGATGACCCCCCGGGACGTCGACACCCTAGTCCGTGGAACCTGTGAATATATTACCTCACATGGAAAAGGACTTTGCAGATGATGGAATGAAGGATCTTAAAATGGGAGATTATCCTGGATTGTGTAGGTGGACCCAGTGTAATCACAAGGGTCCTTATAAGTGAAAGAGAGAAGCAGAATCATTAGAGTCAGTGAGAGATTTGAAGATACCATACGGATGGCTTTGAAGACGGAGGAAGGGGCCACAGGCCAAGGAGTTCAGGCAGCCTTTAGGAGCTGGAAAAGGTAAGGAAACAGATTCTCACCTGTAGTCTCCAGAAGGAATGCAGCCCTGCCAATGCCTTGATTTTAGCCCAGTAAAACCCATTCTGGACTTCTGACATGTAGAACTGTAAGATAATAAACGTGTGTTGTGTTAAACCACTATGTTTGTGGCAATTTTTATGTTAAGAGAATGGGGTTGACCCACTAGTGCTAACAAAGGAAGATTTTCTAGACATATTGTCAATTTATAAAAACAAGCTGCAAAAGTATGTTTACTTAAGATTTTTTAGAACTCCATAAAACCAAACTGTATGCTTGTGGATTTATAAGTAAAAGTCTAGAACCATTCCTACAAAGCCAAAACAGTGGTGACCTCTGGGGCGAGGGAAGGGCCTCAAGATTTCAGATAAATATCAAGGAAAAGTCTGGTTTAAGCTGCAGTCTTAAAAAGCATAAATGAAATAATGAAATAAATCCATATTTACTAGCATAATCCAAACATATCAAAGTAGAAATTTTCTTTGGGTACATAGGTGTGTATGTAAAGGTTGAGAAAACATAATCACAGATGAATCCCACCAGAGGATGACCCCAGTCACCTCTGCAGTACAGAGAGGGACCAAGGATAGTATTTAAGGGGAGCTTTGGTTTCATCTGTATATGATGAATGGTTTTAAACAGATATATTTATGTTTTCATTGTGTAAATAGTAGAAAGTCAAATATTTTTAAAAATCCTTTAAATAGTGAAGAATATGGCCTGAACACAAATCACCGGGCTATTTTTTTTAATGTTTTAGCAAAGGAAGAGGAGTGAGCCAAAGGGACTAGAAGGAACAGCAAAGTGAGAAAAGTATTTCAAGAAAGTGTCCAGAAGTTTCAACCATGTTAAGTGCTACTGAAGTATGAAAAGTAATACAAAGGCTTAAAAAAAAATCCATTGGGTTTAGCCCACAAAACACACTGGTGACCTCAGAGGCTGAGGGGTCAATGGGGAAGTCAGAAGTGGTGAGGGAGAAGGTGGCCAGGTCGTTAGGCCTGAATATAATGGAGAGAGAGAGTGATGGCAACCAGAAAGTATCAGGGCGCGTTTTCCAAGATGGCGGAAGCTGGGGGATATTTAGGTGCTGATGAGAGGGAGATAGAGGAAAAGGGAGGCTGGCTGCAGAGGGACGAGATAATGAAAGGAGGCATAGAGCAAGGTGCCTGAGGAGGTGAGACGGGAGGTGATCTACACACAGGCAGAGGGCTTCTCCTTGCCCTCTCTTCAAGTCTGCCACTATATCCTGAGTCAACATTTTAAAAAGTAAATGTGATCCCACGCTAAATTCCTTCCATCCTTCCTTTTCCCTCAGGACAGTATCTACACCAAACCTCCCCAGGCTTATCTTTCACCAAATCCAGTCCTCCAACTTTCTAACCACATTGAGTTTCTTGTAGTTTCCCAGAGATGCCTGTCTTTTCTTGACTCTGAGCCTATGCCAGTCCCTCTCCCAGGAATCATCTTCCTCCAGCTCTTCACTGGATGAACTCCTGTTCATCTTTCATATCGCAGAGGAGACTTCATTTCCTCCAGCATGTCTTCTCTGGCTTCCCAATCTGATTAGATTCCTTCATATATGCTCCCATCATCACTTCTACTTTCCCATCATAGCATTAGCACATTGAGTCGGACTAGCAAGGTTTTTGGTCTGTCTCCTGCCATTAGATTTTGCATATCATGAGATGGGTGCCAGGTTTTATTCACCAATGGGTTCCCAGTGCCTCACACCATGCCTGGAACACAAGACACATTCAACAAATATTTGGTGAATATTATTGAAAATCAGGCTTCCAAATCCTGAGCCCTTCCCACTAGGACTCTCTTGTCTGTAACACAAAAGGTTAAAAACATGGCATGCATGTATTTGGAAAAGGGGATTTATTCATGACAAGCTAATGAGCCAACCACTTAGTATCATTTAACAGGAAGCATTTATCCCTATGGCCTGAAAAGAGTCTATTTTGATGAAGGACGTGCCAGGCTTTTTAACATCAATGCCAAATTATTTTTTAATCAACTTGCAGGTACTGTCAATAGGAAAGTCCACTGTTGATTATAAATGAGAATGAAGACAGGAGAACTGCTTCCTCCAGGATTTTAAAATTATCTTGTAGCTATTACATAATCAAGGTAATCTTGAGTACGTTTGGTCCAATATCTAATCTGCTGTTAGTCCTACCCACTGTGTTTTTCATCTCAGACATTATAATTTCCATCTCTAGAATTTTGATTTGGGTCTTTAAAAAAATCTCTTCTATGGCTCTACTTACCATGTTCAGTCTTTTCTCTGGCTTCTTAAATAAATGCTCTACAAATGTAATAACTTTTAATGTTTTGTATATTAATCCCAACATCTGTGTTACTATTTCTGGATGAGTTTCAACTGATTGATGTCTCTCCTAATTATGGGTCATGTTTTCTTACTTCTTTGCATACCTGATAGTTTTTGATTGGGTGACAAATAGGATGAGTTTTTCCCCACCATTGAGGCAAAACTGTTATTCATAAATGCCTTGTGAATTATGAGGATTTCCGAGTTGTCTTATGGGAACAGGAACCTTTCCCATCTCTGTGCAAGTTCTGGCCACTTCCCTCTAATCCTTTTGAGTGGTTCTTTCCCTGGTCTTGAAGAGTTTCCTTGCAGGCATGCATTGGTCATTACACAACTGTGTACTCAAGGGAGACCCTCTGTAACTCCCCAGAGTTCTCTGTGAGCAGCGTTTTCCTCTTTGGTACTCTACCCTGAGAACCTTAAATGTGTGGGCTTCCTGGGACTTCCAGTTCTGTTTCTTCAACTCCTAAAGTTTCCTGGGCTCTACCTGGCTTCCCATTCCCTCAGCTGTGGCTGGAAACTTGGGCACAGCCTGGATGACTCTCTAGGACTGTGCTACAGCTGTGACCTGGAGCTTCCTGTCTCTGCCTCTCTGTTAGATTGTCTGTTCCCTGGACCCCCTGTTTTCCTATTTCTTGGTTTACTCCCCTTCTTGCTAAAATATATCTTCCAATAGCTTCAAAAGAATGGACGTATGGGAAATACAAATTCTTAATCTTTTCCAGTCCAAGAATGGCTTTAGTTTACACTTAGGCTTGACTGAGGGATACCTCAGTAGAGAATTATTTGTTGGAAATAATTTTCTTTCAGAATTTTGAGGCCATTCCTCTGTCTTCTTGCATCTTATGTCACTATTGTATTTTCTAATAGTCATTCTGAACTTAATTTATTTGTATTGACTTGCTTTTCATCTAAAGACTTTGATTCTCATCATTCTCACTAGCTGACTGAAATTTCCTGATGATGTGCTTCCCGTGGGTCTCTTTTCATTCATTGTGATAGGGACGTGGGGGCATCTTCAATCTAAAGAGCAATGTCCTTCTATTTGAGAAATTTCTCTGTACTAGTTCTTTGATAATCTCCTCCCAATTTTTCTTCTCTTTATTCTTTCTGGAATTCCCATTAGCTGGATATTAGATCCCCTAGATTGGGTCTCTGATTTTTCTTATCTCTCTATCCTAATGTTTACTTCTTCGATTTTAGGTCCAGTTTTGGAAAGATTTTCTTGACATTTCTACCAATCTTCCTATTTAATTTTTTATTTCAATTATTATATTTTTTAAAATCAAAGAGTTATTTTTCTTATTGCTCCTTTATGTCATTCTGTTCTTTTTCATGGATTCAATATCTTGCTTTATATTCCTAAAGATACCAATAATGAAATTTCTAAATGTTATTTTGTTGTCTCTATTGCCTTTCTTTCTTCTGGGGATCCTTTTTCTCTGTTTCTATCTCTGCCTTTCATGTTAGCATCTTTCACAGATTTTTCAAGTATCGAGAGATACTTGATATTTGAGAATGAGGCCCTAGGACATGAGTGGAAGTTCTGTGCTGGTAAGCCTTACCCAGGTGGATCAGAGGCAAACTGGGTTTTCCACTGCGGAGACACTACATGGTCAGGGTGTCAATATCTGTAGCCATTTTCCCTTAAGCAATTCCATTTCTCCAAAGAAGAATCTTGTGATCTGTATGTGTGTTGGTGGCAGTGAGAAGAGGATGGAATACTCCCGGCTGGTGAAGACCTGGAAGCAAGTCAGGGACTGGGGACAGCTTGCAGTGTCTCACTGTTCAGTCTGCAGACTTTTACTAAATTTTTATTTCAACCTGATGCCTCACTCCTCCACTCCGCTCCAACTGGTATCCTCAAAGCCTGAATCTGAACCTCCAGTCCCATGGAGAAGGGAAGAGGGGCTGTTTCCTGGCAGCAAGAGGTGGGGGTCGGGGGTGTCTGAGGTCTTATGTTCTGTATCAGACTTTCAATCAATTCTTGTGTTTTTAGTCTTGATGTTCTCCTCTGACCTTTAGCCGTTCACGCTGTTTCCAAGTTCCCAAATTTTCTTGCATTCTGTATGGTAAACACAGGCTTGCTTTCCATCATCATCCCTCCCTGTAGGCTCCCAGGCACTGCTTCGTTTACCCCGTTGTGTCACTTACCCCTCCTCCACACGCTCTGACAGCATGTTGCTAGTTCTCATTTGCTCTTTTCTCCCTTCCCCATTCTTCCTTTTTCTCTTTTATTCCTTTCTCTTCAGTTTAGTGGAGATCCCGCGGGGAGCTGAGGTAGATGTAAGAATTCAATACTATATATCCCAAACAAATTACATGCATTTTCTTGTTTAATTCTTGCAGTAATCCTGTGAGATGAATAGTAATTATTCCCATTAGACAGACCGAGGCTCAAAAATACTAAGGCATTTGCTTAGGTGACATGGCCAGTAGGTGGCAGAGCCAAGATTCGTAACTAGTTCTGACTCCAAAAACCATGAATTTACCACATATGATACTGTTCTGAGTTGAAGGGTGGACGCATGGACATTCAGATTTATCCGTTCTATTAATCATTGGCATCTGAGTACCCAGAACTCACTTACCCAACCTTTTTTGGATTCCCAAAACCTTGTGGTCCATGTGCATACAATCCCAGTGTATCCAACCTTGGCCTCCAATGTCCTGCATTACTGGAAGAATTACTGGAACACCCAACCAATTGGACACACTGCAAAGGCCTTTCCATCTTTGCACTGCATTTCTTTCATTAAGTACTTAAACTTGGGCAACACCATGTGCTGAGCTCTGGGTAAGATGTGCTCCGATGAAGCAAAAAAACACTTTGAAGTGTTCATATCTAGTTGGGGAGAGAGACCCCTGAGAGTGAGACACAAAGAGAAAAGAACAAATTGTGATAATGTGACCTTATAGAAAAGAACCTGCTTTAGCTAGGATTTCAGTGAAGGCCTTAATGAAGAGGCAATGTTTGAGCTGACACCTACACAGTTCACTCACTCATTCTTTCAACCCACATTTATTGAGCATCTATCATAAAAAAGACAATCCAAACTTAAGTGGAAACTTCTAAGTGCCTGGCACGGTCCTAAGTGCTTGATGTGTATTTCCTTGTTTAATCCTCACAAACCTGTCATTTTCCCCATTTTACAGAGGATAAAAAGAGGCACAGAGATTTGAACAACTTTTTCTAATTGACCCATCTGTTAAGTTTTAGCGCTAAGATTCTGCACAGGCTGTGTGGTGTCAGAGCCAACCCTCTTGAACACTATACATGAAAGGAAGTGGGGAAGAGGTGGAGATAAATGAACCAGATGGGCTCCCTGCCCTCGTGGAGCTTATGTTCTAGTGACAAGAATGAGATGAAGTCAGTTACTGAGCACACACGAATGCTGGGCCTTATCAGTATATGACATGGGCTTCTTGGGGCGGGGGTGGGGTACTTAAATGTGGAGAAGTAGTCCAGGGCACACAATCTCCCAGCATCATTATCCCATGGACAAAGCTGCGCTGGATCCGCAGCAGCAGGTGTTCCAGGAGAAACGAAGGCACACCTGCTATGCCGGCTGCTTGCTAAGCCTCTAAAAGTAGGGAGGAAATGGGACCTCTAGATTTGTCTCTTTTTACCAATCCAGCAAAGAGAGGATGGAGATGGAGGGACCCGTGTTTCAGGTAAAGGTAGCCACATGTGTGGGGGGACCAGGGGGTTCAGGAGGTCAATGTTGGTTATCTTGGGATTGTCTGCGCATGGACCTCAAGGTTTTGGGGACCGAAGTGAGGTTGGGTGAGGAAGTTGGGGACCCTGATGGTCACTGATGGATAGAAAACCCTGAACAAAGACCAGTGGCCAGAGTGTGCTGGATGAGTGGGAGAGTAGAGGAGAAGGGTATGGCGTGGAAGGCGTGAGCCACATGATGTAGGGCTAGTCAGGCTGAGGAATGAGGCTTGGTTTTCAAGCCACTGAAGATCCGACTTCCATTTTAAGAGCTCCTTCTGGCTGCTGTTAAGAGACTTGGTGTGAAAAAGGCATGAGGGGAAGCAGAGAGACTAATTAGGATGTAAACATATGTTGGGGGCTCGGACTAGTGGTCTGGGAGTGTTACCGAACCCAGGTCCGGCCGCTCGCCACTCAAAAGCCAATACTCAAGAGACAAGTGTCGGTAGGAAAGGAAAGCTTGCTTTATTTTGGAGGCCGGCAATGGGGGAAGAGGATGCACTCCTGTCTGAGAACCAACTCGTGATTGCTGCGCAGGGGACAGGGGCTTTTAAAGGGGAGTCTCAGGGTTGTGTAGGCAGAAGGAGGGGGAACAGCATAGTCAGCTCTGACAGTCATCTTGAAGCCAGTAATGTGGTGGTCTGATGAGCATCGTCTTGGTTGTTATATTTTGTTTTGTGTAAAGGCTTAGAGTGTAAGGCATAACTAAGCTCTAAGGCCAAGGCAGTGCTTACAGGAGTAGAGGAGAGAAGCAGCCAGATTAGGAACATATTTAGGAGGCAAAATTGACGGCACTTGCTGAGGGACTGGATAAGGAAGTTGAGAGAAAAGGAGGAGTGAGAGATGATGCCTAGGTGTCCGTATTGGATAGATGAGGAATTGCGGTAGCACGTGCTGAGCCAGTAAAGATAGGTTGAGTGACAGCGTGGTGGTGAAGGTAGATTGGGGCTTCGGTTTATACTGATCCAACTGCATAACTGGGATTGAGAAATGCTAGCGCAGAAGCGCTGTCATCCTCTCCCACAGGTTGCACAGAATACCAGTTCAACCTTCCACTTACTTTCCAAGGTCTCTGTGAACTCTAATAGTCTGGAAACCAGTGAAGTTTAAATGAATATATACCCAGGCTCCTCTGGGTCACAGAGCAATCAACCCATCCTAAAGTATGGCCATTTCCCTCACATTTCTAATGCCATTTCAAGGGTACCTTACATTTCAGTTTGGGTCCACCATTTTCTCCAGCTGGGTTTCTTTTCAATTCAACCCAGTTTTAACACCAATGTTCAAGTTACTTCTTTTCCCATTATGCCCATAGATGGAAGGAAATCATAGTATCTTGTATAAATGCAGCTGTTTTTCTCTCTTTTCTCATTTTAGATGAAAAATCTTCTTTCTCCTTTTTTTTTATTAACAACACCACCTCCTTCCTGCACCCTGCTGAGCTCCTTACCATCAGCTGTTTCTCTTCCTCATCTCCCGAGCTCTTTCCTGTTTCTTCAGGGAGCCCCTGCTGAGATGTTTTCTTATATAATCAAATTATAGGTCAAATTCATCAAAGGGATGGCACACAGGTACATTTCTTATGAACATTTCAACCAATCCAGTAAGTAATACATTCTTTGTTTAAGTGGGAGCATTGGTAAATAATGATGCTCTTTGATAATGAAGAATGAAGTAAGGAATAGAGCTTAAAAATATGCCAAAGTTCCCTGTTAAACTGAAAAGCTTACAGATGTCTGTTGCTATCACTGCCAATATTGTGACTAGGTTTAGGTATTATATATTGTATAAAATCATTTATATGTTTTACAGTTAATTAGTTGATTTCAATAAATATCTCCAGGTGTCTCACAGAGGTACACACTGTTCTAAGCATAGGAGATGCAGAGGTGATGTAAGATGGTCCCTCTATGGCAAAGGGCAAAGGCAAAGGAACAAAGCACATGAACAGATACCTTTGATGGAGGAAACAGAAATGTTATAGTGGTGGCAACATCAGAGAGAACGCCTACAATAATACGTGCAGCAGGAGGTACTCTTATCGAGTGCCTACTTGGAATCAGACATTGTGAATCATGCTTTACACGCATAATCCCATTTGATCTACATGGCAATCATACAAAATAAAATTATGACCCGCATTGTGTAGAAGAGAAAAACAGGTATAGCACAGTTAATTAATTGGCTGAAAGTCACCAAGACATGGAGTAGCAGATAGAATGAGGGAAAGCTCTCTCTGGCACCAAAATTGAATTCTATTTCCAGTCCTCCCAGAGATATATATGGTGTAGTTTAGGAGGATAGAGGAGGGTGGCAAAGTCATGCTGGGGTGGGGGAGGGAAGAGTGGGTCTTTGAGAAAGGCTGCCCCAAAGAGATGACAACTGGGTTATGTATTAAATGTTGGGCAGGCAAAAAGGAAGGGGAGATGCGACATCCTTAGCAGAGAAAAGCAGAGAGGTATGGAATGGCATAGGCTGGTGGGCTAGGCTCAAGTGGTACAGGATAGCTAGAGGATCAGGGTCAGAGATAGGGCTGGGGAGAGATGAGGCCAGGACTAGAAGGCCTTATGTGCCACACTGAGGAATCGGGACCTGATCACAATAGCCAGAGAGCAGTCTCAAGGGGTTTCAAGCCAGTGGTGGACACAGTTTGAGCTAAGCTTTAGTAATCACAATGTCAGCACAGTGGAAAGTGCACTGGCTTCTGAGAAAGGATTAGGGTCATGAGATTAACTCAGTTTGTGCAAAGATCTTTCTTGCTGCTTCAGTTATATTTCTGATGGTTCAAAGCAAAAGTTCCACCGTGGTAAAGCTGGTGTCATTCACACGATCTCCTTCCCACCCCGGCATCTTCACCCATCTTGCTCCCTTGACTTAGAATCAGTCTTACCTGACACCTCTTGCCATGTCCTTCCAGCACACCTGAAACTCTGGCCACATTGCACTTCTTACCCAGCCGCAAATGTCACATCAGCCTCTTTCAAGTCTTTGCATATTTTTCCCTTCCTGGATTGTCCCTTTCTTGCATCACGACTTGGAGAACCACCATCCATGGATCAAGATTTACCTTCTCCTTTTACCATCTTCCAGAAAGAGTCATTTCTTCTTCTGGGTCTTTGGTGCTTTCCTCTATGATATCACACTGTTCATGGTGATAGAATAATATCTCCTCTTTCTTCCTCATTACTTATGGAGTGAGTTCTTCATCCCATAGATATGTCATTCATATACAAGCAAATACCTATCTACCTACATACAATACAAACATATATATTTTATCCTCTTTTTTACACAAAAGGTAGCATACTGTATACTTTCTGTTTTTTCAATTAATACATCCTAGCAATCTTCCTACATATACTCATGACGAAGTTCTTCATTGTGTAGATGAATAAAAATTTAACAGCCCCCTCTCGATGAACATTCAGGATGTCTGATCTTCTACAATTACAAACAATGATGCAAAGAATAACCATGTATATACGTTATTTCTCATGCAAGGGAGTGTAAATGTTGGATAAATTCTTAGAAGTAGAAGTGCCAGGTCAAAGAATGCTTGCATTTATAAGCTTCACAGATGCTTCCAAATTGTCCTCTGTGGAGTAGTGCAAATGTGCACTGCTGTCAGGTACATATAAAAATACCTTCTTTTAGCTCATACAACTCAATAACAACAACAGAAAAACCCTATCAAAAAATGGGCAGAAGACCCAAATAGACATTTCTCCAAAGAAGACATGCAGATGGCCAATAGGCACATGAAAATATGCTCAACATTGCTAATTATTAGAGAAAATACAAATCAAAATTGAGAGGTACCACCTCACTCCGAGGTACCACTTTTTAATGGCATCATTAAAAAGTTAACAAATAACAAATGCTGGAGATGGTGTGGAGAAAAAGGCACCATCCTACACTGTTGGTGGAAACGTAAATTGGTGCAGCCACTATGGAAAACTGTATAGAATTTCCTTAAAAAGCTAAAATAGAGTTGCCATATGATCCAGGAACACCACCCCTAGACATATAACAAGAGAAAACTAGAATTCTAAAAGGTACATGCACCCCAATGTTCATAGCAGCACTATTTACAATAGGCAAGACATGGAAGCAACCTAAATCTATATCAACAGATGAACGGGTAAAGAAGATGTGGTAGATATATACAATGGAATATTACTAAGCCTTAAAAATGATTAAATAATGCCATTTTCAGCAACATGGATGGACCTAGAGATTATCATACTCAGTGAAGTAAGTCCGAAAGAGAAGGACAAATACCATACGATATCCCTTATACATGGAATCTAAAATATGACACAAATGAACTTATTTATGAAACGGATTCAGACTCACAGACATAGAAAAAAACTTATGGCTACCAACAAGGGAAGGGGGTGGGGGAGGGATAAATTAGGAGTCTGGGATTAGCAGATACAAACTATTATATATAAAATAGATAAACAAGATCCTACTGTACAGCGCAGGGAATTATATTCAATACCCTGTAATAAACCACAGTGGAAAAGAATATACAGTAAGTTCTCTACGTATGAACCTTCAGGTTACAAACTTTCAAAGATGTGAGCGTGCATCTTGTTCCAGCAAGGAACCAGAACCTGTGTCATCAGCGTCAGGCATGAGTGAAACAGCAGCTTGCCCTCCATCTCCTATTGCTGAAGATCCTTCAACTCTACCACCTCCCACCTCCTCTCCCTCCTCCAGTCAGTAACTCTTCTTGCCTGTTCACTCCATGCCAGCCCAGTACATTGTTAGTTGGGTATCTAGGCTAACTTCGTTGGACTTACAAATTGGACTTACAAATGAGCTCTCAGAACAGAACTCATTCGTATGTAGGGGACTTAACTGTATATGTATTTATATGTATTCCTGAATCACTTTGCTGTACACCAGATACCAACACAACATTGTAAATCAACTATACTTCAATTTTAAAAAAACAATTTAAAAAGCTAAAAAAATCCTGCTTTCCTGTGACTCCAACAATATCCAAATTTTAGATCTTTGCTAATCTAGCGGGTAAACAATGACATTTCTGGGTAGTTTTAATTTGCATTTCTCTTCTTATGAGTAAGTGGAACATCTTTTCAAATGTTTTATATTCCCATTTATATATATATATTTTTCTATCTGTTCACATCCTTTGCCTACTTGTCTTTTGATTGTGAGTGTGAAATAATCAAATATATATACATTGTTCTCTGCCCCCGGTTCCTGGCACAGAGCTCCTAAAACTCTTATAATTTCCTAAGAGATAAAGCCACTAGAAGCATCTTTTGTTTCAGTATTTGGTTTTTAACTCTGCTTCCTGACACTGAGCTCCTAAATCCCTTGGAACTTCCTGAGTGACTGGAATGTCTTTTGTTCTAATGAGGCAACTCTGGGTGGGCTCCTGGAGGGCTCCTGGATGAGGGCTGGTCACCAGAAAGACCAAACCATGATTAAAAGCTTGGCATTTTCAGCACTCCCCTCACCATTCTCCAGAGAGAAAGAGGGGCTGGAAATGGAGTTAATAACTGATCATGCAGTTACATGATGAAGCCTCCATAAAAATCCCAATAGTATGGGGCTCAGAGAGCTTCTGTGCCGGTGAACACATAGAGGTGCTGGGAGAGTGGCGTGCCTGAGGGGGCTTGGAATCTTCATGCTTCTTCCCATGTTCCTTGCCTTACACATCTCTTCTATCTGGGCACTCATTTATATTCTGTATCATATCCTTTTATAATAAACTGGAACAGTAGGTAAACTGTTTTCCTGAGTCCTATGAACCATTCAAGCAAAGTAACCTAAGCCAAGGAGGAGGTCATGGGAACTTCCAGTTCATAGTCAGAAGCACAGTGGACACCCTGAATTGGTGATTGGCATCTAAAGTGGGAGGTGGGGGAAGTCTTGTGGGACAGAGCCTTTAACCTTTAACCTTTAACCTGTGGCATCTGACACTATCTCCAGGTAGATAGTGTCAGAATTGAGTTAAATTGTAGGACTCCCAGCGGGTGTCTCAGAAATGCTTGGTGGCGGGGGGTGGGGGGAAGCCACTTATCTGGTGTCAGAAGTATGAGTGTGGTAGTAGTGTGAGAGTAAAGGAGAGACACAGGAGATATGAAGGTGTTCTAAACAGTGGGTCTTTCTAAAACTATTTAATTAGCTATTTGTCTGGGGCATGAATTGCAAATGTTTCTCCCAATTTGTCCAGTGCTCCTAAGGTTGCATAATGTTTGCCTTTGCCCTTTTTTTACTGTAGAAAAGGCACAAAATTGGGCAAGCCATTGCCAGAGGTGTAAAACTGTGGGTTATTGATGATCAGAGCCTGTGGTCTTGCTAGAAAAAAATACTGCAATTGCCACTAATAATACACACCAAGTAACAAAAAGAAAAGGTACCCAATTGTATGTTACAGATTGCTTTTTCTTTAAAAAAAATTTAAAATTGCTTTAAGAAATGATTTGTTCTGAAATCTGAACTTCATAAGGTTTGCTTGAGATTTGCACATGCTTTTTTCCTTTACTAAAGATAACTCATTTGGATTTAAAAAAGAAAAAAAGAGCTTAGCCAAAGATGTTAATCTCTTTTCTCAGACAAGTGTGCCTATGATTTTTGCCATAATACTTGGGCCATGTGACTTTAGAAAGCTGCCACCAGAGGATTATATTTCAGGAGCCATTTTTTTGAGAGATGAGCAGACCCCTGTGGAAGTTGATTTGAAAAATGAAAAGTCAAAAGTGAAAACTTTGTGACACCATTTGAGAACGATAGATGGTTTAGATAAACCAACACTTACACTAAGCCCTGGCTTAGAATCATATTTAATCATTGGAAAATCTATCCATGAAGGGTTTCCTGGGTGCTTTTAAGTTTAGGGAGGTTAAGACGAGATTTTTCTAGCATCACAGCAGGTCACGTGGCCAGTGAGTGTGGAAGAAATATTGCTGATTGACTGTATACTTTGCTACGCACGGTATTGTTTCTAAGAACACAGAACTTTGAGAGACTGAAGAAAATAGCTGTTACCTGTCCTAAATCTGTTAATACAAGACTTGTACGTGGGTGATCCTAGCATTTCTCTTTCCCCTCAAACACTGATGGGGTGAACCCTGAATCACTTAAACAGATTATTTGACATAAGAAACCACAGCAAACTCTTCCAATGACTTCTCCTCCAGGGATGGTCCCTGGGTCCTCTGTGTCCAGAGCTTCATTGAGTCTAGAAGGCAGCTGGATACCCTACTCACACATCACATCCAGCTTTGCTCCCAGATTCAGATTCCGGGGATCCCAAGGCCGAGACCAGGAGACTTTGTGCCGAATTGACAAGAATATACTCTCTCTACCTCTCCCATCTCTAACGTTGGGGCAGTTAATAGGTTAAACTCTATCACAGGAAAGTATGCATGGAGGGAGGTTAATTCTATGAAAGGTACAAATTATTTATGTTTTTCACTTTAATTTCAAAGATATAAATGAACTGCTGGAAATAGTTCAGGCTGTGGCTACAAATTTCTGTACAGACTCACTTTTCATACAAATTTAGGACAGTAATAAGGAAAATTGGACCATTACTCTGAATGTTAACTTTATTGAGATTGTTTGTCTGATAATCTTATCTGTTTTCGTATTCATGAAGTATACAGAATATTTTCAAAGAAAAATATCCAAAATAATTTAGAAACTTGTAAAATATTTTCTTCTTCAAGCTTTTAGCTCTTAGGCTTGTCACTCTTCTAGTTATATCTATTTTTAATGTAGCAACATTTTATCAGTGATGCTATTACCTTCATATGATAGTGATGGCTATGAGGATGGCAGTGGCAGTTAATATTTTGTGCTTTCTATGTCCCTGTGTCTACACTTTGCATGATTGTTTCATTCCATATTAACACAAAACCTTTGAATAATGACCATTAAATTTAGTTTATGGCTGATTGGACAGAGGTTAAATTAATGACACACAGTCAGTAAGTATTGGGGCTGGAATGTGAATCAAGATTTTACTCTAGGGCTTCCCTGGTGGCGCAGTGGTTGAGAGTCTGCCTGCCGATGCAGGGGACACGGGTTTGTGCCCTGGTCCGGGAGGATCCCACATGCCGCGGGGCGGCTGGGCCCGTGAGCCATGGCCACCGAGCCTGCGCGTCCGGAAGCCTGTGCTCCGCAACGGGAGAGGCCACAACAGTGAAAAGCCCGCATACCACAAAAAAAAAAAAAGATTTTACTCTAGAGTCCAAGCTTGTAAATTCCACTTCCTACAGAAGTTAAAGCTAAGGTTAAGTGACAAAAATTACAGCAATTTCAAGTAGTGTATTCCCTTAGGACTAACTGAGAACGTCAAAAGCCATCCTCTATCACAACCTTCCATTTATTTGAACATATGTGTTCAGCATATGCACTCTTCAAGCTTAGGAGGTCCGGCTGTGAACAAGACACACAAGATCCCAGCCCTCATGGGGAGACAGAAAATAAATACATGAGATTATATACACAAACAGGGTAGTTTGAGGGACAGGATGACTTAGATAGGGTTGTCCCAGAAATCGTCTCTGAAGAGGTAACTTTTGAGCTCGGAGTTTTACAGTATGAAAATGAGCTAGACATGGGAAGAGCTAGGGAAATAATCGTATAGGAGCAGGGACCTATAAGGGTGAATCCCTGCCCTGAAAGAGACTAAAAGGAGGAGTCAAAAAAGCAGCGGGGGGCTTCCCTGGTGGCGCAGTGGTTGGGAGTCCGCCTGCCGATGCAGGGGACACGGGTTTGTGCCCCGGTCCGGGAGGATCCCACATGCCACGGAGCGGCTGGGCCGGTGAGCAATGGCCACTGAGCCTGTACGTCCGGAGCCTGTGCTCCGCAACGGGAGAGGCCACAACAGTGAGAGGCCCGCGTACCGCAAAAAAAAAAAAATTGACCACCATTGAGCCACCTCAGCCTCCCATTACACAGATATGAAAATGGAGGCTCAGAAAAATTAAAGTTATTTTATAAAGCCCACCTAGCTTGAGCCTCATGAGTAAAGGTGACCTTCCTGAATGCCAGCCAGCTAGCTCTTCCTACACTGTCATGCCATGGTGTCAGGGTTCTCAAGCGCCACAAAAGCGATCCTAAATGATACTGTTAAAAAATGTTTGTCATTCAAAAATCCCAAAAGACTGATTGAAAAGAGAATGATAGCTAGGATGGCTGTAAAATGGTTACTTCAATTTTGTCAAAAATCAAGATTTCAAAGGGGGGGTCTAAGGATAACATCTTGCTGGAAAATTTTTTTCATTATATGAATATATAATACATCATATGAATATATAATACATTATGTGAATATATAAATATATATTTATAAATAATGTATAAATAATAATTTAATATATAACTATATAATATATAGATGATATAATATATAAAAATATAATATAAATATAATATATTTGTATAAAATATAGATATATAAATATATGATATATAAATATATAAATAAAAGTATAATATATTGTCAACTGAAAAAAATGCACGACGTAAAAGTTGAGAATTACATTTTATTTGGTGGTCTTACTGAGGACTATAGCCGGGATGACAGCCTCTAAGAGAGCTCTGAAGAACTGTCCCAAAGAGGTAAAAGTGGAGCCAGGATATACAGGAGTTTGTGCTGAAAAAAAAAAAAATGTAGTCAAACATCAAAAGAGTACTGCTAATCACAAAAAACAGACATCTCAAGTTAATAATTTGAGTGCTTTTCTATGTGTGGAAAGATGCAAGCATCTGGGCTCATTGAAATCTTTCCTTTGATATGTATCTTAACTATTATGAATGAAAAATGTTGCCTGCCATATCAGTAAACAAAGGATATTGCAACCATCAAGCCACTGCAGCTGCCCCAGCAGTGAGCCCTGAGGGGACGCCGGATGGAGACAAATGGGCTGCCCGCTGCCAAGCCCTCAGTCCCTGCAGCCACCCCCAAAGGTGCACCCTGAGGGGACTCAGGATGGGAAAGAATGGGATGCTGGCCCCAGATAGCTGAGGTGCAGAGCAAAGGAATGATTTCAATAAGCCCAGACTCTTGCATCTTCCCATACATAGAAAAGTGCTAAATTCCTTTACTTGTAGTGTCTGATTCTCTTTAATGAACAGTAATCTCTTGATGTTCTGACTACCTGGTCTCTGTTGCAAAAACCCCTCTGTATCCGGGCTCCTTCCTTACCTCTTCAGAGCAGCCCATCAGAGCAATCTGAGAGGCTGCCTCCCAAGCTTGAAGTCCTCAGAAATTCCGCCAAATAAAACATAATTCTCAAATTTTAGGTTTGCATTTTTTTCAGTGGACACTATCTTGGACCTGTATCCTGTTTCTCTCCCTCCTGAATTTGCCTCAGGGTTCACCATGGGGGCGGCTGCATTGGCTGGTGCCTTTATGGCCGGAACACGCTTTGTTTACTGAAATGGCAGGTTCTTTGTCCACAATATTATATATAAATATAATATATAAATATATAAAATAAATATTTTTCATTATATATATACATATACACATACATATCTCTGAAAAGCTGCTGTTATGCCCAGAAAAGTCTGGATGGGTCTGCCGATTCAGCCCATCAACAGAAAGCACACAGTCTCCCTGATTACAGACCTTGAGCCAACTGAGTGACTGGACCATGGGCTTGCCATGGGTCAGTTTCCCATCCACACACACTCACGCCTCAGATGTTCATGGAGCAGTATGCTTCACTCCTAGACTCTCTTTTCCAGATTCTCTGACCTCTCTCTGTCTCCCCTCCTCCAAGAAACTCATTCCCCAGAGCCCCAGCTTCATGGCTCCTGAGTCCGAGATGGTCACGGTAAAGACCCACCATCTAGAGAGAACCAAGATGACTCCTACCAGGGTCTTCCCGAGCCTTTGGGAAAAGCATCTTCAAGACAAACAAATCTTCTGGGTGCTAATGGCGTGCCCTCTTATGGAATACTTTGGATGCATTCTTCTGATAAAGGACACTCTCTCCTTCCCACTGAAGACAAGAATTGGGAAGAATGAAGGAATGAAGAGGACTAAGAATCCCAGCCTGCCTCCTATGAGTGTTTTACCCTCTAGAACAGCAAAGGGAAGCTTTTCCCTAAGGCCTTGATGCTCCAGTTCTGTCAATCACTGCAGCTTTGATTCCGTTTCAGAATTTTCTCCCTGCTGGTGTGTCTGATGGAGGTGAAAAAAAAAAATGCATGATGTCAGAGTTGTGAGTTAAGTTTTATTTAGGGCAAAATGAGGACTATAGCCCAGGAGACAGCATTTCAGATAGCTCTGAGGAACTGCTCCAAAGAGGTAGGGGGAAGGTCAATGTTATATATGACTTCAGTGAAGGGGAGTTTGTGCAAAACAGGCACACATGCTGGCAGAGACTTGCTGCTAGTCACGAGAAGCAGATGTCACCATTAACGATTTTAGTGCTTTTCTAGGTACGAGGAGATGAAAGAATTGGGCTCATAAAATCTTCTCCTGAAACATCTAACTGTCTAAAGATAGGTCCTGCCAGTTTTTCCCAGAGCACAGAGTGCCTCATTCCTGGCCTGCACCCTGAACTCCTTTCAGGGGGTGTTGAAGGTCAGCAGCGGCTCACGATTCAATCCTTGTAGAGGTAGAAGGCAAGTGCCAATCTGTAGTTGGCAGAGTCCTGATCCTGCCTAGGATTCAGCCACCCTGAATCTAAGAGTTCATTACCTGGGCCCTAAAAGGAGGGGAAGGTTGGGGACATTCTTACTGGGATCCCAGAGAGTTCATCTTATATAATTCTCAGAAATTACTATTCCCTCTGTATGGGACCAGCCTCTTTCTCCAGGCCAGATTGACAGAAAAGGGATACAAGTGGCAGTCAAAAAAGTAAACTGTTGAGACACTGTCTTTCAAACCACATCCTGCAGTTTGAAAATAAAGCTTCTTATTTTTAGAACGTCAGCAGAATTGTTCCAGCCCTGCCCCTGCAGTTTCAATAGTGGCCTTGGGCTCTGGAACACTAACCTTGAAAAGAAAACGTTTACATTGTAAACGCACTGACAGTATGAAGTATTCTATTGTGGAATAGCCAATGGAGACTAAAAATTCAGAAGGGGCTTTTTCCTCTCTTGTGAAAGGCGTAATCCGCGGGGCTTTCACTGTGGCAAAATCAAACTCTAAGCAGTAATTGTGCATGGGTTCTACCTGTGAACTTGCATAAAATCTGAAATTTCACACGACCCATTCTGTTCTGGGGATTTCACCAATGATGGACAGGAAACGGAGCTTCTAGAGGGGTTTGGGGGAAATCAGACCATGCAGACCCTTAGGTGAACAAACTTGGTAACAAAACACCTTTAAAGTCATCCCCTTCTCCCCAAACACACGCAGCCCCATCCTTCGCCAAACTGGCCCTTGAATACTGCAGAGGCACACAGGTTCCGAAGTGTGGGCTTTGAGAAACACCGTGTTTATTTCAGATACCTTAAGTCAATCCTCTCAGGTACTCTGATATGTATTCTCCTATTCTTCTAGACTTAGGCTGGAAAAGGAAACACTTAAACTGGCTTGATGCCTGGCTCCAGTGCTTTGATGGAGTGTCAAGTGGAAGGATTAGGTCCATTTTAGGTGCATTTTGACCAGTGGGCAAAATGATAGTCAATGGATGGAAAAAACAGGAGGACGCTTTCAACTCACTTTGGAGGTCCTCTCTAATCATTTGGACTGTCTAAAGCTAGAGTGTGCCAGATCCGAAGGCCGTGATCAGCGTGCCACTGAAGATGCCCAAGGAGCTTAATCACTGATGACATAGTGGGGACTCCTCATTGACAAGCCCTGATACTGGCTCTCTGCAGCCATGGCCCAGCTTCACAGAGTGGCCCATGCTGGTCTCACAGGAGCAGATGGGAAATGGAGCTACATGAATGGGTCAGGACCGAAGCATTCACCTTTCTGCGGCTGCTGACTTTTTAGGAAGGTCTCCCTATGTGCTGGGACCATTCTCTGAACTCATTTAAAGTGCACCACGACCCTAAAAGAGTAGGTACTCTTATCATTCCTACTTTATAGATGAGGAAGCTGGGCCACAGGGGTTGAGTATTTGGCCCAAGGTCACAGAGCAAGCAAGTGACAGAGGAAGGAACCCTGGCTGTCATCCTTGAGAGACCACTCTATTAGCTTCTAAACTATTCTGCTTCAGAATCACCTCCACAGGCCTGCTGATACCCTCTCGTGTGACCACCACTATCTGCTTTCCTTACCAGGGCTTGTTCCATGGATAGATCAGAACTCTTCTAATGTTTATTATATAATTGCAATATCCACTCCTCTCCCTACTCAGACTATGAAAATCCCCAAGGTTATCCTTTCGATAACAGGCCTTTCAGTCACTTTATTTTTCTAATACAGCTCCCCACGTGAACACACGGCAGCCACTACCAATGTAATCAAAGCTAAATGTTTTGTTACATTCTGCTTTCCACCCTGCTAGGTCCCAACCTCTTAAATGATTATTTTTAAGTGGTTTATGTTAATGTTCACTCTTTAATCTCATGCTTTAGTGTTTTATGGGTTTTGACAAATGCACAGTGTCCTGTATCCACAATAACAGTATTATTCAGAATACCTGAACTGCTTTAAAAAAATCATAGGTGCTTAACCTATTCCACGGTCCCATCTCCTTAATTCTCCTAGAAGCCACTAGATTTGTTTGTTCATTGGTGGTTGTTTTTTTTTATAGACTCTATGGTTTTCTCTTTTCCAGGATGTTATATAAATTGAATCAGAGAGTATTTAGACTTCTCAGGGTGATTTCTTCCCCTTTGGAATATGTATTTAAGATTCATCCACATATTCACATGGCTTACTAGCACGTTCCTTTTTATCACTGCATAATATTCCATTGTATGGTTGTACCAATATTTTTTATCCATTCACCTATTTTTTAAAACAATATCAGTTTGCTTTCAGTTTTTGGCAATTTTGAATAAAGCTGCTATAAACATTCATATATAAGCTTTTGTGTAGACTTCAATTTTTAAGCTGGTTGGGTAAATACCGTGTCACATGATTGCTGACCATATGGTAAGACAATTTGTCCTTCTAAGAAATGTCCACTGTCTTCCAAAGTGGCTGCATCATTTTGCATTCCAGCTATCAATGATACAAGTTTCTGCTGCTTAGATGCTAACCAGTAATGGGTATTGTCAGTTTTTTGGATTTTAGCCCTTCCAATAGGTGGGTAGCAGTATCTCATTGTAATTTCAATTTGCATTTCTCTTAATGACAAATTGTATTAGTTTTCTATTGTTGCTGTAACAAATTACCACAAACTTAGGGAATTTAAATATCACATATTTGTTATATTTCTGTAGTATTGGTTAGAAGTTCGATACAGGTCTCACTGGGCTAAAATCAAGGTGTCAGCATTTCTAGGGAAGTATCTATTCCCTGGACTTCCAGCTTCTAGAGGACACTTACATTCCTTGGATCGTGACCCCTTTTTTTGTACTATCAAACCCTAAAAAAGCATCATTGTAACCCTTCTTCTGTCAACACATCTCTGTTAGGGTACAGCCATAGGAAATGTTTCCAGTTTTAAGGACTCATAGGATTGAGTCCAGCAGATTAATTCAGGATAATCTCCCATCTCAAGGTCCTTATTCTTAATCATATCTGCAGTTCCTTTTGCCATGAATGGTAACATAGTCACAGATTCTGGAGATTAGAACATGAACATATTTGGAGAGCCATTTTTCTGCCTACCACGCAAAAGATATTGAATATATTTTCATATGCTTATTTTCCATCTGTATATCTTCTTTGGTAAAGTGTCCATTCAGATATTTTGCCAGTATTTCAGTTGCATTGTTCCTTTTTATATTGTTTTATATGTCTTACAAATATTTCTTCCTAGTCTGTGTGTGGTTGGCATTTTCATTCTCTTAAAAGTGTCTTTTTCAATGAAAATTTTGTTAATTTTAATAAAAGACAGCTTACTTATTTTTTCTTTGATGAATCATGCTTTTGGTGTTGTATCTAAAAATTCATTGCCAAATCCAAAGTCACATAGACTTTTCAAAGATTTTCTTCTATAAGCTTTATAGTTTTGCATTTTACACTAAGGTTTGCAATCCATTTCAAATTAATTTTTGGTAAGGTATAAGGTCCCTGCTGAGGTTCATATTTTTGTATATGGATACCTAATTGTTCCATTACCATTTATCAAACGGAACTATCCTTTGTCAATGAATTGTCATTGCTCCTTTGTCAAAAATCAGTTGACTATATTTTTGTGGGTTTGTTTCTGTTTCATTGATCAGTGTCCATTCTTTTGCTAATACCACCATGTCTTGATTACACTATATTTAATATAAGTCTTGAATTTGGTAATGCAAGCTCTCCAACTCTGTTCTTCAGTATTGTGTAGGGTCTTTTGTTTGTCCATGTAAATTCTAAATTTTATAGAGTCAGCTTATTGATATCTACAAAATTGCTTGCTGGGATTCCGATTAGAATTACATTGAATCTATAGATCAAGTTGGGAATAATTGACAGTGTTTTTTAGTACTTATTGCTAGGTGAAAGAAACCAATTTGAAAAGGCTATGTACTATATGATTCCAATATATGAAATTCTGAAAAGAAGCAAAACTATGCATAAAGTGTAATATTTAGATATAAATCTAACAAAATATATGCAGGATATATACATAAAAAACTAAAAAACACTGATAAAAGAAATAGGAGAGGTGAATAAGTGGAAAGATATTCTATGTTCTTAGATTAGAAGACACAATATTGTTTAGATGTCAATTATTCCCAACTTTATCTATAGATTCAGTATAATTCCAATCAAAATCCCACCAAGCTATTTTGCAGGAAGCAACCTAAATGTCCATTGACAGAGGAATGGATAAAGAAGATGTGGTACATATATACAATGGAATATTTCTCAGCCATTAAAAAGAATGAAGTAGCACCATTTGCAGCAACATGGATGGACCTAGAGATCATCATCCTAAGTGAATTAAGTCAGACAGAGAAAGACAAATATCATATGATATTACTTCTATGTGGAATCTAATAAAAATGAAACAAATGAACTTATTTACAAAACAGACACAGACTCACAGATCTCAAAATCAAATTTATGGATACCAAAGGGGAAATGTGGGGGGAAATGATAAATTAGGAGATTAGGATTAACATATACACACTACTATATATATAAAATAGATAACTAATAAGGACCTACTGTATAGTACAGGGAACTCTACTCAGTACTCTGTAACAACCTATATGGAAAAAGAATCTGAAAAAGAATGGAGATAGATATAGATATAGATATAGATGACTGATTCACTTTGCTGTACACCTGAAAGTAACACAACATTGTAAGTCAACTATACTCCAATAAAAAAAATTTTTTAATGTATTTAAGGCTCTTCCATATCTTTTTGTGGCTTGATAGCTGATTTTTAAAAATCACTGTATAATATTTTATTGTATGGATATATCACAGTTTATTAATCCATTCATCTATTGAAGACATCTTAGTTGCTTCCAAGTCTTGGCAATTATGAATAAAGTTGCTAAAAAAAAAAACACTCATGTACAAGTTTTTGTGTGAATATAAGCTATCAACTCATTTCAGTAAAGAGAGCACAACTACTGAGTCATATGGTAAGAGTATGTTTAGTTTTTTAAAGAAACTTCCAAACTTCCTGCCAAAATGGCTATGCCTTTCCCTACCAGCAACAAATAAGAGTTCCTGTTTTGCCATATCTTCTCCAGGATTTGGTGTTGCCAATGCTTTGGATTTTAACCACTCTGTCAGGCACGTAGTGGCATCTCATTGTCATTTTAATTTGTAATTCCCTAATGGCATATGATGCTGAACATCTTTTCATATGCTTATTTTGTATATCTTCTTTCAGGTATCTTGCTGGTTTTTTAATTCAGTTGTTTGTTTTCATATTGTTGAGTTTTAAAAGTTCTTTGTCAAGTTTGATTTCCATCTCTTTATTAGATATGTGTTTTGCAAAGATTTTCACCCAATCTACGACTTATCCGTTCATACTCTTAAGAGTGTCTTTCACAGAGGAAAAGTTTTTAATTTTAATCATAATCAAGTTATCAATTTTTTTCCTGAATTTGTTTTTGATACTGTATCTAAAGTCATCACCAAATCCAGGTTCACCTAGATTTCCTCATGTATTATCTGCTAGGAGTTTTACAGCTTTGCATTTTACATGTAGGTGTATGATTCATTTGGAGTATGATTTAATTTTATCTGCTCTCTTAGTGGTTGCCAGAGTTTGTGATATACATTTACAATTAATCTAAGTCCACTTTCACAGAACACTATACCACCTCGTGAGTAGTGCAAGTATCTCTTAGCAATGTATTATCAATTTCTCCCTCCCATCCCTTATGACTCTGTTGTCACTTATTTCACTTATCCATATGATGTCATCACCTGATACATTGTTCCTATTATTGCTTTAAGCAGACAGTTACCTTTTAGATGGATTAAGAATAAGAAAAATAAAAGATTTTATTTTACCTTTATTTATTCCTTCTTTGTCACTCTGTCACTCTTCCACATTTCTGATCTATATCATTTTCCTTCTTCCTAAAGAAAATTTTCCTTCTTCCTTTTAACATTTCTTGCACATCTGCTGCTGATGAATTTCTCAGCTTTTATCTGTCTGAGAAAGTCTTTATTCCTCCTTCACTTTTGGAAGATAATTTTGCTGCATTTAGAATTCTTGATTGGTAGATATCTCTTTCAACACTTGAAATATTTCACTCTGCTCCCTTCTTTCTTGCACAGTTTCTGATGAGAAGTCTGATAGAATCTGTCCTTATTACTCCTACAAGTAAGGTACTTTTTTCTGACTTTTTTCAATATTTTCTCTATGTCTGTAGTTTTCTGCAGTTTGAGTGCCTAGGTGTTGATTTTTTGATACTTATCTTTCTTGGTGTCCTCTAGGCTTCCTGGATGTGTGGTTTGATGTCTGTCATTAATTTTAGAAAGTTCTTGGCCATTATTACTTCAAATATTTCTTCTGCTTTGTTCTCTTTCTGGTCTTTTCATTACACAGATGTTACAAATTTTGTTATTGTCCCACTATTCTTTGATACATTTTTACGTTTCATTTTTTTTCTTTTTGCATTTCAGTTTGGGTAGTTTTTATTGTCCTACCATCAAGCACATTGATCCTTTCCTTGGTCACATCTAGTCTACTAATGAGCCCATCAAAAGCAATCTTCATTGTCACTGTGGGGTTTTTCGCCCAGCACCCCCTTTGGATTCTTTCTTAGAAATCCCATGTCTCTGCTTACATGACCCATCTGTTCTTCTATGATGTCTACTTTTTCCTTTGATATACTACTCATAATTATTTTAAATTTCCTGTTGGATAATTGCAACATCCATATCATATGTGAGTCTGGTTCTGATGGGTTTCTCATTTCTTCAGAGTGTATTTTCTGTTGCTTTTGGCATACCTTATAACCTTTTGCTGAAGGTGAGACATATGGTATCAGGTAATAGGGACTTGGGTAAATAGGCCATTAGTGTAATGATATATGCTAGTCAGGCTAGTATCAGGGCTGTATTTGATGTCTCTTGTAAGTGTTGATGTCTGAGTCTTCAAATTCCTCTAGTGTTACTCATCTTGTCTCCTCTCTTGACCTAGGGTTTCCCTATGTAGTATTCCTCAGAGAGAGCTTGTGTCTTGCAGTTCTTTTAGCTGTAATTCCCACACTGTTGGTTTGGTGGTAAGATGTCAGAGAGAAAGAGAGAGAGAGAGAGAGAGAGCAGTCTATAATCTTCCAATTAAATATCAGCCTTTCAGTGAACCTAAGTCTTGGGACTGTGACCTCCACATCGTTTCTTCAATGGAATAGCTATTTTCTCCCTGCTCCCCACCCATCCCTAACTATAACATTCCCAGTCTACTACCTTGAAGGGCTGTTCACTGATTAAAATGACTTTTTTCCCCATAAGTGGGATAGGAAGGCTGGAGTGGGGAGGAATTTCCTTCTTCCATCTGGAACAAGGCTCCAGCAAAGTTCTTTCCTAGGAGAATAGGTCTTTGTTATGAAGATAGCTCAGGGCTTATTTCACAATGGTTGCCAGAGTTACAGGGAGATTTTTCTCAGATACCCACCATGAGAACCTGATGGGATTCCTGGAACAAAAGCCCGTGAAAGTTTGGTTGGGGGGAAGACTAAGACTGATGGGCCCCAGCAGTCTTTACTGTCACACTAGTCCATACTCCATACTTGGCAATTTTTTGAAATTACCATTTAGATGCCCCCACAAGTTCATGGTTCTAGTATCTGCCCTCAAGGTAAGCAAATCTCCATCTCTCTACATTTAGAAGTGTCAGTTTGCCCTGCATTCACGCTTTTCTGAATCCAACCTTCTCTGAGGGCCCAATCTTCTTCTCTGATGGTCATTTTATCCAGCTTTTTCTGTAAGGATGAGTGATGACTTCTAAGTTCTTTACATGTTCAAGCTGAAACTCAAAGTCCCTACTTAATGTTTATTATTTTCAAAATGTGTTTCCTTATTTTAATGCATTCTATTGAACATTTCTTGTGATCCACAGAAATCTTTTGGGGTCTACATTTTGCTATAGCTGCTGCTGTGGAAGTTCCAAACAGCAGACTTTGACTAGCTCTATGAAGGAATAACCAGAGAGCACCTGGCCTCCACATACACCACATACTTCTTATTTGCTAGCCTGGAGCTTTTCTGACACAGCCCTTGACTCTTTTGGGGAACCCATGCAACATTTACCTGCAATATGCAATCTAGAAATAAAGGAGAGTTAAGACCAGGAGACCATCTTTGGCTAATAGGGGAAGAGAGCTGATGGATATTATTTTTTTCCTTTTACATCCCAGGGAGACGAGAATTTCAAAAACTTCTCAGAAGACCTTGATGAGACAAAACATCAGCCCCCTGCAGCACTGACCAATACAACAATTCATTGTTGTATTTGCTTCCCTATCTACTCCCCAATTTCTGCTCCCTGGAATTACTTTCAGGATGAATAACCTACAGGCAAGTCTTTGTCTCAGGCTCTGCTTTTAAGGAACCCAAACTAAGGCATAAGTTTATTTTAAAAGAAATTCTGTAACACATCAGTAAATGGAGGAAAACAACCATTTGCCATTAAACAGATGATAATTGTCCCTTCATAACTTTCCATGACTTCTCCTCCTGTCAAACACATACTTCTCTTAGACTGTTCTCCCCATCCTTCTTCTGCATTTCAACAGCATGCTGTCACTTTTACAAAATTCCCTGCTCTCACCCACTTCCCTCTACACTTTGAGAAATTAAGAAGAAAAGAGAAGAAAGGAAAAAAGAAAACAATGCCATTGAACACTGCTCTTGTACTCTTGCAGTTAAAAAGGGAGATTATCAAGATTTAGGAAATCACTAGTCAAAGTGTGATTTGTGGGCTGGCTGTTGGTCTGCAAGCTGCCTTTCCTGTCTACTCTTAACAGATTGCTCCAAAATGCAAATCAACTACATCACTACATGCAATATTTTGTTTAAGTGACACTTTTTAATTAATTTTTTTTTTTTAGTTTACAACTGACTTCTTTTATGGCAGCACAAGTCCCTCGATGAAGGAGCAATACATTGATTTATATTCTTATGTTAGCCCTTTATCTCCTGGTGGAATGGCTCTTTGAGTAAGACTGAATTAGAGAGGTATAAAAGTATTAACAGGACATTTCTAAGTATGTACTATGTGCTAAGCATTGTTCTATGGGCTTCACTAATATTAACCCATTTAATCCTCAAAAAAGAAAGTTGTATATGAGGTAGGTAATATTAGTATTCTCATTTTACAGGTAAGGAAACTGAGACACAGTGAAATCTAATATGTCTAACATTGCACAGCTAGTAAGTGGTAGCAGTAGACTCCAAGATGGCCTTCAGAGTGGCTCCCGATGATCCTGGCCCCTTGGTATCTGCACGTTTGTGTTGTCAGCTCCCATATTGTATCAACATTAGTGTGTGTGACCAAAAAATACAGCAGAAGTGATAGTGTGTGACTTTCACAATGTTACAGACTGAATATTTGTGTCCTCCCAAAATTCATATGTTGAAATCCTATCCCCAACTCTGATGGCATTAGGGGGTAGAGCCTTTGAAGGTGGAACCCTCATGAATGGAATTAGTGTTCTCATAAAAGACAGTCCAGAGAGCTCTTGTCCTCTTTCCCTGATGTGAAGGTACAATTAGAAGATGGCCATCTGCAATTCAGAAGAGAGCCCTCACCAGTCACTAACCATATTGGCACTTTGATCTTGGACTTACAGCCTCCAGAACTATGAGAAACAAATTTCAATTATTTAAAAGTCACCCAATGTGTGCTATTCCCTTATAGCAGCCCAACTACCAAACTACAAGACTAAGTCCTAAAAGATACAGTTGCTTCCACTTTACTCCCTTTGATCACTTGCTCTGGGAGAGCCAGCTTCCATGTCATGAGGACCCTCACACAGCTGTATGGAGAAGTCCACATGGCAAGGAACTGATGCCTCCACCAACAGCCAGTACCAACTTGCCAGCCATGTGAGTGAGCAAACGTAGAAGATGACCCTTCAACCCCAGTCAAGCCTTCAAAGGACTGCAGCCCTGGCTAACACCTTGACAATAATCTTATGAGACACCCTTATTTGGAGCCACCTAACCACCCCAAAGTCCTGACCCACATGATCTAAGATAATAAAATGTTATTGGTATTGTAAGTCTCTAAGTTTTGGACTAATTTGTTACACAGCAATAGATAACTAATGCATTCCTAGACCAGTCTGGCTCCAAAGCCTGTTTTCTTCATTGCTATGTAAAAGAATTGAAGATGGAAAAGGAAATGACTTTCTCCTCATGTTATGTGATGCAATGTTATTTAAAACCAAGTTTGTGTAGCAGCTACCATTATCTCAGCTAACAGCAGCAGTATACGTTCCCAACTTGAGAAATACAGGGGTGGATAAGAGAACGTGGGATTGGAGTAAGATATATCTGGATTCAAATCCTGGCTTAGACAAATTTTCACTTTGTGCACGTCCACAAAAGAGGCCATCATCACTGAAGAGACAAATAACACTTGTAAAGTCCAAACTCGTTAAGCAAAGCTGAGGACTGGTTGTTTAAATATATATATATATATATATATATATATATATATATATATATATATATATATATATATAAAGAGTAGAATTCAAAGATTGATGAATTTTTCAGAAGTGAGAGTGCACATGGGTTGACTTTTAGCTGCAGATGCCTTGAACGACAGTGTGACACTGTTGCTGACTAGATGAATTTCAGCAGTGTAGGTGTTGATGTAAAATGGTCACTGATCCATTAGAATGGGTTTAAACCGGGTCTGACAATTACTTGCTGCTTTGGCCCAGTTCCTAGGAACTTTCTATTCTCCCTTAAGCCATTTCACTGCAATGTTATCTGAGTAATGAGAGGAATGCAGACAGTAACAGCAGCTACTATTTGTTAAGTGCCTACTGTGGTCTAGCTACCATACATCCTTTGTCTCAACCACTCAACAGCTGCAATGCAACAGCTACCATAAACAATAAAGAAATGGATGCAACGGTGTTCCGGTGAAAACAGATGCAACGCTGTTCCAGTGAAACTTTGTTTATAAAACTAGGCATTAGGCTGGATTTGGCTTGAGGGCCATATTATGCCTCTCCTGCTCTAGATTATCTTCGGTGGCAGCTATGGCGTGCTTTCTCTTCCCCTAACTTCTAGATATGCTGTTCCCTCTATCCCCCTATCCATGTTACACCTTCCCTTGGCCTAAAATGCTTCTCCCCTACTCATCCCTTAGCTCTCAGCCAAGTCCTGACTTCATTGTGGGATGATGCTATCTGCATCTTTAGACTATTATAAGTCCCCCTGCTATGTGCTTCCCAAATGTATGTCCACCCTCATCTCCCTTTATTGTAACTCCATGCTTTTGTATCTTTCTTCCCAGACAAACTGAGAGCTCTGTGAAGGCGGGGGTTTGTCTTGTGTACCATCTGATTCCTAGCCCAGTTCCTAACACACAGTAGGTGCTCAATAACTATAGGGGGAAAGAATTATTAATATTAGAGAAAGCATCTAAGACACACTTTACCACTCCACACTTGTCTATTTTACAATTTTTGTTAAAGTTATCTTGTTCCCAAGAAATGAATTCTATGCTTGTATATTTTGTTAAACTCACAGGCAATTTTGCCTCTTTTATAGTGTAAGACTTTCCAAATGAGGAAACACCCGTGAAATTCATGTTTAAGGCGCTTTCATTCTCTTGCCACTATTTCCCCGCAATGGTGACCTTTAAATTTAGCCTGAGTGTAAGTGGGGTTGTCAGAACATTGGGTTACATTATTCAATGCAGCTATTTGTGCCTTTTAAAGACGGTGTAAGTCCCAACATGGACTGCACAGCGGGGAAGCTACCCTGATGATATTCTCAAAACCACAGCAGCCAGGATTGAATCCAACAGTGGGTCAGCCGTCAAGAAGACACACGCTTCTCGGAAATCAGTTTCGCTGAAAACAGGTCCTCATTTGTCCTTCCAGAAAATAAGTAACCGTTGGGTTTTGTGTGGCCTTGCTTCTTCAGGAAGATTGGAGCGAAGCTTGGGTTTGAGGGAGAAGCGGGGAATTGTGCTGCAGGGCTTATTTTTTCTTTTTCAGAGGTGGTGTGTGGAGCTGTGTGCTGGAATCTGCGGAGAATTGTGGAGTCATTGATTGTCCTACCTAATCAGAGGCTCAGAGACCTCCTGGGCTGACCAGCAGCTACTCCTCCTAGACGTGGGCCATCCCCCCACCTTTTTTTGCAACTGTTTGCAAAAAAACGGTCCCACCTCCTTGTTGATAAACAGCTCAAACTTTGGGCTAAGCAGCTCCCAGAGACCATTCCAGCTCTGGGTCACGCAGTCCATTTCTTCAGGGTAGTTTCAGAGGCAGAGATGCGAGGGGGAGGCAGTGGGGGAGGGGAGAAGGAGAGGAGGGGATTGAGTCCCAAAGGATGAATCAAGGGCTTCTGCACGTGATGTTGTGTCGCCATAAAACGAAGACTTCTTGCTGTGCTCTCAGTCCCAAAGAACTCACACAAGTCTCAAGTCTGAGAAAAAAAAGGAGAAGCTTAGACACACAGAGATCATAAGTGGAAAAACTACCAAAATGCCTAACTTGCTCCTTGGGAAACTTCAGGGTAGCACTAATCAAAGGCCACCTTCCTGCGCTTTTACCCTAAACCAGTCCAGTTTGCGTAATAATGGCCTGTGCAATTTTAGTTTTTAAATCTCACTTGCTTGCAGGCAGGCAGGATCACCTAATAATAATGAAATACATCATTGGGCACTGACTACATTACAGGGCCTGTTCTGAGTGCTGTACATGTACTAAGTGGATTCATAGGCAACTGTCATTCTTCGAGGTCAAAAATGGCTAAATAACAGCAATTTCGTGTCTCTATCTAAAATTAACTCTTTTCATTTTTACAGTAATCCTCTAAAGACTAGTGTTTTCTGGTGTGATGAGCTCTCGCTGGGTTTTAAACTCACCTCTGCCACCCTGGTAAAATGTGCCTTAGTTTCCTTCCCTGTAAAATGGGACTAATACTACTTCTTGCTTCATAGGGTTGTCAGAGAATTAAGTGAGTTCATAAATGTAACAGTACCTGGCACATAAATGTTTGATAAATATAGGTCATCATCTCTAGCTTTACAGAAAGTGATGTTTAAGGCCTTCATTTGAGAAATACCCTGTGTAATGACATCCAGTGTTTTGTTTTTCTGCCGGGCCCTTATTTCTTCTCCTTCTGCAATAGCACCCCAATTTCCCCTTCAGATAACTCATCCTCCCCTGAAAGCAGCTGTCAGCCAAGGACCCTTTTCTCCCCTAGCTGTGGAGTATACATGTGGCCCAAGGTGGGTCAATCCCAATTTTTCTTGCATCCTGTACTTTTCAAAGCCAGGCTCCTCTGCTTTCCCTCTGATTCTGCAGCTATTCTGTGTCCTTCCAATAAATTCCTTTTTGCACAATGGCGGGGGTGGGGGTGGGGGCCGGGAGGCAGGGAGGGAGGTGTAAGGTTAACAAGTTAACAATCTGCTATATTGGTTTCTATTGTTGCAATCAAAGATCCTTAACATTATATCATTGGAAATAGGCATTTTAACCTATTTCTAAATAATGAAACCAGCTAGCATATACTGACTCCATGTCGAGACCTTTATTATGCGGTTATGTTTAACACATCTCTACCATGGTAAGTGTCATTAGCCCCATTTTTCACATTAAAAAAGTGAAGACCTAGATTTTTATGCCAGCTTTCCCTGTCGATGGCTGTGCATCCCTGAGCAAGGCTCTGAATCTCTCTGAGTCTCTGTCTCCTGCTGTGCGAAGTGGGGTTGGTTACACTGCCCGCCCCCTGGGTGGTTTTGAGAATCAAACAATATGATGGATGCAGAAAAGCACTTTGTAAACTGGTTAAGTGCCATATAAATGTAAAATTGCATTACGATTTTCTTTGGCCAAAGGGTATATTTTAACTCCTCTTCCTGGTGCCTAATTCAAGCTGTCTGTTCTTTCTGCATAAAAATAATAATTTTTAAAATGCAGGTTTTCACGTGAAACTCCCAAGTAATCTCTACCCCAGGATAATGAGATTCTCTTCCTTGAAAGCAACGTTGCACCTCCGTGGAATCCCTGGCTGCTTTATTCCCTTGCCAGATCAATCATGGCTAAAGCTTGTGTTCCTTGCTCTTCTGATCAAACTTAGAGGATTTTCTCTCCTTTCACTCTTATTTCCCGCCTGTCTTTCCCAATCTCATAGCTCCTCAAGAATCAATAAATGCCAGCAATGACTACACACAGTCTTATGAGGGGTTTTAGTAAATTGGGGATTAGATCCAACTTTCTGTATTAGAACTGAGATACGAATGAAGGTTTTCCAAAGTCTACTGAGGATTAAATAAAGAGTAACAACGAATAGTGAAAAGTAGGGATATTATTTCTAAATGCCATTGTTTTTAATAGGCAAATAATGCAGGGAATCAGGCTGCAGTATATTAGCAAAGAAGAAAGAAAAAAAGTGGAAGGTAAACATTTCACTTGTGAAGGCCAGATGAATATTCTTATTGGCCCATAGTGCCATCTAGTGGACCAATTTTAAATAGGGCTCAGTTTCCGGTTGTGATTGCATTAGCTGTCTACTCATCATCACTTAAAGTATCCATTAGGAGCCTGTAAACGATTTCCGGAGAACCCACAAGAGCACAGATGATCACACCTGGTAGAATTCTCAAACTCATTAGGCATGGTTGACCAGTCATCCCATGCTTTAACCTTTCCCCCCGGCCCTGTGTAATAGTAGATGTCTATGACTCCTCTCTGACAGTATCCGTCTAGGCTCCTTCACCAAATCCACTTTCTCTATGTAACTCCTAAGGTCTGATCTTTGCTTTCTCATTGTATGTGCAGTAGTTCTTCTTTTCGTAGGTTACATAACCCATAGAGAACCAGTGGTCAGCCATGGACTATGGTCCTTCTTTCCAGAAAATGACATATGACCATCCCCTTCACTCACATACTCTTTCTCATACAAATACACACACACACACACACACACACACACACACACACACACACACATGCTCACACATCTTTGCCAAAAATTTCAGGGGGTTCACAAAGCTCTTGATTCCATGTTTATAATGTTTTCTCCATAGTATTTCCTTCAGTGATGTTATAGAATCCCAGAATTTTTAACGATCACATCTAGGAAGATGCATCTCAGATTCCCACTTGCCTTTTTATATTCAGTCTTTTTTTGGTTGCGTTGGGTCTTCATCGCTGCACTCAGGCTTTCTCTAGTTGCAGCGAGGGGGACTGCTCTTCGTTGCGGTGCGCGGGCTTCTCATTGCAGTGGCTTCTCTTGTTGAGAAGCACGGGCTCTAGGCCCACAGGCTTCAGTAGTTGCAGCACGCAAGCTCAGTAGTTGCGGCACGTGTGCTCTAGGGCACACAGGCTTCAGTAGTTGTGGCACATGGGCTCAGTAGTTGTAGCTCACAGGCTCTAGGGTGCAGGCTCAGTAGTTGTGGTGCACGGGTTTAGTTGCTTCGTGGCACGTGGGATCTTCCTGGACCAGGCATCGAACTCATGTCCCCTGCATTGGCAGGCAGATTCGTAAACACTGCACCATCAGGGTAGTCCTATATTCAGTCTTTCATTTCCAGCCTCACTATTCCTGATTGAAACATCCCACCCTTTTCTATTGCTGCCTTAAAACAAACTGGCCCCCTCTTATAAAATGCCTCTTCAAATTCGGGTCACCATTCAAAGTCCAGTTCATATGCCACCATCTTTGGGAAGCCAACCCCTAATTAGAAAGAATTAAACTTTCCCTTTTGTGATCTCTTACACCATTTTTTAACCTTTACCTAAAATAATTGCAGGCTTCCTACAGTTTATAACTGATTGAATAGGTGGTAAGTTCTTGAGGAAAGAATTTCCTATTTATCTTTGCATCTTGTGTAATAATAGAGGGAGGATCTTACTTTGTAGCTATTCCTTTAATATCGGTGAAGTTGGGAGACTTGGTTTCATTTCTTTTTTTTTTCTTTTTTCTTTTTTTTTTGCGGTACGCGGGCCTCTCACCGCCGTGGCCTCTCCCGTTGCGGAGCACAGGCTCCGGACGTGCAGGCTCAGCGGCCATGGCTCATGGGCCCAGCCGCTCCACGGCATGTGGGATCTTCCCGGACCGGGGCACGAACCCGTGTCCCCTGCATCGGCAGGCGGACTCTCAACCACTGCGCCACCAGGGAAGTTCTTCGTTTCATTTCTTATTGTACACCTGACTATGTGACCATGAACAAGGCAGTTAAGCTCTCCAAGCCTTGGCTCTTCTGTATACAGGGATCTGAGAGCTTCTACAAGTGGGTCCTTGGGAGGGCTCAACAAGGTGGTACCTGTAGTGCACTTGGTACATTTCCTGGCACACAGTTGATCAAAATATGTTTATTGAATGAAAAGATCCTTGAACAAGAAAAAGGAGTTGAGGTCACTGTCTCCAAAACGAAAAAAAAAATCTTCCTATGATTTTGGAAATAAATAGCTTGTCTCTTCTTTCAGTTAAAGTGATTAAGAAGTCCATAAATGTTACAAATCGAGCCAGGTACCAGAGATACAAAGATGAGCCCGCATGTTGCCCCAAAAGGTCCAGTCTTTGAAACCTCTCAATCAATACTGTGTTGATTATGCCAAGGAGGCATTAGTGTATTAATCTCACTTACGAAAGTAACTTTTTAAAGCACTATTTTATTTAGGACTGTGCATCTGGCTTTTCACTCTGAGCTGACAATTAGCAAGAGTCGTCTGCTGTGGCTGGCTTCATTCTCATGGCAACAATAGTTTCAACAGCACCTGCAAGTAGTCCATGGAAGAGTAGAAAGAGCACTCAAGTTGGAGGTGGAGGGTCTAACTCCAAAGGACATGTCCTTTCCTCCAAACCACATTCCCCAGAGAATAAACCGAGACTTCCGTCATTCATTGAGGTGCCACAGCTGTTGATATAAATTCTTTGATATCTTCTGGCATAATATTTTGTGTGAAAAAAATCTATTTTTGACTTCCCTGGTGGCGCAGTGGTTAAGAATTCACCTGCCAATGCAGGGGACACGGGCTCGATTCCTGGCCAGGAAGATCCCACATGCCACAGAGCAACTAAGCCCGTGCGTCACAACTACTGCTCCTGTGCTCTAGAGCCCACGAGCTACAACTACTGAGCCTGAGTGCCACAACTACTGAGCCCCCGTGCCACAACTACTGAAGCCTGAGCACCTAGAGCCCATACTCCGCAATGAAGAGAAGCCACCACAATGAGAAACCCACGCACCACAACGAAGAGTAGCCCCCGCTCACCGCAACTAGAGAAAGCCCGTGCACAGCAATGTAGACCCAACACAGCCAAAAATAAATAATAAATAAATAAATTTATTTTTAAAATCCATTTAGAATTTCATATTTCTAATTAAAAATCTGTTTGCAACCTAAAAGATATCTTCTTGAGTTCTGTCATCTTACTTGCCAGATCACTTCCCAGAATGTTGATCCACTCCCACCTGTTTCCCCACATCCTTGCCATCCTTGTCCGACTGAATGTTCTCTAACAATCTGATTTTAATCCACCTGATAGGTGTAATGTGATATCTCATTGCTGTTTATTTTTTTTTATTGAAGTATAGTTGATTTGCAATGTGTTAATTACTGCTGTACAGCAAAGTGATTCAGTTATACATATATACACATTCCTTTTTTATATATTCTTTTCCATTATGGTTTATTACAGCATGTTGGATATAGTTATCTGTGCTATACAGTAGGAACTTGTTGTTTATCCATTCTGTATATAAAAGTTTACATCTGCTAAACCCAACCTCCCACTACATCCCACCCCTAACCTCCTCCCCGTTGGTAACCACCAGTCTTTTCTTTATGTCCATGAGTCTGTTTCTGTTTCATAGATAGGTTCATTTGTGTCATAGTTTAGATTCCACACATAAGTGATGTCATATAGTATATGTCTTTCTCTGTCTGACTTACTTCACTTAGTAAGGTAATGTCTAGTTGCATCCATGTTGCTGCAAATGACATTATTTTGTTCTTTTTTATGGCTGAGTAGTATTCCATTGCATATATGTATCACATCTTCTTTATCCATTCATCTGTCGATGGACATTTAGGTTGTTTCCATGTCTCACTGCTGTTTAAATTGGGCATTTATATGATTATGAGTGAGGCTGAACTCTTCTTTACTTGTAAGCCCCTTGAGATTCCTATTCTGAATCCGCTACTCTTTGACAATTGTGTTCATATTTGTGCCTTTTTCTTGTTGATTTGCAGGAGCATTTTGTATATTCTAGATACTAATTCCACTCAAAAATTCTCCTATTGTTTCATTACCTTACAGTTTATGTTTCATGTTTAAGTCTCAAATTATCTAAAAGTTCCCCCTTTGTGTATGGTGTGAGGTAGAGATCCCACTTTATTTTTCTCTATAATATTAATCCATTTCCCAATAACACCTTCTTAAGAACCTGTCCTTTCTCCTTTAATTTGTCTTGCCACCTCTTTCATACATCAAGTTCCTAGATATTGGGTTGGCCAAAAAGTTTGTTCGGGTTTTTACATAAAATGTTATGGAAAAACCCGAACGAAAATTTTGGCTAACCCTATATATATATATATATATATATGCTTATAAACTTTCTATTTCACTTCATTGTTGTAGTTGGCTATTCCTGCACCAGTACTCTTTTTTTTTACCATGTGTTGGCAGTATGTCTTCATATCAGCTAAGGAATTCCCCCTTATTGGCTCTTCTTTTTAAAAATTGACTTGGCTACACATGGGCTTTTAATAGTAGCCGCAAATTTGAGAGTCTGTCGACTTTATCAAAAAATAATGCTGAAATTGTCTTAATTGCATTTACTTTGTAAATTAATTTTAGAAGTTTTGGCTCCATTACAATTTTAAAGCATGCCACTCGTGAACATAATGGTCTAGTGACATTTTCAGGAGTTTATCTACGTTTTTAAAGAAAGCTTTAAATTACTCTGTAGAGTTTTTGTGCATTCCTTGTTAAGTAAACTCTTAGAGATGTTATAGACTTATTACTATTGTGAAAGTTGTGTTATTTTCTGCTTTCTTTTCTAGCTTTTATCAGTGGTATAGAGGGATATGGAAACTGAATAGCTTCCGCTAACATTACTAACCTCTCTCATTAATTCCAACAGTTGGTGACTCTGTTTGAGTTGTTATGTGGATAGTCTTAGCATCCTCCCCAGGTCATCTGTACAGGAGGAGAGGCTCAAGTCCAGTCTCTAGTTGCCTCCTAGTGAGTTGAAGGAGGAGAGGGGACCATGCCTCATGCTGCTGAGCCTCTGGTATTACATGTTGCTCTCAATCTCTTCCACTGGCCTCCTCACCAGGCAACACACTGGCCTCTGTATTAATTTCCCAGGGTTGCCTCAACAAAGGACCACAGTGGGGTGGGCGAAGCAACAGAAATTTATTGCCTCACAGTTCCAGAGGCTAGAAGTCCATGATCAAGGTATCAGCAGGTTTGGTTCCCTCTGAGACCTATGAGGGAGAATCTGCTCTATGCCTCTCCCTTAGCTTCTGGTGGTTTGCTGGCAATCTTTGATGGCTCTTGGCTTGTAGAAGCCTCACCCCCCTCGCTGCCTTCACCTTCACATGGCATTCTCCCTGTGTGCGCCTGTACCCAATTTCTCCTCTTTATAAGGACACCTGCCATACAGGGTTAGGGGCACACTCTGCTCCATCCATCCTAACTAACTGTTAACTGATCCATCTTAACATTCACCCATCTAAACTAATTGAATCTGCAATGACCCTATTTCCAAATAAGGTCACATCCTGAGGTGCTAAGGGTTAGGACAACATATGAATTTTAAGAGACATACTTCAGCCTTCAAGAACCTTCCTGGACCCCTGCTCTGAGTGCTACAATTTTATAATCTAATCATCTCCTCCCAGATATGTAGAGGGGAATGAAGAGGAGGTTCGCCCTCACCTGTCATTTGCTTCTCACCCCAACTGCACGTGAGTGACATTCTCTGTGGTCTCCAGGCAGGGCTGAGCTTGTACTACTGTGTTCCTGGTTCCCACCGGCAGAAAACAGAGAAGAAAGAAACGAACACAAGAGAGTGTCCTCCATCTCCAGTGACCACTCTCTGTATTCCGAGCTGTGGTTTTCTTCCACATTGTGACCCAGCCACTGTTTTTTCTGTGGGAGTCGATCAGTTTTACTCACATTCTCGGACCCACCACCTTCTTTATTGCTTCATCCATTTCAAAGGATGCTTTCAAGGGAGAGAGACACAGTCTATGTTGATTTGCCATCTAGTCAGAATCATCCTTTTCCTGGAGCTGTTCTCTGGATACCTCAATGGACAGCCCAGCCCAGCCATCAGTTCATCAGTTATTTCTGATTTAGGAAAGAAAAAAAAAGGAGCTTTCACAATTCTCACAATGGTAGCACATGGATAGGTAGTTAAAGCTAAAACCAAAGTTTTAAAACATATCTTAAAGATTTTTGCTCAAGAAAGACTAAGCAGCTATAGAAAAGTTAAGACGTTGATAAATGATGGTTTTCCAGACACAGTTATTGTTGCAAATAAAAGGATGCTTGCAAGAGGCCATCGATACACTTGTTTTTCTTTTCAGCCTTTATTCAGTTGATACTTCGTTGCTCCTCCTCCTCTTCTAATGCACTTTGCACAGCTGCTGTAATGGCAGGGGCCCTGGGGTAGGAGGCAAGATGCTCAGAGCCTTACCTTTGTCACTAACAGGCCACCTTGAGCGGGTCACAGGGCCTCAGTCTTCCTGTCCAGCAAGGGGTTGGATTGTTGAAGTTCTCACCAAATTTAACATGAAACAGTGTTTCCTTGTCATGGAGTGAAGATGAGTGTGCATTGTATTTTTGTTAGCTTCTCTGAAAACTTAAAGGAGCTAAATCTCCAAGAAATTTTGCTCCGATTTTCTCTCACATTTATGTAGCTCACAGAGAGATGAGGTTACCTATTGGAAATGATTGAAATCAAGCTGGTTTTATATATCTGATGGAAACACGAGATTTATTGTGAGCACACAATTCGGCCCTAATGTCTACGTTTCTACTTGGATAAAGAATGAACGTGTTCTCAAAACATCTGAAAGAATGCAAGAAGCAAGTGCTCTTCTGATTTGAAGAGTTGACTTCAAACAATGAAGGGGTTACAGACTCACAGATACAGAGAACAAACTAATGGTCACCAGTGGGGAGAGGGAAGGGGGAGGGGCAAAACAGGGGTAGGGGATTAAGAAGTACAAACTATTAGGTATAAAATTAGCTATAAGGATATATTGTACAACCCAGGGAATATAACCAATATTTTATAATAACTATAAATGGAGTATAAGCTTTAAAAATTGTGAATCACTACATTGTACACCTGTAACTTGTATAATATTGTACATCAACTATACTTCAAAAAAATGAAGGGGTGGTAAAAGGCCTCCAAAAACAGTTTCTATCTATGGCCTGAGAGCTCTGAGAAGCACAGTTTTCTCTTCTCAAGGGAAAAAGCAAGGCAAAAAAAAAAAAGAAAAACAAAAAAAAAGAATAAAAACCATGCCTCAGGAAAGGGACACCGAGAACACTGGTCCTTTCTGACAGATAGACCATCTATCTACAATAAGGAAAGGATACATAGAAGGCTCTTCAGCTCTCTTTCAATTTTGGAATCATGCTTGCCTGGTTGTCGTTGTGGTTGTTTTTAATAGACTTTAATCTTTAGAGAAATTTTAGTCTCACAGAAAAATCGAGCAGAAAGTAGAGAGTTTCCATATGCCCCCCTTGTCCCTCCCCACAGCCGCCCCCGCTCTCAGCATCCCCTGCAGAGGGGCACATTTGTTACAATCCATTAACCTTCGCGGATACATCATTAACACCCAAAGTCCGTAGTTTACATTAGGATTCACTCTTTTTTTTAAATGTTGGATATCTCCTTCTAGATTTTTATTTATTTATTTATTTTGTTGTACTGGGTCTCAGTTGCCACAGGCAGCCTCCTTAGTTGTGGTGTGCAAACTCTTAGTTGCGGCATGCATGAGGAATCTACTTCCCTGACCAGGGATCTAGCCTGGGCCTCCTGCTTTGGAAGCACAGAGTTTCATCCACTGCACCACCAGGGAAGTCCCAGGATTCACTCTTGATGCTGTACGTTCTGTGGGTTTGGACACATGTATAATGACATTTATCTTTCATTATAGTATCATACAGAATAGTTTCACTGCCCTAAAAATCCTCTGTGCTCTGCCTATTCATCCCTCCCTCCCCTCTAATGCTTGCATTTTTTTAAATCTCAATAAACCTTTTGATTTTGCAATAATTTTAGATATTCAGAAAAGTTGCAAAGATATTACAGAGTTCCTGTATACCCTTCAGCCAGTTTCACTCACTGGAAACACCTTACATTTTCATGGTACATTCATCAAAACCAAGACGTTGACGTTGGTACCTTGCTGTTAACTAAACTCCAGACTTTGTTTGATTTCATCATTTTTTCATTAATATCCTTTATTGTTCCCAGATCCAACTCAGGGTGCCATATTGCATTTAGTTGTCACATCTTCCTCACCTCCTCTGGTTTGTGACAATTTCTCAGTCTTTCCTTGGTGGTCATGACCTTGAGAGTCTTAAAAAATTCAGATATCCTATAGAATATCCCGTAACCTGAGGTTGGCTGGTGTTTTTTTCTCATGATTAGCCAGAGGTTATGGGGTTTTTGAACAAACATACAGGTATGAATTACTCTTCTCATTACAACAAATAAAAGGGTGCAGGACATTCACATGACATCATATCACATGACATGTTTTGGTTAAGTGTTTGCCAGGTTTCTCCATTGTAAAGTTGCTGTTATTCCCTTGCCCTGTGCTGTTCTTTACAAAGAGTCACTGAGTGTAGCCCACTCTCAATGGTGGGGGAGGTGGGAGGACAGTGTGTAGCAATTAAACTCTAACTCTTGAAGGGGGACCATCTACACATATTATTTGGAATTCTCCTTTCTTGCTTGCTCTTTTGATGTATAGGTTTCATTCCGTTTTGTTTTGTTTTGCTGTTTTGTTTTGTTTTAGTCATATGCCAGTGATAATGAACAGTTGGCTCATACCAGCTTGGGAAAGCCTATTGTTACATTTTCAGGAATTTTGCAAGGTGGTTGACATACGTTGACAGCCTGCAATCAATATAGTGGGAGTATTTACACCACAGATATTGGCAAACACTACAAATCAAGACCCCGCCCCACCTGAGAGCTGGTTGTTAAACACCAACACACCCCTATATGGTCTATGTGACAAATAAACATAAAATGCTCCCCCCAAAATGCAAGAGACAATAATGATAAGATATCATTATGGGCCCTTTATTTCTTTGTTGATTGAAACAGAAAACAAAGTAGGAAGATGTCCTCACTCTGCCATCTCATCCTTACATCAGACACTACATCACTGTGTACAAAACGGCTCAGCTGTACATCTGCTGTTTGCCCCCATCAATGAGTGAAATATACCACTCTTCAGAATTCCAGCTGAGAAGTTTTTAATACCTATTTTTCTTTATGTTATCCTGAATGCAAACATGAAGTTTCCGGTCAAGGCAATCATTATTATTTACTTATAGCAATAACTGCGTCCATTCCTCATCCTTCCCCCTTCTGGGGTGATGCAATGAGAGCCTCACCAGCACAAATAAAGGGAGGTGCTCAACCACAGGGGAGGAAGCCTGAAATATGAATCTGGGAGTGTATATGCATATTGCCCCCTACATTCCAGACAGAGGGAGAGAAACCTGTCTCCTTAATGTATATGTATTCCCTTTGGGAGAAGAAGGGGAAAGCTCCTGGATTTTTACCCTTTAGAATTTAAATAAATGTCTCCAGGGGATAGAGGAGATGTAAACACGGGGAGAGATAAGCCTCCTGAGGTCTCTGGTTTTTCAACCATCTTTTAACTTCCCAGGCTGTCTTCAGAGGGCTTCTAGGTTTCAACCAAGGACCTAGATTTCTTTGCCCTGAAAGCCCTAGCCAGGTAGAAACAAACCATCTTCTGGTCTGTCTTACACCATCATCTGGAGAAGGAAGAGACAAAACAGAGTCAAAAGTTTTATTTAACAAGGACTAAAAGGACAAAATTCCTTGGCTGTTCTCAGTCTCTAGAGTCTTGCATTTTCTTTTGCTATTATCCAAAACACTAAAGTTATGGTTTCATCAAAAGAGGTAGCCCCAACTTACAGGAACCTAAAAATGAGCACATCAAGTTTTTGAGGATGGCGTTGCTCTCATGAAGAGACATAACTAACAAATTCTGCCTCTCCAAGAGAATAGTAAACTCATCAGGTAGAGTTGGTGGCAGATCTCTCACTGGCCACCCCAGGTGAACTAGAAGCCTTCTGAGGACAGCAATTCTCAAACACAGCCTAACACTGACTGTATGTCCAACATCGGGACCCACGCAGACCTCCCGAACTGGAACCTCTGAGATTCTGGTACCCAGGAAGCCATATTTTTACAATGTTCCAGATAATCCCCAAAAGCAAAGAGATGCATCCATTGCTCCAAGGTTCCTCTCAACTCAAAATGATACGGTTCTGAAAATGATGTACAGCTCCACTGACAGGTGATGTTTGGTTTTGCAGCAACTCAACATACACCAGTTACCAAAAGTAGCCTTTCCATGGGCTGTAAACATGGAAACCTGAAACATCTGCTTTTCTACAATCATTGCCTTCGGTTATACTGATTAGATTGCCCTTTGGAATCTTTTAGGGACATCTTGGACAGATTCCATAACTTTCTAGGCATATTCAGTTATTTAAATTCTAAACCAGTTTCTAACTTCAAACGCTCTTTAAATCCTATCTCCTCTCTACGCCCTCCTCACCACCATCCATCTCAGGCATAAGGGATGAGGATAGAAGTTGGGGGCATAGTCCACTCTTTCCTCACACCCCTGGAAGTGGGAGGAGAAATGTGGTCAGCCATAAAACACAAAGCGCCTTCCCCTCCCTCCTTTTGGTCTTGCTCTTGCCAGGTGAGTGGAAAGTGAGGAAGAGAGACACTTTTGAAGAGAGTTGTGTCCAGGAGATGCCCAGCCCCCTTTCCGAGTGAGGGCTCCCCTTAGTGACCACTTAGTGAGCCCTTCTGTCCTGTCTCATCCTCTAACTTCTGTTTCCCTCACGTGGAGCCTGAAGAGCTGTGGGTATCACTTCTACAACCTCTGGGTCACCCCTGAAGAAATGCGGTCAGGGATTCTTCTCCTTCTTTTCTTCCCAAGTACTTGTCCTGATGAAACAAAGGGCTCCAGCAAGCCTCCTGCCTTTAGGAATGTAGAAGCAAAAAGCAATTAATAGAATCTTTGATCATTTGTGTCTCTACACCACTCTCCACTCCACTCAGACAGCAGCACCAGGGTTCTGTTGCCCTCAGCAAGCTACCAGCAGGAGAGCAAGATGGCAATCTGCCCTTACTGCAGACATCTCTGATCCCTACACGAGGCTTTCCAGGAACATTCCCTGGCTGGGATTCTGGAGACGGGAAGTATCCCTCTCCTCCCTACAAGACCAACAGCCCTTGACTTAGGTGAAGGGGTGAAGCATAGCTAATAGTGGTAAGGCCAGTTTTGCCCACCTCTACATAACCCCTGGCAGGAGTCGTCAAACCCCATCGATCGTTGGCAGCTCTCTTTAGAACGAGGTATATACTCTGTACCTCTTTGTGTTCAGCCTTGGGTCCTAGTCACCAACCATAGAGGGTAAAGAAAAACCCCAATCAGTACTGCTACACAGTTACATCCCTCAAGACGTTGACTGTAGGAAAGATGTCAAACCTCACTGTCTGTTCACAGTTGCATTTCCCATGTTTAGCAAGACGACTGTGACACTGTATGAACTCAGTAACTCTTGAATGAATCAATCAGTCAATCAATCAATTTAGTTCTGTGTTGAGAACCAAATTAGAGACTAGGTTCTGTCTTTTCCTTATACTGGTACTTACAGATTTTGCAAGGAGGCAGCAGTCACCCCTCAACTAGAACTGATAAAAAACAGAAACCCACCAAATGCTGGGTAGGGATTATGGTTTTAAATCCTTCAACAGCCCTCTGAAGTAAGTCCAATTATCCTCATTTTATAAATGAGGAACTGAGGCTTCGATATTTTAGTAAAATGCTCAAATACTCTCAGGATATACCTGGTTCTTAACCAAGATTTCTATCATTCTGCTTCTTTTCTTGACCAAGAACCTGCAGAATTTAGTTTTTGACTCTTCAAAGCAGGGATGGCATCTAGGTGTGATTTCATTCGAGGACATTTAAATGGTAGTGGTTGCCTGAAGCATCGTGTCAAGAACAATACTGGGATCCCGGCACTATCAATTGATTATGTCTGCCATGCATATGCAAGGTGGAAGGTGGTGGGACACACGTACCAATCCCCATCCAGGCAACTGTTGATATTTTTTTCCAGCCAAACTTAGAAACTGGGAAAGTCTGTCTTTGGCATCCCCAGCATCCCTCCCTCTGCCACCTTATTTCCCTTCTCTTTCTTAGACTTGGTGTCCAGTCTTTCCCTCACTCCTGCTTTGATATGGATCACTTTTACTTGTCTGCAGTGACTTTCCACATGTGCATTTGCCTTTAATCTTTAGAACCATTGACTGCTGTGCTGAGAACAAATTGCACTGGACCTAGAATCACGTGACCTGAGTTTCCATCCTCTCTCAGTGCTTACCTGTGTGATCCTGTAAAACTGACTTAATTTTACTCAGATGATCATGACTCCTGTCAGACCTACTTCTAGGGTTGCCTTGAGAATTAAATAAATTTAATTAACTAAAAGGGAATATAACTTATTACAACTGGGACATGACCAGATTTGTTCGGGACCTGGTTAGAAGCTGGAGGAGACAGTCTCCATGACAGGTACAGTTTCTCAGATGCTCTGCCACTATCCCGTCTGGGCAACATCCAGCAATTAAATCACAGTGGCTAAGATGGTGGGTTGGAATTTCAGCTCCACCATGTACGGCTGTCTGACTCTGACAGGTCTGTGTCTCTTTTCCCTTTTCTAAAAAAATGGAATAATGACAGTTTCTATCAGGATTAAATGAGACACAATGTAAAACTCTTAGAATAGTGCCCGATGCTAAGTGCTCTATAAGTGTTAGCTATTCTTTTCTACCTAAGCTTCCTCTCTTCTCTAGTCTAACATCTTGGCTTGGAAAACCAGTTACTGACCAGGGAGAACTTCATGAGGGGTAGACACCTTGGAGAGGTGGATGTTCCCATGCCAGGTGCTTCTTGTGTCTAAAACCAGGTGCTACACCTCCTCTCATGGTCGCTTCATGGAGAACTTCGTAAAGGCAAGTCCACGGCTATGGAATGAATGGCTATTGGGTTTGTCTTGTCTATTAATTTCCCCATAAGGCATTGCCATGAATTGTTAGGAGAGTCTGACCAGGATCAGTGATTAGGTGAAAGCATACACTTTGGATGTCAGCAGGAGTTTGAATGGCTGTGTGACATTGCATAAGTTACTCAGCCTCTCTGGTACACTCTGGCAAACCCTCTTCTCTAGACAATTCAGTGTTTATTTTCATCTCCTCTTTTTTCATCTTTCAATGCAAAGGTTGGAAAGCTAAGTGCTCACTTTCCTAACTTACCTTGCGGCTTGATGTAGCCACCTGAGAATGTTCTGGCATGTAAATAGAAGTCTTCTGGGGCTGGGAGGGTGGGGACTTCTGGAGAATATTCTACTCCTCCAATTAAAAAAAAACAATGAACCTACCACCACCTCTTTGTCCTTCCTCTTGCCTTGAATGCAGCTATGGCAGCCATCTTGCACTCATGAGGAAAAGGACAAAAGAACAGCACAGATGCCATCCTGACACTGTTGAACTCTTGAGTCAATACCAAACTTATGAGAGGAAAACAAACCCCTATTAGTTTCATCAACAACAGGCAGTTTTTCAGAATTCTTTAGTTAAAAGCATTTCTACCTGAAACAATTAATTCCATATCTATAAATGAAATTACCCGATTCATAAGGATATTGAAAGAATTAAACCAGATCCTGTATGTAAATCACTCTGAAGCTAACAGATGTTCAATAAATGTTAGACCCCGAAGACAAATTCTTTGCCTTCCCTCTCACTTCTTCCCCTGTCAATTTACTGAATTACATCTTAGACAACAATTACATCAGCCACCATGGTTCTCCATTCTTCTTGTTGTTTCCCAGAAATAGTTCCAGCAACAAGAAGTGGGATAGCAGAGTAGATAAGAGTGTACACTTTGAGTCAATGAGATCTGGGTTCAAACCCGAGGTTTGTCACTTATTGGCTATATGACCTTGGGCAAGTTGTTTCACCACTTCTGAGCCTTGGTTTCCTCATCTGTCACATGATATCAACATCACAGTATTGTGAGAATTATAAAAAGTAATTTATTTCACATAGTGCCTGGCACATACTGCCTGGTAGGAAGTGAGTATAGTTGATGGCTACAGCTGGCTCTCACTAATCTGTTAAGTGTCAAGAAGGCTAGGACTGTGGCTGACTTTTTCTCCTTTGAACCTCAGGGCCTGGGAAAGACTAGGCATCCAATGTGAATTGGCCAAATGAATAAATAAATGAGACAAGATGCTGTAGGAAAGCAAGTCCCCTCCATCTTGCTTGCTGTTGTATCCCTATATCTAGGACTGTTCCTAGCAAACTGTGGGAAACGAATAAATATTTGTTGAAGGAACTATTGTCCTTTAATCAAAATGAGTCTCCACTTATATAATGGAGAGCACTGAAAATGAGATTCAACATAAGAAATTTCATTTTATGAACCTTTCACAGATAACCTAGTTTATTAATCTGGATATACCCAACCTTGATGCCCCCTCCATTTGCAAATTATATGTAAATAAAATGTGTGTATATCATTTCTTCCTTGTAATAAAGACATCCTGATGGTAAAAGTCATCTTAATAAGTCAAGCTACATTTTCTCCCTCTTTTGGCTTAAACAAATATCTCTGTGATACAGCCCAAATTTGTACACCTGTATTCAAATCTTTTCTTTTTACAGTTTAATGACATTATTCTCTGCATTTTGTGAAGTTCACAATCTTATCTAAAAGAATTTTTAGATTTACTATTTTTTTCCTTCTGTCTTTTCATTTGTTAATAATATATACATATCCTTCTATAGATTTTTTTTTTTATATCTGAAACATTAGCAGGACCTCCTGTGAAGGGTGGTATGCCCTATCACTTACATCATTATTTATCAATTGAATTGAATTATTGCCAATGGCTTTTAAAATATACTAAGTTTTTCATAATGTTTAATTTTGTACTATTACTTCTCTTGTTGTAACATAACTGATTTTTCTTTCTCTTTAATTTTCCAGAACCTAGCCTAGAATTTTTCATTGTCTTTCAATTGTTCTGAATTAAAAATATTATTAGTGATTCTCCTTAATATTTTATGACTGTAAAAACGAATAATTTATTTATAGCCTTAAGTGTTCACATTTTGCCTGAGCAGCAACCATTTTTTATTTAAGGAAGATTGTTGCCATCATTACCTCTCAGTAATAATTCAAGATGCTTATTATGAATAGATATAAAATTAAATTAAACCTCGAACTCACTGCTCACGCCAAGAATTTTACATTAATCAACATCATTATAACCATAACTCATATTTCTATATATTTTTTCAGTTTACTAAAGCATTTTCATATTCACTATTAAACTGACTCAATATTATAACTCTATGAAGTGGAAAGAGTTTCATTAATTTGGAGATAAGAAAACTGAGGCTCAGAGTAGTTATCCAAGCTATAAATAGAAAAGAACCAATTCTGACACCAATTCTGGCTCCATCATTATTCTGTAGGAATACCATGGAAACAAAAGAATGAAGGGAATTTAGAGACTAGTTGATGAGGAAAAAACGGCCACTGTAGCAAACAGACCTGGAGTTGAAGTTCATTTATGCCTTAAACAAGATTTAGCTGGGTGCCTGCTGGGTTCTATGCCACTGGTACTCATTGTTGGGATAAAATAGTGAACAAGGCAGATGTGGTCTCTGCCCTCCATGAACTCACTCTCTAGTGAAGAAGAGAAAATAAATAAACAGGGATTGGGTATTAGAAAGAATCTCTGAGGTCTTCTTTTGCAACTCATTCAATTTGCAGGTACAGAAACTGAGGTCTTGAGAGGCAAAAAGACTTGTCCAAGATCACAAGACAGATTGTCAGAAATCCAGGACAAGAAGCTAAGATTCCTAACTTCCAGTCTAAAGGAATATATATAAATATCATTTTCAAAATTATTGTTGAATAATAGGCCAAAGAAAACAAAGAGACTTGGAACTGGAATTCTTATTTCATCTTTGACATATATAGGGATTACAGCGCATCCATTTATTTACATACTGTCATGGCTGCTGTCACTACAATAGCAGAGTTGAGTGGTTGTGACAGAAACTTAGGAGGGGTTTAGCTGTAAATAGCTAAGGACCAAACTCAACTGCTTTAAGTAAGACGGAAATATACATGGAGGTCCATGGACAGGCGAAGAACTGAGCTATAGTACACTCAGTGGCTCAGTGATGTGATTAAGGACCAGGGATCTTGCCATGTCTCCACTCCACAGATTTCAACAAATTCTTCTTCCTAATGCTTATTCCCTTTGTGCTTACAAGATGCTGCCATTTTTTTCTTGCAGGAACCACCTCTCCTGACTGAAACACTATATCCAGGAGTGCTTTATAAACTGTAAAGTGCCATCCACAGATAAGGAGTTAGATTGTTACAGTTATGTTTTTATTTTGTGAGCTCCCTAAAAAACAAATAAGAAACAGCACTGGGGATAATGAATACAAATAATGCCTTGACTTTTGAGTACTTAGGGATTCACTAATTGATTCATTCGTTAAGAAAACCTTTCTGGGCATACACTGTAAGTCAAACACCACTCTGGTTGCTGGGGCACAAGAAGATTAAGACAAGGAGTTTCTACAGTGATTCATTAATATGGCCACATTCTGTGACTTTTATCTAAGGACTTATCATTACCTGGTCCCAAAGTTCCTCTAAAAATGTTTACACCGGTGTTTGAAATGGGAAAGCCCAAGGATTACGTTTAAGCACTATGACCATTTGTTTGCCCAAACAATATTTTAAATAATTGGAGAATTTTGTACAATAATCCAAATTACTGCCTTCCACATGGGACACTTGTCTGGATTTGAGGAGTGATTCTGTCGTTGGATGTAGAGGGGGCATGAGCTCTCCAGGTTCCAAATATCATCATCACTGCCTTTTGCTTCACATTTTGCTGGCTTCACTCATTTACATTCCTTGCCTGCGCCTCAAGGGAGATCACAGGCCCTGGTGTGGATGGATCAAAGTGAAATAGGTGACTACATACTTGCTCAGCAAGTTTGTAACAGTCTATCAGCAGCTTTTACTCTTTTGAGGATCAGAGGTCCATTTATAATCTGATGGTAGCTCTGAAAATGTACATAAGCACAAAAATCTGCATACAATTTTAGGGGGTTATATTAACCCCCAGGAAAAGGTTTTTTTAATGTGATAGTTGTATCACTTAGGAGGGTTTTGGCTGCAAGTAGCAGTAGGCTCCAACTGGAACTGGCTTGAACAAGAAGGAAATATACCTGGAAGTCTGAGTAGGCCTCTTGTTATGGACTGAACTGTGTCCTGCATCTCTGCAACACACACACACACACACACACACACACACACACACACACACACACACACACACACATGCAAATTCATATGTTGAATCCCTAATCCCCAATGTGACTCTCTTTAATGATAGAGCCTTTAAGGAGATAATTAAACTTAAACAAGATCATAAGGGTGGGACCTTACTCCAAAAGGACTGGTTTTCTGTAAGAAGAGGAAGTGACACCAGCGATCTCTCTCTCTCTCTCCAAGAAGAAAGGTCATGGGAGGACACAGCAAGACAGTGGCTGTCTGCAAGCCAGGAAGAGAGGCCTCACCAGAAACCAGCCCGACTATCACCCCGATATTGAACTTCTAGCCTCCAGAACTATGAGAACATAGATTTCTGGATAAGCCACCCAGTCTGTGGAATTTTGTTATGGCAGCCTGAGCTGACTAATGCACATTTCCAAGACTGGCAGTGGTCTAAAGTCTTCAAGTGGCCAGAGATCGGTAAAACAAGGATGATATGACTCTGGTGGATTTGGACAAGGCTGCAAAAAGCCCATTCATAATAATATTAAAGATAGCTAATTTGCATTGAGAACGTACTATATCCCAGGTACTACACAGTGCACTTTACATGTACTATCTCATTTAAATTATTACAAGAGAAAGTATTGTCCCTATTTCCCCCCCCGTAAAGAAAGGACACTTCTTGATGTGTAGTGGGGGCTGATAATTTGCCTGCTGGACTCATCTTGCAAAACTGAAACTTTGCAAAACTAGCAACCACCATGCTATTTTCCATCTCTAGGATTTTGACTATTCTAAGTAACTCACATAAGTGGAGTCATACAGTATTTTTCTTTTTGTGACTAACAATTCATTTAGCATAATGTCCTCGGCGCTCTTCCATATTGCAGCATCTGTCAGAATGACCTACCTTCTTAAGGCTGAATAATATTCTATTGCATTTATTTACCGTGTTTTATTTATCTATTCACTCATTAATGGACACTTGGGTTGCTTCCACATTTCTGCTATTGTAACAGTGCTATTATAAATACAGGTGTACAAAGGGATTTATTATTTGTGGATGTGGATTTTTCTGGGTATTATGATCTCATTTGATTTTCCTGGTTATCATGTGACATGGGATGGCAGACTGTTAGTCATCCCCCAATATCCATTCCCGCTTCTTCCTTAAGTAGCAGAACCCTCCCTAGCACATGGACAACCAAAGTAAAGATGCTAATGCCCCACTCCCCTTGCATCTAGATGAGGTTACGTAACTAAGTTGTGTCCAATGGGTGTGAACAAAAGTTATTGTGCAACTTCCAGGCAGGCTCTTAAGAGCTAGGGGAAGACCCTCACCTTCCCTTTTTCCTTCTCCTACAGGCTGGAATGTAGATGTGGTGGTGACCTATCTTGGACCTTGTAGACAAGGGTACCTCCCCCCTCCACAGAAATGGGGAGCAGCAAGATGAAGGAATCTGAGTCACTGACTTTGCCTGTTAATGTGAGGGGTATAACATCCCTCTGTCTTATGTTGGGATCTCTGCTAAGATGTTCAACCTGTATCCCAAGTAATACGGATATGTTATTATTACTGCTGTTTCACAAATGAGGAAACTAGTGCTCAAATAGAATGACTTCCATGCAATCATAGCCAAGAACGGACCAGCTCTGCCGGGCTCCTTGTCTGCTTTCTTTCTATTATACCATCTTGCCCCAGATAATGTTTAGGTGATGTATATGCATCCGTGAGTGCATGTGTTCACATGCATGTCGTGTGTGTACATCAATTTAGATTGTTTTGTAGAATTAATCTTTCTAAAAAATGTAAAACTCTAGAGATTAAATAATATTTTAATTGTACCCAGGACACTTCGGATTCAAAGACATTTTTTAAATGAATCATTTTGTAAGGTGAAGACTAAGTCCCAGTTTTGTTTCGTTTTGTTATGCAGATTATACACATACATACACACACACAGAGAGACATAGATATACACACATGGACAAATATGTCTCAATTGCCTTGATAGCCTGTGAGATTTGCTTTCAGGCTTCATTTATAATAATGGAGGAGGGAGAAATACAGAGAGGTGAGGACAAGATGGGTAATTTGCACTATTGAATTTTTAAAATTTCCCTAGCCAATCACATTTGCAACTTAATTTGTTTTTCTGTTGCCTGAGTGGTTTAGAAACTAAAACACATTAGAGGGAAGACAGTGGAGCAGACTGAAACATTGATTTTGAACCACAAATGACCATGAGTTTAGTGGGAGTATATTACTATACTTCCTTAATTCTGCCATCTGGTAAGGTTTTCCGTGTGATTGATGAGAGACCATCATACAACATTACCAGAAGGGAAACAATTCCACTTACCAATATAGCTAAGCCATAATTACTATGCAAATGATTTCAGTAATGTAATAGAATGGAATCTCTTGTCATTACAGGGCAGACAATTCACAATGCTAATTGGGGTTAGTCTGTTTTCAGAAAGTAAATAATATTAACAGTAAAATAAATCCAAACTAATATTAAGTTTGATTTTGCTTATAATCAAGGAGAATGGTACGCTTCTGAAACTACATTTCTGTTCAAAAGATAAACTATACTTGCTGCAGTCTCTAGTAAAAGCACAATGACTTGGGATTGAAAATACTGGGGAACAAAATCATACTAAGATGAGATTTAGGACTTAAGAAAAATGGTCCTCAGTTGAAGGTTTTCAGGCCAGAAGATAGACGTGGAAATAGACAAGCTTGAATTCTCAGAGTTGTCTAAATATACTTGGGGCAGGAGGTGATGGCTCAAAACATGAAGAAAAAAAGAGGACAACGAGGAAGAAAACTGCTGGTAAGTCATCCTCTTAAATCTATTTTTTTCTCCCCAGTCTCTCTTTTGCTACCCAAGTTTAAGTCTTACATTGCCACCTACTTGTCCGGTTATAATCATTTTCAAATATGTCACCTTCTCACTTCATCCTCTGCCCCATTCATACTTACCCTTGCCCATTTCATGCTCTAGGGAAGCAGAAGCTCCTTCCTGCCACAACTAAAGTCCCACACTTTCTACCTCGGGGTGGACGTACCCAAAGACTCCTTCCATCAAAACCTTTCTCTCCCCATTCTGTACACCCACTGGGAGGGCACAGAACCCAAGCTTGGACAATTCATTCCTTTTCCCAAGACTCATAACAATGGAGTCCATTATTCCAGCAGCACTGTCCTCCACAGCAGACAGGATTTCTGTTTGTGGCTCCCCCCACATCCTGTTTTTAGGCCAGATTCTCCAGCTTCCCTCTCGTTCCCTGATCCACACAACATCCCTCTAACAAATTCTCCTTTTATATGATCTTAGCCAAAAAAGAACCCTAACAGATACACTTATCCTAAGAAATTTAAGTCAAATCTTCACAGCATCCAATGGACGGCGGTGGGGAAGAAGGTAAAGATTATGCAGTAAATTGGCGCTGTTTCTTAAGACTCCTTGTGGTCAGTTTAAATTTGGAAATATCCTGTGAGTAGATGACATCATCATCAGAAGTGGAGGTGGTGGTTAATAACCAAGCTCCAAACCCAGACCATGTGGGTGTGAACCTCACTTCCTCCACTTCATAGCTGCATGACCTTGGGCAAATTGCTTACAAGGAAAATTCAGAGAGCAGGAATGCATTCCTCCCAGGATTGCTAGGAGAATGAATGAATTATATGTGTGGAATGTATAGAGCAGAGCCTGAGCCCAGCAAGCATTGTAAGCATGTAGAATGTGATTATGAAGACTTCTGAAAAAGAGCTTATGTGGGTAAGCAAGTCAGATTTTAAAAATTGTGATTCAATACACTGACTTGACATCTGTGTACAAGGAGTTATGTAGCATCCAAAGAAGTCCCCCTGGGGCTACAAATATTCCCACGATATTGCCATTATTCAAGTTGGGGGGTTTTATTCCCAGAATTTCTCCTTTAGAGCCTGCCATATGTATTGTAGATAGGTTTGATTGCCTTTGTTACAGTTAGAAAGGGATTCACTTACTAAATACCAAAAGATAGTAGCTATGAGAGTATCCAGGCTATGTCTGACCATTCCTCCAGGTGGTCACTCACGCCCTGCCAAAAATTTAAATTGCAGAGGTGAGGAATTATGAATCTTTGCTCTCACAGGTCCCACTGGCTCAGGAAAGCAAGTCCTGGGAAACAAGCAAGTGCTTGCCTGACAGCAAAGTCCCCAGTCCAGGACCCCAAGTCTCCCCATGGTCCCTGATGGGCTTCTTAGATGGCTTCCAAGGAACCCTCAGTCCAAGGAGATGTTCTTACCTCTCCCCCTCATCTCACTTCTCCTAGAAGACCTTGATCAGTACCTGCTTCCGCTGCTCTGCCTCCTGGTCCTTCCCCAGGACTGGGATGGGATTACTCCCCAGCTCCATCTAGAGCGCTTTGTTAGGCTCTCCAAAGGCAGCCAATCGGATGCGCGTTAACTTGAACCAGCTCCCAGGAGCTGGATCCACTAGGTATTTGACAGGCCACCAGTGTCATACTAAGTTTAACCCTCTACACAGTTCTGGATTCGAAAATAGTGGGACAATCCGTACTCTGAATGAGATGCTTGAGCTCCCAGCTGCCAATAAGAACAGGAAATCAAAAAGTCTATGGATCTCAATCCCAGACTCCATCATACACTGTGCTTTGCCTTCAGAACTTCCTGCTGCCTAGAGATGTCTTGCTTGAGCTGTGATGGTGGTGGAGATAATCAAGGCACAGGCATCTTTCAGGGCATGTCTGAGTCAGAGAAACAGTGGTGGGTGAATAGAGGCTGGCCTTGCACAGTCATATTCTGATCCCCATCTGACTGGTGGTCCAGTCACCAAGTCCTGTAGAGAACACAAGTGGTGGTGTCATTCCCCAGCCGTCCCTAATCTTAGGTGATTGGCTGCTGGCTCACCAGCGATGCAGTCCCCGAAAAGACTCTGGTTAGGCCCTTAGATGAAAGCTCGTTAGTTCCCCACAGCCTCAGAGATAAGTTGTCTCTGATGCTAGCCTGTGCCATGGAATTTAAGTACAGCGCACTGAGTGAGAAGAGACTTGGGAATAGAGGATGGTGACACCTCTCAGCCGAAGCCAGGGCTGCTCAGAAACAGGGCCACCATTGAGGCTGGGCCATGACAAGCTTCCAGGAGGGAAATCTCTGCTGGGGCAGGGAAGTAGTCCCTGAAATTGAGGCAGACAAGCATGGATGAAGCCCATTCACAAGGAGCTTCTGGATTAGAGACACTTCCCACCAGCACAAGGCTCTGGAGAGACTTGGCAGCACTTACCAGGCTGTGCCCAGTGAGTTTCAGTGGTTGGCGTGGGTCTTCCTCCACAATTTTACCACTGAGCACCTCACACCCTGCTAGCAAAGGATGCCAGGTAGCCGACATTCTGAAGTCTCAGCGCTGCCATATTGGAATAAGGGGAGGGATAATGACATCTCTCCTTAAAACACTTACCGAGCAGGGTTATTTCTGTAGAATGAAATCACCATCACCTTCCCAGCTGAGAGGGATGGGGCAGAGGTTAATTTAGGGCTTGAGCAGGAGGAAATTTAGATATTGTAGGGTGCCAATCTGGCCTTCCTTCTTCTGAAGACAGGGACAAGATCTCCAATTCATCACTTTAGCTCCAGCACCCAGGGCAGTGCCTCCCATTCAATAGGGGCTGGATAAATACTTGTTCAGGAACAGCTCCAAAAAAATTTTTAAGTCTTCAGAGGGAGATTACAGGAGATAGAAGTTTTCTTTCAGTCCTACTACTCTGTCTGCTTCTCAGTTGAAACACGGTGGCAATCGTGATCCCCCTTCTCCCTTATTTTTCTCCCATAATTTTTTCTCTAATCTATTCACAGAGATTAAATGTATAGTTAAAAAATGAACCAAAACAGAACATGATTAGATGTTTGTTGAGCTCCGTGGAAAAGAAACCTTGCCATGTTCAGAGGTAAGCAGGAATATATGGCCATGGTAATCTTTTATCTATTCTCATTTTATCCAACCTAAAAAGGCCCACATCAAACAAAACCCATTCCAAGCTTTTCCCTATGCCTCCTTGTCCCCAAAGTAAAATCTGCCCCTTATCTGAATCACCAAATCCCCATGGTACCATTTGGTTTGGTTGTTTGGATTTTTTGCTTTCTGCTCTTTGGGTTTGAGTTTTTTAAATAATATAAAAAAGAAAAGTAATGCAGAAATATACACACACAAAAAAATTCCCTCAGTCCTCAAGGACTGTATTTCTCTTATAGGTGTTCTTTTTTTTTCTTCGCGGTACGCGGGCCTCTCACTGTTGTGGCCTCTCCCATTGCGGACGGAGCACAGGCTCCGGACACGCAGGCCCAGCGGCCATGGCTCACGGGCCCAGCCGCTCCGCGGCATGTGGGATCTTCCCGGACCGGGGCACAAACCCGCGTCCCCTGCATCGGCAGGCGGACTCTCAACCACTGCGCCACCAGGGAAGCCCTAGGAGTTCTTTACTTTCCTTTTTTATTGTAAAAATTTTAAAAATTCGACTTGTCTCTCCCTGCCCTCCAGCTATGCAGAAGTTCATGGAAGGAAAATATTGCCTCTTACTCACTTTTAATCTACTTCATATTGGTAAAATTTGAGATTTGAGTTGGACCTTAAAGAATGGGTGGTTTCAATAGATGGAGAGGATGGGGGAAGCTATTTGGAGCCAACACAGTGCCTGGAACTTAGGAGAAAACTTATGTTTGTTGAATGTATGAATGAATGAATGAATGGGAGATCTATCCTCTATGATAGTGAAATGATGAACAGAGACAAATTCAAGATTAATAACGTTTATGAATAAAAAGTTTCCTAAAAGATGGAAAAGGAGATTAAGACAAGAAAAAGAAATCCATCTCAGTGATCATGTCTTCAGCAATGTTGCTAAATTTAAACTGGTACAAATTAGCAGTTTTTATTTCCTAGCTTTTTATACTTTCTCCTTCCTTAACTACAGAATTTGCTCACATGTATACAATGCTGAATTACATGTATTAATGCTTTATTTCAAACTTTAAAAGTATATATTCTTAAAGAAGATCGCTCTATATTTTTATTTCTCCTATTGTCCTTGTTTTGTTTTGAGGGGAAAACAGTTTTGTAAAATGAACTTGCAAGCTTTCTGTCTTTCTCAATCACCAGAACAACTTGCATAAGCTAGTGGATAGACTTCCTTCACAATCTGACTGACTGAATCTTGAAACTAGCCTGATCCAGGTGTGTGATGGAGGGCACACGTGTGTGCATACATGCGTGCGTGCACATGCGCACATGTGTGTGTGTGTGAACATTGATTAAATTTCTTCAAAGTTAAGAGGACTTTTCAGGTTTTCCATGTCCTCTTGAGTCATTTTTGGTACTCTTCACTTTTCTACATGTTTAATAAACTAGTTCCAAGTTTATTGGCAGAAAATTGTTCACAATATTCTCTTGAAATATTTGTAATCTCTTCTGTATCTGTAGTTGTGATTTCTTTTTCATTCCTCGTAATAATTCATTTACCTCGATATTAATATCAATCACCATTGCTGAAAGTTTATCTATTTTGTCAGCCTTTTCAAAGAACTAGTTTTAATGCTTGCTGATTATTATTTTCTGCTTCCTATTTAATTTATTTCTGCTCTTATCTTTAGTACTACCTTTTGCTCTTGCTTTGAGTTTACTTTGTCATTCTTTTTCTAATTTCTTGAATTCAATCGGGTTTTTTTGTAATTTTACATCTTCTTTTGTCTAATAATGCATTAACTCCATAAATTTAAAATATTGCAGTCACTAAACCCCATTATCTTTATTTGTAGGGTTTTTATTGTTATTCAGTTCTAAATATTTTAGAATTTTTATTATGCTTTCTTTTTAAGATACATTTTGTTAATTGATCACTGTGGGGTTTTTTTAGTTTTTAAAACTATGGGGATTATTTGTAGTATGGGTGCTAGTTTGAGTACATTTTAGCAGGACAACATTATCTATAGTATATTTGTTTTCAGGTGTTTGCTGAGACATTTCTGTGGCTCTGTATGTATTTATTCTCTAACTGATGGAAACGGGTGATTCTATTATGCCCATTTTGTTGTATTGCTCAGATTTTCTAAATCCTTTTAAAAAATACTGTCTGCCTTACTTAGCAAATTCTGAAAAAGATATGCTTTCTTGCCATTAGTAGAAATATACCCAGTTCTCCTTAAAAGGTTTTTAAAAATATTTTGAAAACAATGCTGTTAGACGCAGATGAGTTCAGAACTGCTCAGTTTTCCTGGTGGGTTGTTTTTGTTTATGTGGTGATCTTCCTCGTCTCTAACATTGATTTTACTGCTACGAAAAAGCTAATACTAATTATTAACATACAGTTAAGCCAATATTAATAATTAATAATTATTAATAATAATTAGGCTAATTAATAATTAATTAGTAACGGTTAATAACTAGTAATAGTATACTAATCATTAACATGCAATTAAGCTAATATCGATGATTAACAATACTAGTAATAATTAGGTTGATTAATAATGAGCAATCGTTAATGACTAGTGATAGTATAATAATATTGCTAGAGCAGCTTTTTTTTTCTCTTGGAGTATATAGAAAACGGTGCTTGGAGAGTCAAGGAGGATTGACTCGACGCCATTCAAGCCAGCTGTCTGCCCCTGAGACACTCCTCTGCTTCCGCCAGCCCCTCTGATGAGGGAGGGTAGACGCACACCAATCATCTCGGTCTTGTCTCTCCTTGCCCTGCATGACCTGAACAGGCACGGGGTGAGGCCCCACAGGCTGGGTGAATAAGAGTTTGCTGATAACACTTCTTCATTGGCTGCAGACCATCCCACACGCTCCAGAGCTGAGGCTCCCTCTTCTGACTGGGGTCCCCCCGCCCCTGCTATTGAACGGCATCTCCTCTCCATCCCAGCTCAGCCCTATCGAGCTATCTTATCAGGACAAAGAGCACGTCTTAGTGTTTAGGACACTCAGTGGCCATTAAGACACTTCAGCCTCATCTCAGCTCCACCGTGGAGAAGCTCTGAGCCCAGAGAAAACCACACGGCCCATCTGGGTGGGTGTTTTGTCTATAAAGAGAGGGAGGTACATTTTTTTTTTTAAGTCTGAGGTCATTTCTAGCAGACGGAATGCTATGAATCTGTGAATCTTATTGCGATAGGTGACCCACTTTTCACATGTTGGACATTTCAAATGTTAAGCTCTTTGCTGAGAAAGTAAACAGACAAATCCCCAGAACTGGGCAGAAGATGGTGCAATGAAGGGGGATGATGGGAGGGGCAGGGATGTGAGAATTTACTTACTAGGGTGGAGCCTGGTGGAGCAGGAACAGTTTTCTTTAAACAAACACTCAAAACGAACGATGACTTGTTTTCCCAGGAAATTCCCCTTTTTTTGTGAACTTTACATCTCTAAGAAATGAAACATGACAACTCTCAAAACATAGCAACTTATACATAAGGATAAAACATTGTAAACATATAACATGCCTTTGAATTTTATTTTTGACCTCCAAGAATCTGAGTAATTATATCTGTTTTTAAAAAAAAGACCAAGAATGTACATATTATATAGACCCTCTGTTTCCTGGGAAGTCTAACCTATACCAGTGTTTTCACTCTAAAGCGTTCTATAATTTGGGAAATCACAATACTCACCAAAATTCAGATACAAAAAGCACAAAATCTGAAATCACCAGCACAGCCCTTCTGCTATTTCACTAGGTGGCAGCATATAATAATAAATAATGATATTACAAGTAAAGCACATTATTTACAAGTAGTAAACAATAAAACTGTGAAAAACTACTTTAATAACAAATGTCAGCCTCACAAAGATTCTAAAACAGAAGGAACTTCAGTGCTTTTTCAGGTTAATTTGAAAGGACAGTGGATCATTTAGAGGCATTATTGTACTCCACATTCACACATTCCGTTTCAGGTAAAAATTCTTGAAACTAAAGTATGATGGAGAGAAGGGTTGGAGACATCTGAGACATCTTTTCTTCATTAACATTTAATCAAAGGAAATAAAAACGCACCTCTAAGCAAAGAGAGCTGTCAATGGATACCAACGGGAAGTAATAACGAAGCTTTTCTCAAAGTCACATCTTGAATTTTACTTGGCAATTAATGATCTAGAAAAGAAAATCGAAATTTTAACTCTAAGGAAACCTATCAGCACAAATGAGAAATTTAAGGGCATAGGTAGCAAACTGGCATTCTACAGATTCAGGGCATGAATATGGTTTTCTTGACCTGAAGTGCATGCATGTGTGTGTGTGTGTGTGTGTGTGTGTGTGTGTGAAGAACTGCCCATATTAAAATTCGAGATGTTTCATACGGAAATCCAGATTCCTGGCTTCTCTAGAGCATACAGATCTGCCAACACTGAGTCCCTATTTTCACATGCAACAAGAAGTTGGCATCAAGTGGTGGCCAAACTAGAGCCCTCCAGTGTCTCCCATTTACTCTGACTCTGGTGTCTGCTTCCTAACTATGTTAGTTTTCTATTGCCGCGCAACAATGAGCACAAACTTAGAAGCTTAAAACAGCACCCGTATGTCAGCTCACAGCTCTGTGGTCAGAAGCCCGGGCACAGCACGACTGCGTTTTCTGCTCACGATCTTACAAAGCTACCGTCCATGTGTCAGCCAGCCTGCTTTCCCATCGCCTTCCAAGCCACGTGGTTGTGCTCTAATTCAGTCCTGTGTGGTTGTAGACCTGTGTTCCCTGTTTGTTTATTGGTTCTGAGCAGGGACACTGTCAATTCCTGTTGGCTGCCTGCATTCCTTACTACGTGCCCCCTCCATGTCCAAAGCCAGAAGTGGAGCACTTATCGTGTACCAAACCCCACTCATGCCCCAGATATCTCTCCAGGAGGAGCCCAGTCCTCTTTAAGGACTCACCTGATTAGGGATGGCCCACCCAAGCTATTCTTCCGTCCTTAAAGCCAAGTCTGCTATGTGATATAAGCTACTCATGGGGGTGACGTCCCATCACAGTCCCAGTCCCAGGGACTATGCAGGGCATGCACAACATGAGGTGGGAAACTTAGAATCCTGTCTGCCACAATTGTCTAGGTTCGTTTATCATTCATTATCAAACTTGCACTTTTTTTTTTTCAGAATAGAGTTGAAAATGAACTATTTCTATGACACGTTTCTATCAAAAATTGAGACAATGAAAAGTGGAAAGGCCATATAGCTTGAGAACAATAAGAAAAATGTTCCTACATGTTTACTATCAAAATGAGGTGGACTTTTTTTTTTTTTTTTTTTGCGGTACGTGGGCCTCTCACTGTTGTGGTCTCTCCCGCTGTGGAGCACAGGCTCCGGACACGCAGGCCCAGTGGCCATGGCTCACGGGCCCAGCTGCTCCGCGGCATGTGGGATCCTCCCGGACCGGGGCACGAACCCGTGTTCCCTGCATCGGCAGGCAGACTCTCAACCACTGCGCCACCAGGGAAGCCCCAAAGTGGACTTTTTTTTAGGCTCAGGCCCCATGACTCATCTTTGTTGCCCAACTGGGAGTTTCAGTTTGTGGCCCTGCTTTAAACCATACCGGATATCTGTGTCCCCTGAAGACAAATGAAGCGCCTCTCCACTGCCTCTCATGTGACTCCTGGCTCCCCAGTTCTACTTCTCCCTTTCCTCTTGACTTCATGAGCTTCAATCTTTGGGGTTCCCCGAGCTGAGAGACTGTGCTTCCTTTTACCACTGCTTCTCAAGCTATCTGGGATGAAGAAACTTCCTTCCCCAACCCGTCACAGACTGATATATTTTTTAAATACCATAGAAATAAAATGAGTTCACCAATTAGGTTCTCAGATACTGGAGCAATGTAAAATTGCTATAAAAGTTTCCAAATTTTACCTTGTTAGAGACTGTAAAATTGCTATAAAAGTTTCCAAATTTTACCTTGTTAGAGATTGTTCATGGGCAGCTACCACACCCCTAACCACACAAAGCTAATAATGACCATTCATCAAGCATGTTTTCAGTGCAAATGACATATAGCATCAAATAACATATATTGCTAAAGTTATAATAGCTAACTTTTCTTGTGGAATTATTACATGCCACCGCCAAGTATTTTTCTAGCTCTTTATATATATTATCTCCTCTGGTCCTCAGAATCTACTTGTGAAATAGATTCTACTATTATTTTATAGGTATGAAAACCAGGCCCAGAGAATGTAAATAAGTTGCCCACATCTACACAGATAGTCAATGTTCTCAAATACCGCACTCTGTGGTCATTCATGTCACCAACATTCATGGGGCCACAAGGAGTGCTGGAAATTGTACATGATTTGGTGTCAGGGACCAGAGCTCAAACCACAAGTCCTCCGTCTCCCAGATACATGACATGGGTCAAATTATTTAACCTTTCTGAGATTCATTGTCTTCCTTGAGATGTAGCATTATAATATGTAACTCACTGGGATATAAAGGGGGGAGCAATGATTATATGATATAACTTGTGTTAGTACTTTATAAATCATAAAATTTTCCTCGAACATTAATTATATACACACATCAATTTTTTATTGAGATATAGCTGCTGTACAATATTATATGTTACAGGTGTAAAACATAGTGATTCACAATTTTTAAACGTTTTTTCAAGTTGTGACTCACAATTTTTAAAGGTTATACTCCATTTATACTTATTATAAAATATTGGCTATACTCCCTGGGTTGTATTACGTATCCTTGTAGCTTATATATTTTATACGTAATAGTTTATACCTCTTAATGCCCTACCCTTATCTTGCCCTTCCGCCTTCCCTCTCCTCACTTGTAACTACTAGTTTGTTCTCTATATCTGTGAGTCTGTTTCCTTATTGTTATATTCATTAGTTTGTTTTATTTTTTAGATTCCACATTTAAGTGATATCATACAGTATTTGTCTTTGTCTGTCTGACTTATTTCACTTAGCATAATACCCTCCAAGTCCATCCTGTTGTTGCAAATGGCAACAGTTCATTCACTTTTCATGGCTGAGTAGTATTCCATTGTGTATATATATGATATATTCTTTATTCATTCATCTGTCGATGGACAATAAGGTTGATTCCATGTCTTGGCTATTGTAAATAGTGCTGCTATAAACATAGGGATGCATGTATCATTTTGAGTTAGTATTTTCATTTTTTTCAGAATTTATGTCCAGGAATGGAATTGCTGGGTCATATGGTAGTTCTATTTTTAGTTTTATGAGAAACCAGCATACTATTTCCACAGTGGCTGCACCAATTTACATGCCCATCAACAGTGTAGGAGGGTTCCCTTTTCTCTGCATCTTTGCCAACATTTGTTATTTGTGTTCTTTTTGATGACGGCCATTCTGACAGGTGTGAGGTGGCATCTCATTGTGGTTTTAATTTGCATTTCCCTGATGATATTGAGAATCTTGTTATGTGCCTGTTGGCCACGTCTTCTTTTGAAAAATGTCTGTTCAGGTCTTCTTACCATTTTAAATAGGGCTGTCTGTTTTATTGATGTTGAATTGTATGAGCTATTTACATGCTTTGGAAATTAATCCCCTTATCAGTCATATCATTAGCAAATATTTTCTCCCATTCTGTAGGTTGTCTTTTGACTTTGTTATAGTTTCCTCTCCTGTGCAAAAGCTTTCAAGCCTAATTAGGTCACATTTGTTTATTTTTGATTTTATTTATTTTAATTTAAAAGACAGATTCCAAAAAATATTGCTACAATTTATGTCAAAAAGTGTTATGCCTATGTTTTCTTTCAGGAGTTTTATGGTTTCTGGTCTTACATTTAGGTCTTTAATCCGTTTTGAATTTATTTTTGTGTATGGGGTGAGAACACGTTCCAATTTCATTCTTTTACATGTAGCTATGCAGTTTTCCCCACACCACTTATTGAAGAGGCTGCCTTTTCCTCATTGTATATTCTTGCCTCCTTTGTCACAGATTAATTGAACATAAGCATATGGGTTTAATTCTGGACTCTCTATTCTGTTCTATTGATCCATGGCACACATCAATTTTTAAGGTAATACTGGCATAGTCTCTAAACAATGCCTTTCAAAACGCTTCTTTCAAATATGCTGTATGAGGGAGGGCTCAGAGAGTGGAAAGATAACCCAGAGATGATCTGTAACAGTCAGGGCTCTGCCAGAGAAACAGAACCAGCATATTAGATGGATAAATAGATGAAGAGATAATATAACGTATGTTATGTATTATAAGGAATCAGCTCATGTTGCTGTGGAGGTTGGCCAGGCAATTCCAAAATCCATAAGGCCAGCTGTCAACAAGCATAGCCTGGAGACACTTGGGCAGGAGGTGATACTGCAGTCCACAGGACCACAGGCAAAATGTCTTCTTCCTCAGGGAAACCTCAGTTCTGTTCTTAAGCTCTTTCTCCTGAAGGACCTTGGATCAGGCCCACCTACATCACTTAAAGTCAACTGATTGTAGATGTTAATCACATCTATAAAATGCCTTCCCCAAAACACCTAGATTAGTGTTTGATGAATAACTGGGTACTATAGCCTGATTGACGCAGAAGACTGACTATTACATTATTGATAGCAAGAATCCACAGCAGCGCTTGGGTTGGGGGAACATTGGAATGACATGGTATCCTAGAGTCCAAATGGTGGGGAAGCATGATGGTAACTGCCTGGTAAGCGCTGGGACCACGGAAGAGGCATTGCAGGTAGTAGAGCTACCACGTTTGGTAGGGGAGCTGAAGAAAAAGGGGAGAAATACCTGGCTATTCTCCCCTTTCCATCTTCCAGTTTCCACCAATGTTTCCCATGGGCCAAAACTTCAGGAAACCAGAGGGCAAAGGAGCCTGGGAAATGTAGCTTCCTGTGTTGCAAAACAGCTTGGAGGAATGAAGGACAATGGGACTGATGACATTTATATACCTAAACAAGAAAAAAAAAAAAAAGATAATGTGCCCCTTCCTAGGGATGCTTAAAATTGAGACGGCACTCATAAGGTAACTTGAAAGATGGCTTCTTCAGAAAACAAAGAACTGCTGTGTCATTCCCACCTTTCATTCATTTAGTAAATGTTAAAGCTTTATGAAGTTGGAGATAAGGCTTCAGAAGAGGAACTTGTGTGCAATGCTTAAGAGCCTGGAGTTTTTTTCCTGTGGGTCCATGTGCTACCAAGTGTGATGCAAGTACCACTTTCATCCTGATGATCTATGCACTTGTGGAAATAAAGATTTCTGAGCCCATCCCAGATCTACTGAGTCAGAATCTATAGGAATGGAATGCAGAATTACGCATGTTTCTCAAGTTGCCCGGGTGATCATGAGGCAAACTGAAGATCGAGAACCAGAGTTTCAGGCAAGATGAAGCCACAGGAAGGATTAGCAGGGAAGTGTCATGATAATATTTAAGTTTCAGAAAATGATAATACAGATAACCAACACTTACGGACCAAAAGATCAGACAGTGCCTTAAGTACTTCACGTGTGGATTTATTTAACTACTCTGATGTCTCTGTGGAAGATAGTTGGTTTTTTGGCTCTGGGTAGCAAAATGGTAAGTACCAGTTAATTAGTGTTTACTAATTTCAGATATCGAAAATAACCTCTGAAGGGGCTAAGTCAGAACTTCATAAAACAAGCGTGATTGGCTCCAGATTTTTTGAAGATATCTGAACACGTACCATTGATTGAGAATTCATGTGGTTTATTCAAGCACAGATATGAGCATACTCAAATGCATCTACAAATAATACCCAGTGAGTTTCTGGCAATGTAGTAGTTTCCTTTAGCCCCATTATTAACCCTTCCCTGCACCCACACTCTTTGCCATGTGACTTTGAAGTGCCCTCCTACAGGAGCAGGGTGCTCTGCTGTACCCCCTTGACCTTGGGCTTAACCGAGTAATTGCACCTGTGGATGTTAGCAGCTGTGACACAAGCAGGGGCTTGAAAAGGGGTTGCACACTGGGGCTTGCTCTCTCTTGTGCCTCTGTCATCACCGTGAGCGTGTGCCCAGGCTGGCCTGTTGGAAGAAGAGAGACATGTGGAGTAGAGCTACACCCCACCAGCTGCACCAGCCATGGCCAGCTTAGATCAGCCAGCTTAGTCCAGATGCATGGGAAACATACTCTTAGTGTAGATTGCACTAAGGATTTATTTGCTTATTACATGGCGTAACTGGACCATACATAGCTCTATCAGCACTATATTTCAATCCACTGCATTGCACTGTGGACCAAGAATCACATCTGCCACATCAATAAACAGAGGATGTTGCAGTCATCAAGCCATCTCAGGATGGAAATAGGATGCCTGCCATCAAACCCTCAGCCACCGCAGCTACCCGCAAGGATGCACCCTGAGGAAACTTAGGATGGAAAAAAACAGGATACTGGCCCTAGATAGCTGAGGTGCATATCAAAGGAATGATTTCAATGAGCCCAAACTTTTGCATCTTCCCACACACAGAAAAGCACTAAATTCATTAACTTGCGATGTCTGGTTTTCTTTAATTAACAGTCATCTTTTGATGTTCCAACCACCTGGTTTTTGTTGCAAACTCCTCTATATTCTGGCTCCTCCCTTACATCTTTGGGGCAGTCCCTCAGAGCAATCTGAGAGTCCTGCCTCTGGGGATTGAAGTCTGCAGAAAATCTGCCGAATAAAACGTAACTCACAACTTTTATGTTGTGCATTTTTTTTCAGTTGGCGGCACATTGGTAAAACTCTTTGTAAACAGTGCTTGGTGAACAGTGCTGGTCTCCCTCCAGCGATTCTTTTCTTCTTTAATTGTTCCACCTCTGTATCACCCTATAATCATCTTCCATATTCCACGTTTTTAGAGGTTATGATCCTAAGGAATGTGGAATGATCCCCCATTCCAGAAGTGTCCAGGAAGGAAGTTAGGATTCTTGAGGTTAGCGCTAGAGTTGAGTGAGAGTAAGGCATTCCCACCAAGACAACGACAGACTGCAACCTCAGAGGAACTGGTGAAGTTAGAGGCTAAAAGAAAATGGCCAAGGTCCAGACACAGAGGACAGAGAGAGACAACAGATTCGAAGAAATAGGATAGTAGTCCAGCTCTCAAAGGAAGGCATTCAGGGATATGGAGCTGATTTTAAAGGGAATCATACATAGAGAACTCTAAGGAATCTAAAAAAACACGCCCAAACTGACAGAACTAATTAAATGGAGTTAGCAAGGTTTTAGAAAAGGCCAGTGTACAATCGTATTTCTTTGCATTAGCAAAAAAACATGTGGAAACTGAAACTTCCAAAATAAGCCATTTATAATAACATCAAAAGACACAAACTAGTTAATAACAAATTTAAATATATGTATATATAAGATCTATACCTTGAAAAATACAAAATATTGATGGGAGAAATTAAAGGACAGCTAAATTAATGGAGAGCCATATTCACAGATTAGAAGACTCAGTATTGTTAAGGTGTCAATTCTACCCAATCAGAATTGCAGCAGGCAGATTTTTTAAAGACTTACAAGCTGATTCTACAGTTTATTTGTAAATCTAAATGACTTAGAATTGCCAAAACCATTTTGAAACAAAAGAACAAAGCTGGAGAACTGACATTACCTAATTTCAAACTTACTCTAAAGCATCAGTAACCAAGACAGTGGGATAGTGGTGCAAAGATAGACACAGAAATCAATGGAACAGAATAGAGAGTTAAGAAAGAGATGCAAACATATACGGTCCATTGATTTTTGCTGAAAATGCTAAGATAAGTCAATAGGAATAGTCTTTTCAATAAATGGTGCTGGACAACTGAATATCCATACACAAAACATTAACCTCAGGTCTTAGCTCACAGCATACATAAAAACTGGTTCAAAATAGATGAGATGTAAACATAAAAGCTACAACTATAAAAACTTCTATAAGAAAGCATAAAAGAAAATCTTCGCAACTTTGGGGATAGGAAAAGATCTCTTAGGTAGAACACAGAAGTATGCATTATAATAGAAAAATCGATAAATTTGACTTTAATAAAATTAAAAACTTGTCTTCAAAAGGCACTATTAAGACAATGTAAAGACAAGCCACAGATTGGGAGAAAATATTTGAAATGAATGTATCTGACACAGTACTTGAATTCAGAATATATCAAGAATTCTTACAACTGAATAATAAAAGATGAATAAAATTAAAATGTGCAAAGGTTTAAACAGACACTTCACGAAAGAAAATGATGTATGAATACCCAATAAACGCATGAAAAGACAAGCAACATCATTAATCATTAGGATGATGCAAAAAATTAAAGGCAAAATAAAATACAACTATACATCTATTAGAATGGGTAAATTTTAAGACTGGCAAGAAGATATGAAGCAATATTGCCAGTGGAAAACAGTTTGTCAATTTCTTATAAAGTTAAACATATACTTGTCTTCTCACTCCTGATTATGTATCCCACCCCAAATATTATTAAAATATATGTCCATACACATGTATGTTCATAGTAGCTTTATTCATAAGAGCCAAACATTGGAAACAACCTAAACGCGTGATTTGATTGGATAAACAGATTTTGGTATATTTATACAATAAAATACCACTAAGGAATAAAAAGGAACAAACTACTGATACGTGTAACAACATAGATGAATCTCAAAAATACTATGTTGAGGAAAAGAAGTCAGACATAAAACAGTAATACTGTATGGCACCATTTATTTAAGCAGTCAAAACTAATATGTGATTCCATACTAGAATATGCAACACTAGTCTATACTAAGTGTCTTAATCAGCTCAGGCTACTGTAACAAAAATACCATAGAAGAGGTGGCTTAAATAACAAACATTATTTCTCATAGTTTCTGAGCCTGGCAAGTCCGAGATCAAGGCACAGGCAGATCTGCTGTCTGGTGAGAGCCCCCTTGCTGGCTTACAGAAATACATCTTCTTACCATCCTTACATGGTAGAGAGAGAAGACAGCTTGCTAATAAGGGCACTAATTCCATCATGTGGGCCTCACCCTCAAGACCTAATTATCTCCCAGAGGCCCCACCTATTAGGGTTCCAACATACCCATTTTGGGGAGACACAAACATGTAGTCCATAACACTAAGAGAAACCAGATCAGTGGCTTCCTGGGATTGGGAGGAGGGGACATTGAATGCAAAGGAACATGAGGGAACTTTTTGGGGTGATGGAATCAAAACTATATCTTGAGTATGCTAGTGGTTACATAACTGTATACATATTTCAAAGCTCCTCAAATTGTGCATTTAAAAGGGGGCTACTCTTTTACATAAGTTATACCTTAAGATAAACAAGATAGCAGGCCCAGCTGTGGGGGCAGGTAGATATGGCAGGGAGGAGGCTTAGTCATTGTGTCAATGTAACTATTGTCTGCAACTTGCCTTTAATGCATGATAAGTGCATTCCGGTCACCAGACTCCATGCTTTCTGTACTAGAATGCATTGAATATTCAATACTAATAGTACTAATAGCAAAGTATTCTCAGGTTCTCCACCTACAAATGTTTCATACTTTATTGTTCTGTATTTTTATACATCTGCTTTTCCTTCTGTCATCCTCACTCTCGCACTAGTCCAAACATATAAACATAGATAGATAGGGGGAGTTCCCTGGTGTCCTAGTGGTTGAGATTCTGGGCTTTCACTGCTGTTGCCTGGGTTCAATCCGTGGTCAGGGAACTAAGATCCCACAAGCCACGCAGCGCAGCCAAAAAAAAAAGAATTTGTAAGGAAAAAAATTGATAAACAACAAGAACCTACTGTATGGCACAGGGAACTATATTCAATATCTTGTAATAACCTATAATGGAAAAGAATCTGAAAATATATGTATATATATATATATATATATATATTACATATATATATCTGAATCACTTTGCTGTACACCAGAAACTGACAACATTGTAAATCAACTATACTTCAATAAAAATTGTTTGTTTAAAAAAATATAGATAGATACATAGATAGATAGACAGATAGACAGATAGATAATCTCACTCATCTGGTTTACATATAAATTCTGTTAGCCATAAGCCTAGCATAGCAGACATTGAGACAAAAGAGCCTACCTGCTACAAAATGTTAAGTGCAGAGCACATCACATATTTATTTCTAAAGAGTTGTATATTCACCAAATGAGCAAAGACCTGGAGAAGGTGGAAAGGATAGGGCCAAGCACACAAGCAGGTAAACTGGCCTTGGGAAAAATCCAGAAAACCCATTCAATGAGATATAAATAAAGAAGATCTAAAAATAAGGGTGTTTGAGAAGAATGCTACAGAATTGGTGGGCTTTTATCTCTGCATTGAGGGAAATAAAGTGGACGGGGGTGAGGGAAAGAAAAGAGAAAATTTTGTGACAGCCACTGGGAAGAATTGAAAGTAAGCTCACCACAGAAGGTCAGGAATGAGTGACCAGCTATGATCAGAAGTCATCATTTATTAATGGTTCCAATTAGTCTTGAGTCAAAATTCATCTCCTTTGAGAGTCCTGGTTCTGCTCTTTGCCTTTCACATGCAGGCATTTGAGTATTTTGAAAATGCACAAGGTATATAGGATATATATATATATCTTATCCACACATTGTATATCTCTGGGTTGTGAGAACACCAATGTGTTACTGTCTTTGTATTATTATACATATGTCCCTAAGTCTTCTTCTTTCTGGTTTAACATCTCAACCTGCAGCTACTCCTCAGATAGCTGTTGTTTTGCCATCTTGGCACCTCTCTCTTACAAATAGATAAATAACAACAAAAAAGTTAGTCATTCTTCACAGTACATTATGTGATGGTTAATTTTATGCATCAACTTAGCTGGGTCACAATTCCCAGATATTTGGTCAAACATTATTTTTGATGTTTCTGCAAAGGTATTTTTTTGGATGACATTAACAGGTAAATTGGTGGACTTGGGGTAAAGCAAATTGCCCTCCATAATGTGGATGGGCCTCATCCAATAAGTTGAACGTCTTAATAGAAAAAGACTGGTCTCACCCATGAAAGAAGGAGTTCTGCCAGCAGGCTGCATTTGAACTCAAACTGCAATGCTTCCCTGGGTGTCCAGCCTGCTGGTCTACTGCATCAGAATTTAGACACCTCAAGCCTCCACAGTTGCATAAGCCAATTCCTTAAAATAAATCTCTTAGATAGATGATAGATAGATAGGTAGATAAGGTAGATAGATAGATATAAAGTTAGATATAGAGATTGAGATAGAGGCAGAAACATCCCGTTGGTTTTATTTCTCTGGAGAATCCTGGCTAATACACTTTATAAAAAGTGCTTTCACATAAGCTCTCCAGTAGGTGAATTATGGAAGTCATTTGTGCTAATCAGCTTATACAGCCTTTTCAAACGTCTTTCACTTGGAAAGGAACATAAAGAGTTGTGGTCCCTCCTCCATATCTCTCACTAACTATATTTTCCAAACTCCAAAACAGAGGCCACAGACATTTCATGATGTCTAATACATCAATATAGATCTTAAAAGAGTTTATACAGGGCTTCCCCAGTAGCACAGTGGTTAAGAACCCTCCTGCCAATGCAGGGGACACGGGCTCGATGCCTGGTCTGGGAAGATCCCACATGCTTCAGAGCAACTAAGCCCGTGCACCACAACTACTGAGCCTGCGCTCTAGAGCCCGCCCGGGATCCGCAACTACCGAAGCCTGCACGCCTAGAGCACGTGCTCCACGACAAGAGAAGCCACCACAGTGAGAAGTCCGCGCACCGCCACGAAGAGTAGCCCCCTCTCGCCGCAACTAGAGAAAGCCTGTGCACAGCAACAAAGACCCAATGCACCCAAAATTTAATTAATTAATTAATGTTTTAAAAAAGAGCTATACAGAGGAACGTGAAGGCTCAATTCCTTAGTAACACTTAAAAAATGAGTGACTTGAAGTTAGTTTATTCCCCAACCCTTCCCTCTGATCTTCAAATAAGTGGCCTTTCTTCAAATAATGCAGAGTTTCTAGCGTACCAGTTATAAATATCATTACTAAAGTGGATTTGAAATTCAACATCAAATCTATAGAGAGTGATGAGGATTTTGTTGGAATAAAGATGACTAATAATGTATTATCGAGAGCAGCAACGGCTAGGGATGATGCAACTGGCAGCTCACCCACGTGTTACCAAAAACAGACTGCCTTTTACAGAGCCCTAACAGAACACTCACACCCTTTTCCTGATGCTGGGTGCTCGGAGTCTTTTCTTTGACCCAGCTCTTTAACAGAACATTACTTACAAGCAAACAAACCCTAGTTTAGGATGGGAAGTGAATGGGAGAACAGTATACATAGGATGTATTCTCTCTCCTTTCAACTCCAGTTCACAAAGGGTGTAGTTTAGGGGGCAGAGCTGCATCCGAATGTAGGCACAAACACAGCCGATTCAGATATTAAATAAGTGAAACTTTTTATTGAAATATAGTTGATTGACAATATTATATTAGTTTTAGATGTATAGCATAGTGAATCAATATTTTTATAGATTATACTCTCTTTAAAATTATGACAAAATAATGGCTGTATTTCCCTATGTGTACAATATATCCTTGTTGCTCATCTATTTTATACATAGTAATTTGTGCCTCTTATTCCTCTACTCCTAGTTTACCTCTCCTCCTTCCCTCTCCCCACTTGGTATCCAGAGTCTGTTCTCTATATCTCTGAGTCTCTTTCTGTTTGTCTTATCTTTTGGATTCCACATATAAGTGATAACATGCAGTATTTTTGTTTCCTCTGTTCAACTTGCTTCACTAAGCATAATACCCTCTAGGTCCATCGCAAAATTGTTTTGTACTTGTTAGAAAATGGCTACTACCCTATGCAAACCTCTCCACCCCAGACCCCTCTTCTTTCCCTCTGGTCCATCCATGGGGCTCCTCCAAGGCCTTCTCACAGTTTCCAGTTAAAGGGATAGTGCCTGGCAGGGTGAGAACCCTTGGCATCCCGCTCTCTGTAGCTACTGCCAGCACGCATTCTGATTGGTCAGCGTGCGTGCCCTCCTGACTGCTAAATATTCTAAATATCATACCTAGTTGGATGGGGAAGTTTTGAGCATTTGTTTTCATACAAAGGCTTTTAGTTACTCAGTCTATTTTTGTTGAGAAAATAAATAGTAAAATAAAAAGCAGAAGCATTTTTATAGCAATCTATACTTCATAGCTTTTCCTATACTTTATCCTCTTCAACAACTATTTATTGGGTCTTACCATGTTCCAAGCACTGTGATAGGTATTTACATACACACACACACACACACACACACACACACACACACACACACACATCATTTACTCCTAGTGACAACCCTGTGACTTAGGTGCTACTATAATAATTTCCCCCCAAATCATGTTAATATTACCTAACATTACTCTGTGTGCTAGGTGACCGGCACTGTGGTAAACACTTTACATGGTTTAGCTCATTTAATCTACAACAATATCATAAGATATATGTCTTTTTCATCCCCAATATATAGATGAGTCAACTGAGACTGGAAAAAATTAAGAAACATCCTTAAGGCGAATGAGCTGGCAGGAACAAAGCAAGAACTCTCATCCATGGTTTTCAGTTCCAACTTTTCCACGGCTTTCTCCATTGTTCCTTGTTCCCTTGTATTAGGAGTGGACGTTGGCAGAAGTCTTGAATAATAGGGCAGTTGTAATTTCTAAATGGCTCAAAGTATCTTGAGCTCTAACTTTCAGCTTTAGGATTGACAACTTACAGATTTCATGTTAGAGAAGTAGCACGCTCATACCAACTAATCTAACGGATATCTAGATGAAGTTCTGCTCCAGTTTCTCAGTGGTCATTCTTGTCTTTAAAAGGTGGGCATTTTGCTATCCCTTACAGACTCTTTCTGTGTTTTTCTTTTACACTGTATTTGAGATGAAAAAAACTGAGCGTTCAACTTCCTGGGGACATTATAGAGTCAAGGAGTTACTGGAGACTTGCTCCATTCCTGCCCCTTCCCCACTTTTCCCTGCTCTCGTGTATTGTAGGATGCTACACCATAAGTTTTGGGGGCAGGGACTGCGCCTATGTCATTGTATCCTTGGCCACTAAACTCGTGCTTAGAACATGAGAAAATAATAAATATTGTCTGAACACAGGAATAAGTATAGGTGAGTGGTGGTGCTTTTTCATTGCCTCCAAAAGAGACAATGGTCCTAATCATGATGACTATGTGCTCCGCCAACATACCTCCCACTCCCACCAGGTCAGAACTCCACCATATACATATATGGCACCATATATGGCATCCGATACATGGTTCTCCACCATATACATATATGGCACCATATATGGCATCCGATACATGGTTCTCTCTTTATTCTTTCATACAACAAATGTTTACTGAAATTTTCATTCCTTTACTTAACTGGCATTTTTTGAGCACCTATTACACATGAGGTGATATGCCAGATTCTGGGAATACAATGATGAAGAAGAAGTTAAGCAAGGTCCCTTCTTCAGGCGGCTTACTTCCTAGTTGTAGGGAGGAGGTGGAAATGAATGCCTCCAAAAAACAACTCAAAAAAAGAATGCACAAAATAATTACCAATTGTTTGGAGGACTATGAAAAAATAAACAGGGAAGAGAGATGGAGTGAGTGACCAGGAACAGCAATGAGTAGATGACCTTTGAGTTGAGCTCTAAAGAGGAGGATGATCTACCCACACCTACAGTCTGTCATACAGAGTGAAGTAAGTCAGAAAGAGAAAAACAAATACCGCACGCTAACATATATATGGAATCTAAGAAAAAAAAGGTCATGAAGTACCTAGGGGTAAGACAAGAATAAAGACACAGACCTACTAGAGCATGGACTTGAGGATATGCGGAGGGGGAAGGGTAAGCTGGGACAAAGTGAGAGAGTGGCATGGACATATCTACACTACCAAACGTAAAACAGATAGCTAGTGGGAAGCAGCCGCATAGCACAGGGAGATCAGCTCGGTGCTTTGTGACCACCTAGGGGGATGGGATAGGGAGGGTGGGAGGGAGGGAGACACAAGAGGGAAGAGATATGGGAACATATGTATATGTATAACTCACTTTGTTATAAAGCAGAAACTGACACACCATTGTAAAGCAATTATACTCCAATAAAGACGTTAAAAAAACAAACAAAACAAAAACAAAGAAACGATGGGACAATAGCATTCTAGGCAGAAAGAAGAGCATGTGCAAATGCCTGGGCTCCTGGGGAGCAGAACGGAGGTGGTGCTGCTGAAGTCCAGTGAGAAATGGGGAAAGTGTGAGAGCAGGAGAAGCCAGACCTTGCAGGGCTCCATAGTACAGAGTGTGACTTTTATTCTCAGACAAATGCAAGACCAGTGAAGGAAATGAGAATTTTCTGTCTCCTGTGGACTAAGGAGGAAAGAGTAAAGGCAGGAGGTGATAGTGGCTTGGACTAGGAAAGTGGCAGAAGAAATGGAAAGAAGTCAGTGGATTTGAGTTCTACACTCAATAAGGGAGGGGGATGGAAAGGATCTGGCTGAAGCAGCTGAGATGGGAAAGAGTGAGATAGGGACAGGTTTCAATCAAGAGTTTTCGTTTTGTATATATTATTTTCCATTGCCTATTAAATACCCAAATGGGGCTATCACATAAGCAGTTGGATATACAAGCCTTGAGTTCAGGGGAGAGAGAGAGAGAGAGAGAGAGAGAGAGAGAGAGAGAGAGAGAGAGAGAGAGATTAGAGCTGGAAATTTTATTTATTTTTTATTTTATTTATTTATTTTTTTGCGGTATGCGGGCCTCTCACTGTCGTGACCTGTCCCGTTGCGGAGCACAGGCTTCGGACGCGCAGGTTCAGCGGCCATAGCTCACGGGGCTCGCCGCTCCGCGGCATGTGGGATCCTCCCGGACCGGGGCACGAACCCGCGTCCCCTAAATCGGAGACAGATGGTATGAAAACCAAGTAATATATACAAAGATCTGCTTCTTTCAACACTAGTCAGAATCATGTTCAATAACAACTTCTTCGTGCCTCCATTTTCTCATCTATAAAATAGGAGTCAAAGTACCACTTCTCAGGGTTGTTGTGAGCATTAATAAAATGATCCGTACCCTGGAACTAGATAAGCACTTCATGAGTGTTAATGGAACTAGCTTATATTTTTCTCACATAATTGCCTTCATAATCACTCTGGGTATGACTGTCTTAAGGCAACTGAATGCCTTCCGTGGGGTTACTCAGACATGCTTCTCTATCAACCTCTTGAAGTCCTGGCCAGTCATCCCTGCCCCAAGTCTTCAGCTGCCGTCTCAGACAGCTCCGGCCAGACTCCCACGCTCAGGACCCCCCAGGCAAGGGGAAGGCCCCAGTCTCATGGGGTAGGATGTCGATATTCCCTCCTCGAAGACTTTCCTCTTTTCTAGGTCTGCCTTTAGGACCACCCTAACCTGGCTTAAGGGCACAGTCCTCCTTTCTTACCCCAGATTGAAGATCAGGAAGATGCCATGATGCTCTTACACCTATGAATCCCATCTAAATCATCCTCCAGCTTTTTCTTATACAGTTGAAGGTGGTTGATGGAGTTGATGAAGCTCTGGACAGTTGAAGAATCCATTTCTTCACCTCTCAGTAAGTCCTACAGAAATGTGTCTAGCATTGCTCTTTATAACATAGGGAATTTGTCACACATTTTAACTAGCTTTGAGTTTCAGCCAGAATTCCTGCAGGGATTTCTCATCATATGTATTTTATTTTTAATGTTTTTCTTAACGTCTGATTTATTAGCCCATTACGACCTCCATGCAAATAAATACTGGCCCATGAACCTGAAGTCTAAAGAGATTTAGGAAGAATAACAGTATAGAATATTGCCTCTTCTTTCTATGTGCTTATGATCTTGGGTTACTAATCTGAATGAGATTATAAAATTTGTACTATAGAGGAGTGCATGAAAAAGCCCATCTGGATGATGTTTGAGTTTAAGGGAGGATGATAATTAATTGCTCTTTCTCTTCAGAGTCCAGAACCAATTAAGAAATAGAGTCCAATGCACAGAGGCCAAAACATTAGATTTATAATTCAGCAAGGCTACATTGGAGAATGGAGCTCATCCTGTAGCATATGGAGGCTTCTGCCCACTGCCAACTCAGAAAGGCAGACCACTGCATCCCGCAAGATGAAAACCTGTCTTTCAAGTCTACCGTATAGAAGCGGGAGCCACGTATGCATGCTGATTGTTGAAAGGCAGATCCCAGAGAGACAGTCACATGACCCATTTGAAAGGGAGCGAGAATCAGAGAAGCTTGGACAAGTGGACGTCCAACTTTCCCTACCTCCCAAATAAGAATGGTGAGAGAGATACTTAAAGCATTCCTTGCATCCTTTTCCTTCCTTCCTCCTTTAAGGAAATGTAGTCCAAGAACCCAGGTTGGTAACAGTAACACTAGCCACATTTTAAGTGCTCAGCAACCACACTTGGCTCTCCTGGCCACTGAACAGCAAAGATAAAGAATCATTCTGTCATTACAGGAAGATTTATCAGCTCTGTTTCACTCTGTATAATTACATAACAATGTAAGATAGAATATATTTGTTTCATGTGGGTGCGCCTTGTTTGTTCAGTGAGCTCAAAAGTTTTTCATGGGCAGGACTCTTCTCTTACACTTCTTTTGTATCCCAGAGCACTAAGCGAGTGCTGGGCATGTACGGAAATAGTTTATAAGTATTTGTCAAATTGAATTTTTAGTACTAACTTGGCAATGTGTTATGAAGTAGAGTAGTAGAAAGAGAACTAATTTGGAAATCAGGAAACCAAGTTTCTCGCCCAAGCTCTTCTGCCAGCTAGTGTGTACCTTGGAATATCTCACTTAACCGAAGTAGTTCATAGTTTCCTCAAATGTAAACAGTTATAGATTAGGCTATATTGGAGGATTTTTCCAGGTTTGGAATTTTGTGATACATGTGGAGTGTTCACTTTTAAATAGAAATGCGCTCATGTGCGCACACGGACACACACACTCAGAATGGAAAACTAGCCTGTTAAAGAATATTCTAGCCTGTTTAAAATCTCTGGAAGTAAGAGTGCTCCCTCAATAGGAAGATCTAAATGCTATTAACATTAGAGAGTAGAGAAAAATCACCTAGAAGTGGAAAAACACTGGGAGGGGAGCATGATGAGGTTCATTTGCTCTGACCCTGCCAGGTGCGAATTTTTCAGGGAAAGGTGTGTAGGAAGAGTTCCTGCCAGAGGGAGACTGTGAGTGAAGAAGAGGGGGAAAGGCAGCTGTCCTCGGAGAGAACTGAGTGGTCTAGATGGACTTGAACACCAGCAGCTTCAATGGGGGAATAGAGGGAGAGGGTGAAAAGGCCATCTGGAGCCAGGTTGGGGGGGATCTTGGTTACAAGCCATGGAGTTTGTGTATTATTTGGTCAGATGTTGGAAGACAGTCAAAGTTTTTGAGTAGGAGAGGAACATAATTATAACAATGCTTTAAGAAAATTAAGTCAACAGCAGTGTTTGGAATATATTTTCTGGGGAGATTTTGGAAGCAGAAAGATCAGTTAGAGGTTCAAGTGGAAGTAATGTTAATTAGTGTCATCACAGGGGAGCTGGAAGGCAAACGACATGTGTGGTGCTTCAGAGTTTACAAAGTTCTTTTCCCATCAAGTACTTCAGTTGATACGGCAATTGTGGGAAGTAAGTCTCTCAATGATAGACACAATGCAAGGCAATCAGTTTGCATCAATAAATGTTAATTGAATTAAATCAGGAATACTCTAAAGGAGTTGGTGACTATACACAGGAAGGAAGGCAGTGAAAGCAAAGATGACTCATAGCCTTCAAACTAGAATAACTCGTTCGTTCGTCAAACACTTATTGAGCTCTTACTATAATGCCAGGAACTGTTCCAGATGCTGGGCTGTAGCAAAGAATTTAACGGACAAAGACCTTACCCTCAGGGAGCTTACATACTAGAGATAAGAGTTCATCAATAGATATATAAAGAAATATAAAATATCATGGGGTAAAGAGAAAAAAATCAAGGTGAGGGGATGGAGGGTCAGGAGGTTTTGTTTTTTTTTTTTTTGCGGTACGCGGACCTCTCACTGTTGTGGCCTCTCCCGTTGCAGAGCACAGGCTCCAGACGCGCAGGCCCAGCGGCCATGGCTCACGGGCCCAGCCGCTCCACAGCATGTGGGATCTTCCCGGACCGGGGCACGAACCCATGTCCCCTGCATCGGCAGGCGGACTCTCGACCACTGTGCCACCAGGGAAGCCAGGAGGTTCTTTTTTAGTGTATTCAGAGTCCTCTTTCTGGAAGTGGCCAGGACAGAGGCATCTGGAGGCATCTGGCCAGGACAGAGGGATAACAAAAGACCAGATTTAGAAGGGTCTCATAAGCCAGGCTAAGTCATTGTGTGGAAGAATCATTCATAGAGGAACAAAAGTGGACATACAGAGACCAGCAAGAGGGTACTACAGGGGTTCAGGCAAGAGATGATGATGCCTTGGACTAATGTGATATTTTTAGAGAATACAAAAACCAGCCAGATTCCCAATATATGATAAGATAAGGCTTACAGGATCTTTTTCTTGGATTTTGATGTAGCGTGGAAGAAAAAGAGAGAAATCAGAATGCTTCCAAGGGTTTTGCTCTGAGTGGTTCAGTAAATAGTTGTGCCCTTCTGAGATGGGGAATAGTGGGCAAAGGTATCAAGAGCTTTGTTTTGAACCTGTTATCTTTGATCAACCTGCTAAACATTCAAGCAGAGACATTGCAAAGGAAGGATACGATTCTGGAGTTGGGGGGAGATGTCTGGGTTAGAGATCTCAATGTCAGATGGCTTTACCATTACCAAAAATAGAGGAGCCAGGAGGGGGAAGCTGTTCTCATACTTATCCAGTATGTATTAAGTACTTAGTATGTGTAAAGGATTTCTCTAGGCCCTGGGGGTGCAGAGGCCAAAGACATAGTCCTTACCTTCAAAGGGCTCACAGGTTTTCAGGAATACAAGCAAAGAAACCAATCACACTATAGTATGATAAGTTCTATAGCAGGAGTTTCCAGGGGTGATACAGGAGACTGCAGAGGGGCAGCAGATCCAGAATTCAAGGAAGTCTTCCTTAAGAAGGTGATACTCAAGAGAAGTTTTGAGAATTGAAGAAGTGTTGTCTTGGGGGAAAAGATCCAGGCCCAGGAAGAATGGCAATTCAGGTGGAGGGAACATAATTTATAACATAGAGGCCCAGGTTAGCATGGCATGGTCAGGCATCTGTGGTTATTTCGGTATGACTGGAAAAGAGGATGCTTGTAGGAGGGCGGCAAGAGATGAGACTAGACAGGTGGGCAGGGATAGATCATGCAGACCCCTCTAGGCCATGCTGAGGAGTCTGCCAGATGGAGAAGAGGACAAGTTTAGTCTTAGAATTGCTGAGTTTGAGATAGACATGGTACATGTCGAGAAGGTAACGAAAAACAGAAGATCAGAACTCCAGTGAACATTGGGGCCAAATTCCTCTTTTTATTTCTAGCTATATTTATAATATTTCAGCATCTCCCTCACAGAGATCATTGTTGAAGACATAGACATGAATTAAACATCCAAGAAACAGGAAATGCAGAGAAAAGAGGAGCAGGAAAGGAACAGAGCTGTAGGCAATGCCCACAATTGGAGAACTGGTAGAGGAGCAGAGTCAGGATGGAAATCAGGGCCCGAACAGTCAGGGAAGGTTAAGAACTGGAAGAATACATCGTCACTGTAGCCAAGGACAGAGGAAGGTGTGTGAAGGGGACTGTTGGTGGCAATGTCATATACTCAGTGAGGTTAAGGAAGGTGAAATTTGAGGGAATGTCATCCAATGTGGTGACCAAATGGTCCCTTGGTGACCTTTGGGAGAGTAATTTAGAAGCCTGGGGGTGAAACTCAGCAGCCAGGGGTTAGAGTGACTAGGATTGGAGTGACAAAGTGAAGGCAGAGAAGGGGGACTTCCAAGCCTCGAATGCCAAGCCTGTCCTAGTTTCACACCTGGCATCTGCCGTTTGTATTCAACCTTCACTTGACCCTTTTTTCCTGGCTTTCTGTCCTGCCTCTCTTATTCCCACTGTCTACTTCCCAACAAGACAGCATCTCCTGCCAACAACAATCCTAGCATTCAGCCAGCCAGCAAGCTATGAACTGAATCATCAAGTAGACTTTATCAGATAACAAAATAGGGCAAGGTTTACCTTGATGAAACATGTGCTGTCATCGATTCTGTAAAATGAATAGAATCTCATTAAGGACATCTTTGACCTGGAAGAATTCACACTAATCTATGAACAGTGGTTACTAACTGGGTCCAGGCAACTAGGAGGTTGCGGGGACAGGAGATGTTTTTTCATTTCTACCATATGCACCATTTTATTGTTTTAGGTTGTTGTTGCTTTACAACAAAAATCTGTTGCTTTTCTAGTTTTAAACATTTTGGTTAAAAAATAAAAACATGACACGCCTCCCCCACCATGCTTCTAAGCTGCAGAAGTACCATTTGGCCAAGACCATCTATATTTCTTCTTTTCTTTATGTTCTCCTCCCATCAATCTTTGGCAGCTAGAATTAACTCAGTGGAAATGCTGGCAAACTCTCCAGTCAGACACTCGTTCTCTTTAACGTCTGGCCATATCGAGATAATTGTTCTTCTATATCCATTGATATCTTGCTTTTAATTAATTGGATCTCTGCATATCCAAAAGCCACTTATGCAAATTAAAACAATGACTCCACTCAAGAAACTGGGAATGATAACCACAGTCATTGTGAAAATGAGTGAAGCTAATCAAAGCCCCATTGTCATAGTTTTCTTCTTAGTGACCAACAGCTGAAACAAGTGGAATCAGGAAAAGAATAATTGGCCACTTATTCCAATTCCCACCATTTATAATAGCAATACACAGCACAAATAGCAAACAAATTAAATACTGCTCCCATTGAGCTAATCAATTAACAACATGACAGCTTTACCTCCCACTGCTTGAATCTTTCCCTTCTATCTCTGGCTCATTCGGACCCCATTCCACTCCCTGGACCGTGACAATAGCCTCCCAGACTCTACTCTTGTTCCTCTTAGGCATAGCCTCTGCATTGGTCACTGGAATGAACTCTCTAATACAAAATCCAGGCCACTGCCTTGCTTGACACCCTTCAGCCTGGAATGTTTAAGCTTTTTATCATAGCATCCAAGATGGCTGGTTTCTTGGCCCCTACCTGTGGATCTTCTGAACTCAGGCTCGTGGTGTATGAGATGAAGATTTCACCTTGATTTGGGGCTATGGTGTGGAGCTCAGATCACTGCCAAACTCCACTTTCTCTTGTGGTGAGTTTCCCTCACCACAAGGAACCAGAGTGTCCTCTTCTGTCACTGAACAGTGGTCAGGACTGCCACCGCCCACTGTAGCAGGTTTTCCTAATTTTAAGATTTGGTGGAGAGGGTTGGTACCTCACTTTTTCCCTTTCAGAAGCTTTTAGGATCCTTATGCAAATACATCCACCTTCTCCCCAAACCTTTGCAGATTGAGGAGAAGTCTTGGCTAAAACAACAGCATTAAAAAAAAAAAAAAAAGTTAACAGTATGCCATTTTCCAAAGTCGACATACCTCAATTCTTATATTTATATAGAGGATGCAACTCCGATGTGACTTTCTATGTTTGTCTCTAAATAAAAAATTCCACCACACCAGGTGCTCATCACAGGTATAAGCACAGACGTATATCTTAATTCTTTTTATGTCTGCTTAGAAAATTACTTTTCTGAAAACTTCCTTTAGTAATATTATTGATATTTTATAGGTGATCTGACAGATCATTTTCTAGAGTCAATAGCACTAAGATTAGAGCCTTCTTGACTTTAACCAAAACCCAAATGAATGAACCATCTCAATCAACTGTTAATCACTTCTTTTGCTCCAGACTTCTAAAAGAAAGAAGGCAAGAAGCTAATAATTACAGATTTGTCAGAGACCATTTACAGGAGCTGTTGAGACAGCATCAGCCTCTATAGACCTCAATCACACATTCACACAGAAAAATGCAGTATCTACAGTTCTTAGGATCAAGTGGCTCTTGGGAAGGCAAGGTTTTCAAACTTGGCCTATTAAAGCTCTTTCACCAATGATAACCCTGCCTCGTGGAAGAGCTTCTCAGGCCTCTATCAAATAGTGACTGCAGAGGTAGGAATGTCCATTGAAGACTTGAAGGGAAAAACTTTAGAAATACAAGGCTGGACCTTCTGACATCAGTAAAAATATTAGCAGGACCCACAGACATACAGTCAACTAGCATGCTGTGGTCTTTTTAAAGATCCTTAAATATATAAAAATACAGAGTTAGCCACGTGGATGTCTTCAAGTCCTCGAGCTTTCTGAGTTCATCCATTCTTACATGTACAAGTTGAAGCAGACAATGAACTTATTTAAAGACACTAGGCAGCGCTAGAACCTCTGGGAGTCACGTTTGGAGCTGTCTGAGCTACCTGGCCAGGAATAAGGCTATCCCAGTCATGCAAGAGTCCCACCTATTCGGTTTGAGATGGTTAGGGGAGGTAAATAAAGCTTTGTGTCTTTCTTCACATTATAGTTCCTCGTTTTCCCCAAATAATAGACCCTTAAAACCCAACACTTATCCCATTTTTGGCTTAGTGCTCAGAGCTCCCTGTAGTAACTCCTCAACTAAAGGTTTTGGCAGCATCCTCTTCCCTTTCAGAGTCGCCTTGTTTATATGGGTTAAACTCTACAAAGCCAGGGTAGAAACTCTAAATAAATTAGTTAAATTAAGTAGAAAGAGTAGCACATCGCCATAGTCAATTGCTGCTAGACCTAGATACAGACATGGCATAGCTCTGGTCTTTTAAATAGACCATGGATTATCAAAAAACGAATGTCTGTTATTTCACTTTTGCTAAGTCCTTGTATCTTCAGAGGACATCATCCCTTCAATATCCTAATGAAATTGCCTGGGCCCCGTACCACGTGCCTTGGGAAATCCAGGCACAGACACGTGCATGCAGGAACTATATGCACACACTTAGCCTATCCCGTTTCAGTCTCTCCAAGGCACCCCAAGGGGTTATGTTTCTAGTCGTCGGTATGTGCTCTGAGCTACCTCTTTCCACTTCTTTGCTCAAAGATTGTTGGCATAGTGGACTCTGTGGGCGCTCAACCAAAAGGAGCTGCCCGGCCTTCAGAGAAGATGGGAGACAATGACTGACCGACACACTGACCGATGGTTTGAAAAACCATCCCTTTGCCTCAAGAGGAGACCAGCTCCGTGGTGGAATTCATGCTCCAGAGCTCACCGAGGGGTCAGATCCAAGTCAGCCCCTGCCAAGGTCACATCCATGAGGGGCTTTCCTCTCCTTCCCTGCTCTTGTTCTCCCACTCCCCTTCTCCAAGCACTGCCTCAAAACATCACTGTCACAACGATCCCTAACCCAGGTTCTGCTTCTGGGGAACCAGACCTAACACAGTTGGATTTATAAGATTTTTTCCAGAAGGGGACTGAGAACTCAACACAGAACAGCAAGGATTCAGATCTGGGTTCCGTGCTACATTGCTAAACCAAGGAGCCCCAGCGTGAACCGCGGCAGGGTAGAGAATGCAACAACAGGACAAAATCATAACTACTTTCATGGTTTCAAAGGCTTTTATTCTGTCTTCTCTAAACTGCCTCCCCAGAAGGAGGTGAGCACAAGAACAAGAGGGCAGCAAATTCTTGGCGTAGTTACTTCCCAGAGTTTGACACTTGTATTATAAGAAGTTTCTGAGAGCTGTGGAAGCCGACACGAGGCGTGGCAACCAGACTATTTAGCTCTTATAAATCTGCCCTTCCCCAGACTCATTCCTCTCATTTTCTTTTCTTTTGTTTTATACTTCTTGCCATTACCAGATTATGGGTTTTTTTAACATCTTTATTGGAGTATAATTGCTTTACAAAGTTGTGTTAGTTTCCATGGTATAACAAAGGGAATCAGCTATATGTATACATATATCCCCATATCCCCTCCCTCTGGCATCTCCCTCCCACCCTCCCTATCCCACCCCTCTAGGTGGTCACAAAGCACCAAGCTGATCTCCCTTTGCGATGCAGCTGCTTCTCACTAGCTATCTATTTTACATTTGGTAGTGTATATATGTCCATGCTGCTCTCTCACTTCATCCCAGCTTACCCTTCCCCCTCCCCGTGTCCTCAAGTCCATTCTCTACATCTGCGTCTTTATTCCTGTCATGCCGCTAAGTTCTTCAGAACAATTTTTTTTTTAGATACCATATATATGTGTTAGCATACGGTATTTGTTTTTCTCTTCTTGACTTACTTCACTCTGTATGACAGATTCTAGGTCCATCCACCTCACTACAAATAACTCAATTTTGTTTCCTTTTATGGCTGAGTAATATTCCATTGTATATATGTGCCACATCTTCTTTATCCATTCATCTGTCAGTGGACATTTAGGTTGATTCCATGCCCTGGCTATTGTAAATAGAGCTGCAATGAACATTGTGGCACATGACTCTTTTTGAATTATGGTTTTCCAGGATATATGCCCAGTAGTGGGATTGCTGGGTTGTATGGTAGTTCTATTTGTAGTATTTTAAGGAACTTCCATACTGTTCTCCAGAGTAGCTGTATCAATTTACATTCACACCAACAGTGCAAGAGGGTCCCCTTTTTTCCACACCCTCTCCAGGATTTATTGTTTGTAGATTTTTAAATGATGGTCATTCTGACTGGTGTGAGGTGATACCTCACTGTAGTTTTGATTTGCATTTCTCTAATGATTAGTGATGTTGAGCATCCTTTCATATGTTTGTTGGCAATATCTTCTTTGGAGAAATGTGTATTTAAGTCTTCTGCCCATGTTTGGATTGGGTTGTTTGATTTTTGATATTGAGCTGCATGTGCTGCTTGTATATTTTGGAGATTAACCCTTTGTCAGTTGCTTCATTTGCAAATATTTTCTCCCATTCTGAGGGTTGTTTTTTTGTCTTGTTTGTAGTTTCCTCTGCTGTGGAAGAGCTTTTAAGTTTCATCAGGTTCTGTTTGTTTATTTTTATTTCCATTTCTTTAGGAGATGGGTCAAAAAGGATCTTGTTGTGATTTATGTCATAGAGTGTTCTGCCTATGTTTTCCTTTAAGAATTTTATAGTGTCTGGCCTTACATTTAGGTCTTTAATCCATTTTGAGTTTATTTTTGTATATGGTGTTACCCAGTGTTCTAATTTCATTCTTTTACATGTAGTTGTCCAGTTTTCCCAGCACCACTTATTGAAGAGGCTGTCTTTTCTCCATTGTATATTCTTGCCTCCTTTAGCAGAGATAGGGTGACCATATGTGCATGGGTTTATCTCTGAGCTTTCTATCCTGTTCCATTGATCTATATTTCTGTTTTGTACCACTACCATACTGTCTTGATCACTGCAGCTTTGTAGTATAGTCTGAAGTCAGGGAGCCTGATTCCTCCAGCTCCGTTTTTCTTTCTCAAGATTGCACTGGCTATTCAGGGTTTTTTGTGTTTCCATACAAATTGTGAAATTTTTTGTTCTAGTTCTGTGAAAAATGCCATTGGTAATTTGATAAGGATTGCACTGAATCTGTAGATTGCTTTGGGTAGTATAGCCATTTTCACAATGTTTATTCTTCCAGTCCAAGAACATGGTATATCTCTCCATCTGTTTGTATCATCTTTAATTTCTTTCATCAGTGTCTTATAGTTTTCTGCATACAGGTCTTTTGTCTCCTTAGGTAGCTTTATTCCTAGGTATTTTATTCTTTTTGTTGCAATGGTAAATGGGAGTGTTTCCTTAATTTCTCTTTCAGATCTTTCATCATTAATGTATAGGAATGCAAGAGATGTCTGTGCATTACTTTTGTATCCTGCTACTTTACCAAATTCATTGATTAGCTCTAGTAGTTTTCTGGTTGCATCTTTAGGATTCTCTATGTATAGCATCATGTCATCTGCAAACTGTGACAGCTTTACTTTTTCTTTTCCGATTTGGATTCCTTTTATTTATTTTTCTTCTCTAAAACGTCCATAACTATGTTAAATAATAGTGGTGAGAGTGAACAACCTTGTCTTGTCCTGATCTTAGAGGAAATGGTTTCAGTTTTTCACCACTGAGAATGATGTTGGCTGTGGGTTTGTCATATATGGCCTTTATTATATTAAGGTAAGTTCCCTCTGTGCCTACTTTCTGGAGAGTTTTCATCATAAATGGGTGTGGAATTTTGTTGAAAGCTTTTTCTACATCTATTGAGGTGATCATATGGTTTTCTCCTTCAATTTGTTACTATGGTTTATCACATTGATTGATTTATGTATATTGAATTATTGCATTCCTGGGATAAACCCCACTTGATCATGGTGTATAATCCTTTTAATGTGCTGTTGGATTCTGTTTGCTAGTATTTTGTTCAGGGTTTTTGCATCTACGTTCATCAGTGATATTGGCCTGTAGTTTTGTTTCTTTGAGACACCTTTGTCTGGTTTTGGTATCAGGGTGATGGTGGCCTCATAGAATGAGTTGGGGAGTGTTCCTCCCTCTGCTATATTTTGGAAGAGTTTGAGAAGGATAGGTGTTAACTCTTCTCTAAGTGTTTGATTGAATGCTCCTGTGAAGCAATCTGGTCCTGGGCTTCTGTTCGTTGGAAGATTTTTAATCACAGTCTCAATTTCAGTGCTTGTGATTGCTCTGTTTATATTTTCTCTTTCTTCCTGGTTCAGTCTTGGAAGTTTGTGCTTTTCTAAGAATTTGTCCATTTCTTCCAGGTTGTCCATTTTATTGGCATAGAGTTGCTTGTAGTAATCTCTCATGACCCTTTGTATTTCTGCAGTGTCAGTTGTTACTTCTCCTTTTTCATTTCTAATTCTGTTGATTTTAGTCTTCTCCCTTATTTTCTTGATAAGTCTGGCTAATGGTTTATCACTTTTGTTTATCTTCTCAAGAAACCAGCTTTTAGTTTTATTGATCTTTGCTGCTGTTTTCTTCATTTCTTTTCCATTTATTTCAGACCTGATCTTTATGATTCCTTTCCTTCTGCTAACTTTGGGTTTTCTTCGTTCTTCTTTCTATAATTGCTGAAGGTGTAAGTTTAGGTTGTTTATTTGAGATTTTTCTTGTTTCCTTAGGTAGGATAGTATTGCTATAAACCTCTCTCTTAGAACTGCTTTTGCTGCATCCCATAGGTTTGGGGTCGTCGTGTTTTCATTGTCATTTGTTTCTAGGTATTTTTTGATTTCCTCTTTGATTTCTTCAGTGATCTCTTGGTTATTTAGTAGTGTATTGTTTAGCCTCCATGTGTTTGTATTTTTTTACAGATTTTTTCCTGTAATTGATATCTAGTCTCATAGCGTTGTGTTCGGAAAAGATACTTGATATGATTTCAATGTTCTTAAATTTACCAAGGCTTGATTTGTGACCCAAGATATGATCTATCCTGGAGAATGTTCCATGAGCACTTGAGAAGAAAGTATATTCTGTTGTTTTTGGATGAAATGCCCTGTAAATATCAATTAAGTCCATCTTGCTTAATGTATCATTTAAAGCTTGTGTTTCCATATTTATTTCATTTTGGATGATCTGTCCATTGGTGAAAGTGTGATGTAAAGTCCCCTACTATGATTGTGTTACAGTCAATTTCCCCTTTTATGGCTGTTAGCATTTGCCTTATGTATTGAGGTGCTCCTATGTTAGGTGCATAAATATTTACAATTGTTATATATTCTTGGATTGATTCCTTGATCATTATGTAGTGTCCTTCTTTGTCTCTAGTAATAGTCTTTATTTTATAGTCTATTTTATCTGATATGAGTATTGCTACTCCAGCTTTATTTTGATCTCCATTTGCATGGAATATCTTTTTCCATCCCCTCACTATCAGTCTGTATGTGTTCCTAGGTCTGAAGTGGGTCTTTTGTAGACAGCATATATACGTCTTACTTTTGTGTCCATTCAGCCAGTCTGTTTCTTTTGGTGGGAGCATTTATTCCATTTACATTTAAGGTAATTATCAATATGTATTTTCCTATTACCATTTTCTTAATTGTTTTTGGTTTGTTATTGTAGGTCTTTTCCTTCTCTTGTGTTTCCTGCTTGGAGAAGTTCCTTTAGTATTGGTTGTAAAGCTGATTTAGTGGTACTGAATTTTCTCAACTTTTGCTTGTCTGTAAAGGTTCTAATTTCTCCATTGAATATGAATGAGATCCTTGCCGGGTAGAGAAATCTTGGTTATAGGTTTTTCCCTTTCATCACTTGAAATATGTCCTGCCACTCCTTTCTGGTTTGCAGAGTTTCTGCTGAAGGATCAGCTGTTAACCTTATGGGGATTCCCTTGTATGTTATTTGTTGATTTTCCCTTTCTGCTTTTAATATTTTTTCTTTGTATGTAACTTTTGATAGTTTGATTAATATGTGTCTTAGTGTGTTTCTCCTTGGAGCTATCCTGTGTGGGACTCTCTGAGCTTCCTGGAGTTGATTGACTATTTCCTTTCCCATGTTAGAGAAGTTTTCAACTATAATATCTTCAAATATTTTCTCAGACCCTTTCTTTTTCTCTTCTTCTTCTGGGATCCCTATAACTCAAAGGTTGGTGTGTTTAATGTTGTCCCAGTGGTTTTTGAGACTGTCTTCAATTCTTTTCAAGCTTTTTTTCTTTATTCTGCTCTGTGACAGTTATTTCCACTATTTTACCTTCCAGGTCACTTATCCATTCTTCTGCCTCAGTTATTCTTCTATTGATGCCTTCTAGAGAATTTTTTATTTCATTTATTGTGTTGTTCATCATTGTTTGCTCTTTAGTTCTTCTAGATCCTTGGTAAACATTTCTTGTATTTTCTCCATTCTATTTCCAAGACTTTGGATCATCTTTAATTACTCTGAATTCCTTTTCAGGTGGACTCCCTATTTCCTCTTCATTTGTTTGGTCTGGTGGGGTTTTACTTTGCTCCTTCATCTGCTGGGTATTTCTCTGTCTTCTCATTTTGCTTAACTTACCATGTTGGGGGTTTCCTTTTCACAGGCTGCAGGTTCATAGTTCCCATTGTTTTTGGTGTCTGCCCCCAGTGGGTGAGGTTGGTTCAGTGGGTTGTTTAGGCTCTCTGGTGGAGAGGACTGGTGCCTGTGTTCTGGTGAGTGGTGCTGGATCTTGTCTTTCTGGTGGGCAGGACCGCATTAGGTGGTGTGTTTTGGGGTGTCTGTGAACTTGGTATGATTTTAGGCAGCCTCTCTGCTAATGGGTGGTGCTGTGTTCCTGTCTTACTAGTTGTTTGGCATGGGGCATCCAGCACTGGAGCTTGCTGACCATTGGGTGGAGCTGGGTCTTAGCGTTGAGACGGAGATCTCTGGGAAAACTCTCACCAAATGATATTACGTGGGGCCGGGAGGTCTCTGGTGGTCCAATGTCCTGAACTCGGCTCTCCCACTTCAGAAGCTCAGGCCTGACACCTGGCCAGAGCACCAAGACCCTGTCAGCCACACGGCTCTGCAGAATAGGGAGAAAAAAAGAAAGAAAAAAGATTTTTAAAAAATGATAAGTAAAAAAAATTATTAAAATAATAATAATAAAAGAAGAGAGCAACCAAACCAATAAACAAATCCACCAACGATTCAAGCACTAAAAACAAAACTAAGATAAACATAAAAATCAGAAACAAATCAGTCTCAGACAGCAAACCCCAAGGCTACAGCTGCTCCGAAAATCGACTGCCTCAAGTTTGGGATGATTCATTGTCCATTCAGGAATTCCACAGATGCAGGGTACATCAAATTGATTGTGGAGATTTAATCTGCTGCTCCTGAGGCTGCTGGGAGAGATTTCCCTTTCTCTTCTTTGTTTGCACAGCTCCCGGGTTCAGCTTTGGATTTGGCCCCGCCTCTGCATGTAGGTCGCCTGAGGGTGTCTGTTCTTCGCTCAGACAGGACGAGGTTAAAGGAGCAGCTGATTCAGGGGCTCTGCTCACTCAGGCCGTGGGAAGGGAGGGGTATGGATGCAGGGCAAGCCTGCAGCGGCAGAGGCCAGAGTGATGTTGCACCAGCCGGAGGCGTGCCGTGCGTTCTCCCGGGGAAGCTGTCCCTGGATTCCGGGACCCTGGCTGTGGCGGGCTGCACAGGCTCCCCGGGAGGGAGTTGTGGATAGTGACCTGTGCTCGCACACAGGCTTCTTGGTGGCAGCAGCAGCAGCAGCTTTAGCATCCCATGCCCGTCTCTGGGGTCCGCACTTTTAGCCGCGGTTCGCGCCCTTCTCTGGAGCTCCTTTAAGCAGCGCTCTTAATACCCTCTCCTTGCGCACCAGGAAACAAAGAGGGAAGAAAAAGTCTCTTGCCTCTTCAGCAGGTCCAGACTTTTGGACTCCCTCCCGGCTAGCCATGGTGCACTAGCTCCCTTCAGGCTGTATTCATGCAGCCAACCCCAGTCCTCTCCCTGCGACCCGACCTCCGAAGCCGGAGCCTCAGCTCCCAGCCCCCACCGCCCCGTCGGGTAAGCAGACAGGCCTCTTGGGCTGGTGAGTGCTGGTCGGCACCAATCCTCTTTGCGGGAATCTCTCCGCTTTGCCCTCCACACCCCTGTGGCTGCATTCTCCTCCATGGCTCCAAAGCTTCCCCTCTGCCATGCCCCCGTCTCCACGAGTGAAGGGGCTTTCCAGTGTGTGGAAACCTTTCCTCCTTCACAGCTCAGTCCCGCTGGCGCAGGTCCTGTCCCTATTCTTTTGTCTCTGTTGTTTATTTTTTTTCTTTTTCCCTATCCAGGTACTTGGGGAGTTTCTTGCCTTTTGGGACGTCTGAGGTCTTCTGCCAGCGTTCAGTAGGTGTTCTGTAGGAGTTGATCCACATGTAGATGTATTTCTGATATATTTGTGGGGAGGAAGGTGATCTCCATGTCTTACTCCTCTGCCATCTTGAAGGTCCCTCATTCCTCTCATTTTCTTTCTCAACCACTTTTATGCACAAAATAAAGCACACTTCCCTCCATTCCTTTAGGGAGTGTGGCAAGTGCTACAATGAGGGGTGTGTGACGGTTTGAGGAAAGGTTGAAGGTGATCTGGGCACAAGGAAATCCTGTGGGAACCGAGATGTGCAGGAAGGGCATGGCTTCCCCTCCATGGAGCAAGGGTAACATGGGGTGCATATGCATTCTCCCTGCTGCAGCAGGTGGGCTAAGTTGGAGGGATAGATAGATTGCCGGGGACTGCAGAAAAGAAAGCCGTCAACATGACTTGGTGATTAGGAGGTGAAGGTCAGCAAACTTTTCACTGAGCTTAGGACATCTGATCTATGCCTGGAAGGATAGGAAGTGGATTACCAAGGAGAAAAGCAGAAAGGAGGAAATCCCAGTTGAGAGCCCCAAGCTGCAGAGATGTGAACCCAGAGAATCCCGCAGTGGTAGGACCAGGGAATCCTGCAGGGCTGTGGCAGGAGATGAGACTGGGATGATAGCTTGGAATCAGCTTGAGAAGGTCCAGAGGATCATGGAAGTGATTCCAGTGGGAACCACTTTGTTCATATGGATGATAAAGACCAGTCTGCCCACCCAGTGGGGAATAGACTAGAGAGAAATAGAGAGAGAGAGGTGAGAAGGCAGTGAAACCAGTTAGGAGGCTTTTGAAATGATCTCTAGTGCTTACTGCATACTTATGACATGTCGGGCACTGTTCCAAGTATTTTCCACATTTTATTTCACTTAATCCTCACAAGGGCTGAATGGGACAAATACTATCGTGCATCTCAAATGGCAGGAGGAAACTGAGACGCAGGAGGCTAAGTAAGTGGTCTAGGGGGTCAAAGCTAGTAAGCACAGAGCAGTGACTTAAACCTGGGAGTCTGGCTCCAGAGTTGGCAGGCTGTTCTGCTCCCCTATTCTGTAATCCTCCAGGGGAGAAATGTTGAAGGTCTGTCCAAGGGCAATAATTGCTGGAATAGAGAAGAGGGAACAAGACGAATGATATTTGCAGGGTGAGTAGGTGAGACAAAGAGATCAGTACAAATAACTGAGGTTTCTAGTTTCAGTGAACGAAGGCATGGACTTTCGCATTAATAAGATGGGGAATAGCAGCTCCAGGGGTGAAATACCATCTCTGCGTGAGATGCGAAGTTTGCAGGGATTAGGAGATATCCTGGTAAAACGTTCAAAAATGTCTTACTCCTCCCCTCCCCTTCCTCCCTCTGCCATCCTCCCCAACTCGCATCATCACATTTGCACTGTCCTTTGCTCTATCAAAATGTCTTCTCGGGGCTTCCCTGGTGGCGCAGTGGTTGGGAGACCGCCTGCCGATGCAGGGGACGTGGGTTTGTGCCCCGGTCCGGGAGGATCCCACGTGCCGCGGAGTGGCTGGGCCCGTGAGCCATGGCCGCTGACCCTGTGCGTCCGAGGCAAATGTCTTCTCAAGAAACTGCCTGGGACAGAGGCCATTGACACACTAAGGCCAGTAAGTTCTCTCTTCCTGGGCAACTCTAATCATAAATGAGAGGCTTATTCCTATCGAAGGAGTCAGTAAAAATCAAGATAATATGCTGGAGAGGAGGCTTCCTGGCACCATGGAGAAATTGACCTCCTTAAGAAGAGGACAGTAAGTCCCACCCGCCACGACCAATTCAAACTTCCAAATAGATCAGGCTCTCCCATTAATTCAATGGCTGTGGACAGACTGGGGTAGTTCTCGGGGTTCTCTCACAGGACACAAAAGCCGTTGGGAAGAGAGAACACTGGAATCTCAACTAATTCCCAAGAGCATACAGGTCTTCTTTCAAAAATGTTCTTGTCCAAAGCACCATATTTTTAAGAAATCAAGCATCTCTCTCTACTTCTTCATCTCTTCCTCCTTCCCTCTCTCTCCTGCCCTCCTGTCCTCCCTCCTAGTTGTTTTTACTTAAATAAAGTCATCAACAAATGCAAAAGGCTATTCATTGTGTCATAATTTATAATAGCAGAGGATTGGACACGATCCAAATGCCTATCCATACGGGACTTAGAAACTATGATAGGTTCCCATAATTCTGTAATTCAGCCTTGAGGAAAAATGAGGAAGATTCCATACATATCAATATGGATACTGAGATAAATTATGTGCAAAAAGCAAGGTGCAAACTGGCAAGTCATATGCCACCTTTCCTATATATTTTTTTATATTTGCATAAAGACTATTTTCAGAAACAACATTAGTTACCTGCAGACAGCAGAGGCAAACAGGGTGGAGGGTACAGGATGAAAGCAACAGGGCCCTGGGTATAACCATTTAATGTTGACTTTGGAATCATACAGATCTTATGTTCAAAAAGTAAAATTAAATGTAAAAAAACAAGGAAAATAGCTCATGCAGAAATTAAAAGGGGATATTTTACAGAAGTAATCCACAGGGAGAAGTCAAACCATGGTGTATGGCCCTCTGGACAAACCCTCAAAGTAGGGGGACCTACTAGGCCCTGGCCGGTCCTCTCTAAATGGCTTTCGGCGGATGGGTATAGGATGAGAGGAGGACAATGGCGGGGAAAGACGGGGATGGATGGAGAAAGGGGACAATATGGCTCAGGAGGAGAGTGGTCCAGAGGAAGTGACAGGAGAACAGGAAGGGAGAAGCAGCATTAGCAAGACATCACTTCCCCAAACGGCCTCCTCCCCCAGCCTGCAGAAGCTTCTCCCTCAATCTTGCCACAGATCTTCGTCATTCGCCAAAACTTTTTAGAAATATTTTTTCTAAATATTTAGGGGAGACCATCTTCCCTATTAGCATTATTTGCTTGTGGGGCAGGATGATACTAATTTAAAATACTAAACTGTGTCTTTTTTTCTCCAGGTCTGACCCTTCTTTTCTCTCTGCTGTCCTGCCCCCATCGGAGCAGGGAGGTGCCTGGGGAACAGATGTGGAGGGTAGAACACAAAGGCCTGTCTGTCCAACTTTCACTGCCCCACCCACCAGGAAAGAGGGAAGAAGAACGAGAGAATGATGTCTGGCATACTGAGAATGAGAGGATCCATCTAATATTCCGGGCACGGACAGGGAGACTCACGGCCATGTGGCCGGGACCCTCCAGGCAGAGCCCGGCCTGAGACCTGTGCTCCAGGCAAGGCAGGGAGACAGAGTGAGACCCACATGGTGTGAAAGGACTATGCAGAGACAAACCTATAAAGATGGACAGTGAACAAAGCCCAGATCCAACCCCACCCATTCTCTGGCCGGGGACAATATCCGGAACTGTGACACATGTCAGGAAGAGAGCCAGCCCCGGGACAGGGTGAGGATTTCCTCTTCTTTCCTTTTTCCAGCAGCCTACTATGATGTGAGTCTAAAGTTAGTATTAAATTGGTCTACAGATCACTTTCATGCAGTGTTTATTGCACATTTCAATTTGGGGGATGAAATATATGCCCAATATCTCTGATTCTTTCTCAACCTAATTAGACACACTTATACTCCAAGCAGAATTGTGGCTTGGTGCAGGGAAACAGAAGAAGGGCATCTCTGATTTTCCCTGGGCTCCCCCAGCCCCGTGCTGTCCCACTGCAGTGTCCCACCTACACAGGGTGCCAGTGCCGGAGCCCAGAGGCAATGACATGTCTGTGGCATAGGGAAATAGCAACGCAAAGACGGAAGCTTGGGGAACTTGTCAGGGAGGAATCATGACTGCTCAGTCCACCTTTATTTAATTCATGTGCCCAGAACTAAATTCCACAGAGGTCAAACAAATACGCTAGACTCAAGAACAGCCAACAAAAGTGTCCTGCACTTTGTCCTGAAGGCAAAAACAAACAAAAAAAACAAAACGAAAAAAGGGTCAGAACAGGGACAGGGTGGAAGGGGATGCTAGCTATAAATATAAAGGATTCAGAGAGAATGGAGTTTGTTCAATGTCCTGAAGGTCCAGTAGCTGATGTCAGTTGCTACGGACGGAGAAAAGTTTACTTGAAGGTAATCGCAGTACTGAAACCTGTCCCACTTCCTAAAACAAAGTTAACCTTTGGAGCTGTGTGAACTGGCAGACTGGCAGGTGAAATGATTACAATAGGATAAGAAGAGTGCATTTCATATGTTCTATTGCCCTCATAAGATTGGTATAGATTCTACTAAAAAAAAAAACAAAAAAAACAAAAAAACAATAATAATTAAGGCCATCTACCAGTCCCTACTTACCTAGACTAACTGGTTCTTTTTTTTCTAATACATTTATTTATTTTATTTATTTATTTATTTTTGGCTGTGTTGGGTCTTTGTTGCTGCACGTGGGCTTTCTCTAGTTGCGGTGAGCGGGGGCTACTCTTCATTGTGGTGCGCGGGCTTCTCACTGCGGTGGCTTCTTTTGTCGTGGAGCATGGGCTCTAGGTGCGCGGGCTTCAGTAGCTGTGGCACGTGGGCTCAGTAGTTGCGGCTCACAGGCTCTAGAGCACAGGCTCAGTAGTTGAGGCTCACGGGCTTAGTTGCTCCGTGGCATGTGGCATCTTCCGGAACCAGGGCTCAAACCCATGTCCCCTGCATTGGCAGGCGGATTCTGAACCACTGTGCCACCTGGGAAGCCCTGTCTCCATGTCTTTACTTCCTTCTCACTCCTCCTGTTTGTCTCCCCAGCTGAGTGTTTCTCTCCCACGCATGAGGTGGCTGGCACTAAGGACAGTGATGGTGTCATTGCTGTTAACTCTAGAGGACATGCTTCATGTGTCTCCTACACGCCCTCTGCTGCATCCGTCATCATTGGACCCTGCTCTTCCTTGACCTGACTTCCGTGATAATACCCTCCGGTGGGTTTCTTCCTGCCTCTTGCCTCTCTTTCATGGACTCCTCCTCAGGCTAAGTCTTTCTGGAATGTTGGTGCTCCTCTACTTTTCCTGGGTGCTCTTCTCTCATGCTATATACCCTCCTGGTAGATGTCACCCATCCCCTTGTCCTCAACACCCAGATGCAAATGACACCCATATCTGTATTGGACCCTGATTTCTCTCCAAATCACTATATCTGCATCCATATCCTATTTCCTGGACACCTCCCCTTGGCTATCAGTGGGCTGAAATATGTCATTTTGATTCTCTCAATGGAGGCAGTTGGATCTTAAGCAACGGTCCCCAACCTTTTGGGCACCAGGGACCCGTTTCGTGGAAGACAGTTTTTCCACGGACCGGGGTGGGGGTGAGGGATGGTCCAGGCAGTAATGTGACCAATGGGGAGAGGCAGGTGAAGCTTCGCGCCACTCACCTCCTGCTGTGCGGTCCCGGTCCTAACAGGCCGCAGACCCTTGTCAGTCCATGGCCCGGGGAATGGGGACCCCTGATATTAAGGACTTAAATGAAACTGGCAGGGGCCAAAATGAGACATAGTAAAATTTGTTACACATGAAAGGCTGACTTGAGGATCAAATATCATTGCTAAATTTAAAAACTACAAAAATTCTTTCAGAAAATATTGGGCTAGGTTAAAAAAGCAAAGTAAACTACAGTGGACAATAGCCCAAACAGCAAATGGTAAAAAACTTTTATTGCTCACAGATTAATGAAAAATCAGAAAAGATTTGATAAAAGTTTACATGTATAAAATTTGACATGGTAAAAATAGTGGACCTAAAAGGAAACTTGCCATAGTAAAAGCTATAACCTATAAAAATTTGACAAAGATGAAGAAAAGAAGTTGAACAATCAAGGCTTCCTTGTAAAAGGTACATGAGAAAGATTTTATCCTGATGGAAATAATGTTGGTAAAAAAAAAAAATGGAAGTGAAAACAATTGGAAACAGTTTTAATAGGCTATATAGGAAATGGATCAGGGCATTAAATTGTCTCAATGGAGTTCACTCTGGAATAAATCTTTGCCACAGAATTCATCCGTGTTGATATCAACCTAGCAGAAATGTTTACATTCCAGAACAAAAGCCAGCAGGGCCAAAATATACAAGTGCTCAAAATGATGACGTCAAAATGTCCCACACTCCCCACAGGTACTTCAAACCCTACAATTTCCAAACCGGACTCACTTTTCCTTCCCTACCTACATCCCAAATCACTTCTCTGTTTCCTCTCCATGACTCCTCTCCCCTCCTTACCACCTTTTCCCCACCATCACATCTGATCCCATCCTGCCTTTTCTGGCTCCTAAATATCTCTCAATATGTTCTTATCATCCCGTTCCCAATGTGGTTCCTGCTGTGGAGGCCACCATGACCTCTGGGCAACAGCCTCTTAACTGGTCGTGCTGGTTCCCTTGAATATTGCAAACTACCCACACACTGCCAAGGAGGGAGATCTTTCTGAATCTCAAATCTGATCATACATTCTTCACAGGTTCCCTCTGCCTCATGCCTGGTATGCAAGGCCTCTCATGGTACTTACATCTCCAGCCTAAACCCCACGGCCACTGCTAGACAATGTCTCTCTCTGCCTCCTGACTTGCTGCCTTCTCTCTGGCTCAAGAGCATCCTATCCCATGTGCTTCCCCTACCACCCCAAATCCTGCTGCCTTCATCCAACCCCAAGAATCCCTGTGCTATTCCTTCAAGAATTATATTACAGGGACTTCCCTGGTGGCGTAGTGGTTAAGAATTTGCCTGCCAATGCAGGGGACACAGGTTCAAGCCCTGGTCCGTGAAGATCTCACATGCCGCGGAGCAACTAAGCCCGTGTGCCACAACTACTGAGCCTGCCCTCTAGAGCCCGCGAGCCACAACTACTGAAGCCCATGCACCACAGCTACTGAAGCCCGCCCGCCTAGAGCCCGTGCTCCACAGCAAGAGAAGCCACCGCAATGAGAAGCCCGTGCACCACAGTGAAGAGTAGACCCTGCTCGCCGCAACTAGAGAAAGCCCGGGTGCAGCAATGAAGACCCAATGCAGCAAAAAATAAATAAAATAAATAAATTTATTAACAAAAAAAGAATTATGTTGCAATTGTCTGTTTCCTTATCTGTCTCTCCCAAGAAATTATAAAGTTCTCAGGGAAGGATCATGCCTTATTCACCATTATATTCTTAGTACCAAGCACAGTGGCTGACATGAAATAGGACCTCTCTATGTATTTGTTAAACAAATGGATGGATCGTATTTAATCTTCACAGCAATCCTGCACAGCAGGCATTACTACCCTCACTGAAAGAAGCACAAAGAAGTTAGGTAACTTGTGCAAGTTCCCATAGAAAGTAAGTAGCAGTTAAGATTAACCCTATAACAGTTTAACTATAAGGCGCATGTTCTTTTTATTCCACCATGCAGTGTCTTTTAATTAGATGCAACCCAAATACAGATATGGAGACACAGTTCTTACAAATATGGCATTGAGAGTCAACAGGGAGAATAAGGCATTAAAAAATAACAACAGAGTGTGGTCATGTAGTTGTAGGCGCACGGACAATGGGTATATACAGAAAAGAGACTAGCCATGGGGGAAAGGGAGGTTAGGGAAGACTGGGAAGGGGTATACTCCAACTAGGGCTTAAAGGATGAGTAAGCGCTTGACCGGCAAAGTTGGGAAGTGAATCCCGGACAGATGTAGAAAATGAGTTTAGTTTTCTCATATACCAGTTGCTGCAACACAATAAGCTTAAGAAATTAATATTCTCTCTGAGTGTAGTTTCGATGACAAAGCAGCTAATGCCAATATTTTGACATTTCAAAACACTAAAGTGATTAAATATATGAGTGTAAGTGCCAGTGAAGATGATTTCTCAGAAGCATTGGGCATTATGCTGGAAGCGTCTTTCCTGGATGCTGCCAGAGTCCTCAGGCAGGCCATTATGAACACATTTCTTCGTGTCTGGTACCTCGTCAACCTATTCTTCTGTGTTCCAAGTGCTAATTAAAATTGTATGTTGCCTGCCAAAGGAAAAGTGCTTATATTAAAACAATGTGTCTAAATTAAATGGCTCAAAACAGCCTGATTCCAAGCTGACGTACAGTTCTTACCCCACGCTATAATTGTTGGGGGAGAGGGCTGAAACTCAGACATAAAATTTAACAGTGTATTCCTTCTGATATTTATAATTAATCAAAATAATCTAGAACTTTAAAGTTTCCAAAAAGCAGCTTCCAAGCCGTCATCCCATTTTACCCTTTCAATAGACTAAAATGATTTGATTTGCGATTTTGAGGTGAAATATGATATTCTATACGTGAAGAATACATCGCTTACGGTTAAACTGCATCTGTGATTCCTTGTCAAAAACCTAACCCTTTGTCTTATAGCCAAACAAAACAATTTTTTTAAAATGTTTGTTTTACAAATTTTATACAGAGATAAATTCTCAGTTAAAAAGATGTTGGTAAAAGTTCTTAGGGACTTGGACATTGAGAATAAGACTTAATACACAGTAAATGCCCCATAAACACAGATCGACTTTCTAATTGTTCTACTTAACAACTATGGGTAGAAGTGCAAGCAAATCTCACTATATATGAGGCTCAAAAAAACGATGAATTATTCTTGTCAAGAAGGCCCAGAGGTAGTGTTAGCAACCTTTTAATCCCCTAATTCCTCATTCTACTTCCAGACCATTTTTGCCCATTCTTCTGTCTAGTCAATGCCCTGCCTCTCCCACCATTTTTTCCCTGGGTTTAGCCCTGGAAACAAACCCAGTCTCGAAGCTCTACTCAAACACTCTGCATCTTCCTACCCGGCTCCCTCGGTACACGCTGCTCCATCTGCCTGTAAGGCCTTTTAGCTACCCGTCTCTGCCCCATTTTCTACCTGACAAACACATCTTCCAAGACCTGTTCAAATGCCATTTCCTTCTAAGCTGTCCAGGCTCCCCCTGAACAGAATTACTCGGTCTCCCCTTTGAACTACCATGGCACTTCATTCATTCGTCTACTGTAATACTTATCACACTGCAATGTAATTTCTTGCGGACAAAGAACTACATGTCATTTTCGTTGTTACTCTAGGGCTTTGTGTAGTAACTGACATAAAAAACATTCAACAAATGTTTGCTGAATAAGAAATGCTAAAGTCTGTTAAGTAAAGGTAATCAATTTAAGGTAAACATTATAATTTAGAATAGGGAATTTGAGTTCATCAGAAGAAAAATAATATTACAAGCTTATGCCAAGTCAACATTTAAATTCAGCCTAAATACCCCAAGAGGTACCTAAAATCTCTTAAGTCTAGAACTTAAAGGAAACTTCAAGACGATATAGCCAATCCTCTGCTGTATAGATCCGGGAACTAAGGCCCTAGCTCATCCTAAGTATCATGACCAGTAAGTGGCAGCACAGAATCCTAACCCAGGCCTCCTGACTCCGAGTTTATAGCTTTCCCCATTTAATCTGCTGTCTCTCTATCTGAAGACCTTTTCTAGTCTACTGCCATCACTTGATATTAGATTGCAGAGTCCAGCCCCAAACAAATATGCCACACAGTTTGGCAAAGAAGCAAAACAATCAGACTGTTTTGAGAAAACCATCCGTTAGCTAGAAATAAATGCTTGCATGGGTGAATCCACCTGTGTGTTTATATAGGTCCCTTAAGAATTAACAGACACTGCCTCTATGAAAATTTAGTTAAAAAATTACAAACTCAGAAGAAAAAAATCCTTGCTGATATGTTGTTTTTAAAAACATATCCTTACAAATACAAAGAAAATTAGTTTCTTTCAAGGGAGAAGCCAATTATACTACTCTCCATAAAAGAGAACACTGGGAACTTCCCTGGTGGTGCAGCGCTTAAGAATCCACCTGCCAATGCAGGGTACATGGGTTCAAGCCCTGGTCCAGGAAGATCCCACATGCCGCAAAGCAACTAAGCCCGTGCACCACAACTACTGAGCTTGTGCTCTAGAGCCCACGAGCCACAACTACTGATCCCATGTGCCACAACTACTGAAGCCCGCGCACCTAGAGCCCGTGCTCCGCAACAAGAGAAGCCAACACAATGAGAAGCCCGCGCACTGCAACAAAGAGTAGCCCCCGCTCACCGCAACTAGAGAAAGCCCACGTGCAGCAACAAAGACTCAACCCAGCCAAAAATAAATAAATAAATTTATTTTTAAAATAAATAAATAAACAATGTTTTTTTCTCCTCAAAGAGAGAAATCTGGACTGGAAAGCTTGCTAAGCCATCGCCATGTTCTCTCTCATCAGTATTTTGGAATTTTCCAGAAATTTAAAATTTAATATGAAACAAACCTTATATCTGATCTTGAATAAAGGGTCTCATTAGCCAATAAAGCATGGATTTACGTTCATATACTTTTATTACATAAACAGAATCTACTTTTAGGTCTTCAGAACAGACTATCTTTTATAAAATATCTCTTGTAACAAAATACAGTTTTCAATAGGTCCTGTTTAAAATGTTTTCAGTCCTATATTCTTGTGCCAGAGAAATGCTTTTAGAAAAAAGATTTTGCTCATGACCGTTTTAGTTAAGTTGTAACAGGTACATTAGAATCAAAGGCACATTATTCAATTTGTGCTAGATCTTGCAGAAACAAACTGAGTTGATGTCCTTTAGAAATCCATGGAATAAAAAAAAAAAAAAAAGAAATCCATGGAATAAAGCCCAGACAGGATAAAACATAATAAGTATCAGTCCAAAAAAAATGATTGCCGAAGATAGAAAGTATTATTACTGAAACTCAGAGATTCAATTAAACTCACATAAATTTACTGCAAAGCCTTGCTCTGGGGCCCTCAGTATATTTTATTTCTTTAGAACACCATTTGCAATGCTGCTCGGATTTTCTGAAAACATCAATTCATACTTTTCTCTTGGAAAGACAAGGGTGAATGAATTAAATTCAGTACTACGTTTTGTGAATTAGGTGTGTGGTATTTATGGTTTAGAGAATAGAAGTCATGTACTGCTAAAATAAATTTTCAATCGGGAAATACAGAATTATTTTAAACTGTATTCTATTCAGTGGTTGAATCTATACTACCAAAACGAGTGGTACAATAGTAATCATCTCAAATACCTCTTCAGTTGCTGTTAAATGCTACCTTAAAGCGGTGTTCTTTCTTTTTTTTTTTTTTTTTGGCGGTACGCGGGCCTCTCACTGTTGTGGCCTCTCCCGTTGCGGAGCACAGGCTTCGGATGCGCAGGCTCAGCGGCCATGGCTCACGGGCCCAGCCGCTCCGCGGCATGTGGGATCTTCCCAGACCGGGGCACGAACCCGTGTCCCCTGCATCGGCCGGCGGACTCTCAATCACTGCGCCACCAGGGAAGCCCCAAGCGGTGTTCTTAAGAGTTATGCATGTGTCCAGTACGGAAAACTTGTAAAAAGTACAGAAACCCTGAGTCTTGGGGTGAGAAGTGGAAAGGTCAGCGGGAACCACCAGTTCTCCTCACACAAAGGGATGAAGAGCTAATGCTTAGCTCATAAAGTTGGGACATTAAAGATGACAAACCTTGGATGTGTTATCAATAAAGTTACTGCATTTGAATTCCCTGCATTCAAATTTTAGACCCAATTACAAAGTCACTCTATAATTAAGGATTTCATACTTTTCTACGAATCTTCAGAGTATAGGCAAATATCTAGCTCTTTATAACCCAGGGGACCAAGAATCTGAAAAGGGTTTGGAAGGGTTTTATCAGAAAATTTTAGAAGAGGCCATCAGGGTAATCTGGTGTAATACTCTACAGTGGAGAAAATGAAGCATAGAGAGGTCACATGTGTCACCTTAGATCAAAAGACTCTTTGACTGGACAGCCAGAGTGTCCAGGCCTTCTCTTGATTCAGCGCCCCTTCAAGTCATCAAAGTGCCTGATGTTCCCGTTACTCAGGAAAAGTAGATGAAACTAATTCCAAACATATTTTAGGGGAAATATACCAGAAATGTTATCAAGAGATAAATTGCTCTGTAGTTGAAAAGTAAAACCTACTCAGTCTAAACAAAAGGAAGCATTCGAAGTTAGCACTGAGGAGGAAGAAAAAGGGAAATCTTATTTTTTTCAGCTCCTACTGTAGTATAGGTATTGCCCCATTTACCAGCGAAAGATACTGAGAACCAGAGTTTATAGGCTACATAAGATAATTTTCTGGAGCTTGAATCCATGGTTCCTACACAATGTGTTCAATGTATTTTGTTTAGTCACAAAATCACAATCATTAAATCTTTACTAAAATAGGCTATTTGTTGTTTTAATTGTGTACACTACTCACCCAATTTTCATTCTTTTTAAAAACAACATTTTGCGTTTTGCTATTTTCAAAATACAATAGCTACATGGTAGATATTACCACCATTAGGTAAAGAATACAGTTAATTGAGATTGACATATGTACACTAATATGTATTAAATGGATAAGAACCTGCTGTATAAAAAAATAAATTTTAAAATTAAAAAAAGAATACAGTTAAGAATACGTGTAGCAATTTTACAAACTCTTAATTGAATTTATATAATTATAGTTATTATGCATATATATTAAAATATAATTTGAATATATAAATCCCTTATTATTTAAGAAGTTTCTTCACTCATTGAGTTTTTTTCCTTCAGTACTGTTTACATGTAAGACTCTTCTCCGCTTCTCATTCTTGCTCATCACTTTCCTCTACTTGAAACTATTACCCACCAATGAATTATCTCTTTCACTAGCAACTAATATAGTGACATGTTAACAGCACACCATCCTACTGTCTGCTGAATTAATGTTTTAAGTTCAATTCCTGTAGTTCATTGTTATCCAAATTCTGCTTTTAACTTATAATTTAACTCAGAATGTTATTTGATGTCTCTTTAATGGCAAGGGTTATCATGTTTTTGAACTACTCCTATTATTTCCTAACGATGGCATTATGAATCTAAGCTTATATCTTTTGTTCTACAACTGATATCAAGAACATTATATTTTAAGTTCTATTTATTGTTCTCAGAGAACTGTTGGTTTTCTATGCTTTGTAACTATTTCTTGAGATTATGTATAACTTAAGTTTTGATGATTTAGAATACATATTTCATAATACCCTTTTCCTGGATTCTGAAAATTTGCCAATGGGTTGAATTAAGTCAGAGAAAAATGTTCATATACAGTAAGATACTTGATTATCTAATTATCCATACCTAGACAAGGAAAGAATAGTGTTAATTGAAAAAATTATTTATATTAATGTTCATTTCAAAAATGCTTTTTAGTATATTAGACTTATGTGTTTGAAATTGTGCAGTTTCACAAAACGTCAGATAAAATAATGCAGCTCCAGTGAAAAGACCCAATTGATGAAAAGCTACAAGAGCTTCAGCTTTCCCATTTCTGCTTTGCTCCTCTGCTGTAACACCTTCAGACCTGGCCTGGACACACTGCTCCCTCCCTCTCTTTGCTGACTATTTTAAAGGACAGAGACAGGCCTTGGAACACCATGTTCTTCCTCAGGCTATTACAGAAAATGAGAGAAATCCATTCTTACAACTGGCTGCCTTAGGAAACAGAATTTTAGATTCCTTCCCTTCCAGCTCCTGTTGAGTTAAAAGCAGGGGCCATAAGCCAATAAATGTGGTGAGACAGCACTTGGGAACTGACATAAACAAGCAATAAAAGCCTACTTCCTCCTTCACAATCAGTGCATAATAGAATGGGATGGTTTTACACTATAAAAGATCAGAGAATAATAGAATTTGAGCTGTAAAGGAATCTTAGAGGCCATACAATTTTCAGTACCTTTTGATTTTCAAAATGATTCTGAAGATTTGACCAGAGCACTTGTTTTTGATTGATTAATTAAGACTCAGTTTTGACCAAATATAACCAAAACAGAAAATTTCATGGTCACAGGAATGTTTAGAAATGTCATCCTCTGAACTGTTCCGTTTTATTAAGGGGAATAAGGATGTTCCAAAGGCATCAGTTCCTCCTTTCCCTGGCGGCCGAGGGTCAGTTCCCAGCTTCGTGGCCTTTTTGGTCCATCTTGGTCTCTCGCCCGTCTCTTACCCTGCTGTTAGACTGTTAGGCGGCTGCCCTCAGCACGGTGCCCAAAATAGCCCACTGTGAGTCTGCAACCAGGTAGGTACTCACTAGTGACAACAGAACACTCAAGGTCTTTGGTGAATCAACACGAGGTCGACTTTCCTCTATTCACACCCGTTTATATCTGGCTCTCAAGTTTAGGTCTAGGGTAATTTCCAGACAGCTTAATGCTAAGGGAAAAATTACAGATCTCCGTTTTCGAATCAAAAGGGTACCAGAGGTACAGGTGAAGTTGGCAGAAGAGAACTCGACCTGTCACGGCCCCCCTAAATGGAGTGCCCGGCCCCTTCCCCGAGCCCCGGGCATCTTCATTTCCAGGAGCCCTGCGGCGTAGGTGGTCTCGGCACCGCCCTCGGTGCGAAGTCACACGCCTGAGCTGCAAAGGACAGTCACCCCAAGTAAAGAGGTCGCCCAGGTGATGGAGCAAGGGCACCACGACGGCCAAGAGCTGTATCCGAACCCTAATGCCGAAAGACAATCTAGTTTGTCCGCGGGCGCGGAAAACGTATACAGCACACTGCTCCTCGGGCTGAGTCCCTGAGCCCATCGCTTCTCCTCCGCGCCCCCACCTGTTGGGTAGCATCTCCGGGCTCCTCCTTGCCCAAGTGCTTTGGAAACTGTCAACAAAAACCTAGAGGCCAGGGAATGTGACAGGTGATCGTAACTATGCAGAGGAGATGGAGCCCAGATAGCAGACCTATGGGGCCGGGCCTCGCGGGGGTCGGGGATCTGGAGCCGGGCCCTCAGCGCCGCGGCCACGCGAGCTGTGCCAAGACCGGGCGGGCGGCGCCGGCGCACTCCGGGCACCGAGCCTGCAAAACGGGCCCCGGGCGAGCGGCCGGCCACCTCGCAGACAGCGGGCAGCAGGCGCAGCGGCCGCCGCCCCGGGGCGCCTCGGCCAACCCTCCGGCCGCCGCCGCCTCCGCTCTTGCCCCGCTCCCGCCGAGACCCCGACCCGAGCCCCGGAGGCGCTCGCTCTCCCCGGCCGCGCGACCCGGCTGCATGGAGCCCGCCGCTGGGTCCAAGACGGCCGAGCCCGGCACGGCGCGGGAATCCAGCGCGCGCTACGGCGACGGCAGGAAGAAGATGGCGGCGGCCGTGACGGCTGCGGCCTCTCACGCGCAGCTGACGCTAATGGCGCGCGCCGGCCGGCGGACCGCGGATAGTGGTGGCAGCGGCGGCCCGGGCTCCACCGAGGGGCGGGGCGAGGCGGGAAGGGGGCCGGCTGGAGGCGGAGGCCGGGCGGGAGGCTGCAGGGAGGCGGTGGGGAAGGTTTGTTGTGCTCGGAACATGGCGGGCGTCGGCGACGCGACCGCCCAGAGAGAAGGCGGCGGCGGCGGCGCCGACATCCCGGAGAGGGAAGACCGCGGAGAGGCGGAGCAGCCGGGCGGCGGCGGTCACGGGCCCCCGCCGGCGCCTCAGCACACGGAGACACTGGGCTTCTACGAGAGCGACCGCCGGCGGGAGCGGCGCCGCAGCCGCGCAGGTGAGAAGGGCGGGCTGGCGGCGCTAGGCCGCGGCGAGGGAGCGGAGGGCGGCGGGGGGCGCCGTGGGACTGCCGGCTGCGAGCTCCGGGGTCGCCGCTGCCTCCGGGGCCGCCGTGGTGTGGGCGCGCGGAGCCGCCGCAGCTCCCGAGGCTCCGCGGCCGCTGACAGCTCCTCGGGCGGGTCCGCGCGAAGCGCCGAGGCCCCGGCGGCAAACGCCCAGCCAGGTAGGTGCGTCCGAGAGAGAGGGCTGCGGCCCGGGGAGTTCGTCCCCACTCACTTTCCTGCATTTTAAAGGTCTTTCAAAACAAAACAGAACGCCTGGTATCCTCACACCTCGATAACGTTGGCGAGCATCTGCCCACGTCTCAGGGAGCCCAGAACTGAGAAACGCAAGACTGATTTCATTATCTGTGTGCCAAGGTGACTTTTGTTCTGTGTTTTAAACGAACTTGAGTCATCGAAACCTGTTAACTTGCCCTCTAAATTTGTGTTCTTCTGCTGCAGATAACAAGGTGGTAATAATGACCGTAAAGTTCAGTCATTTTGCTCAGGACATAAATATTTAGTACTCCTGCAAATGTTACCTGTGAACTTTTCCTAAACCGAAACTTAAGCCACTTTGAAAAAAAAAGAAAAAGGCTGCGTAAGATGCACTTGTGGATCCTACTTTCAATGACCGGTTTTAAGCATGTTGTTACAATGTTGTTTCTTTAAGCTATAGGAATTTATTCTTATTTTTAGAGAGTTTTTAAAAGTTGCATTTGTATTCATATTGCAGTTGTGTATTAAGCTTAAAAAAGGGGAAGACTGAGATGTATGTTTCATTGAATATAAGGTGATAACAGCATTTTAATTCTTAAATAATTCTTTTATTCTTTTATAAGTTTTGAGCAGGAACAGACCCATAACTACATTAATTTCTTCCAACTAAAAATTTGCTTCTGGTACACAATAGGAGCTGCATTAGCCGTTATTTCCTGCAGTTCATGCAAATAAATGTTTTAAGTACTAAGGCTTACTGCATCATTGATTGCACTCGGGTATTGAAGATGTGGGAGTATTTAAATGCTAACTTAAGGCTGATCAGGTAAGATCCTGATTGACTTGCTAATTATCAGAAGTAGAGGTAGGTTAGACTTTGAAGAGGTGTTTATCTTTGAAAAATTAAGTACACACTGTGCCTTGTTTTGTCTTTTTCAATGAACCACTTAGAAATTCTCAACCCTAAGTTGTCAGTTAAACACTTGCTTGGGAGAGTATTTACTTTCTAAATTGGTCAGATCTAAGTAAGACAAAGTATTAAATCTCTTAGCTGTCTGTTTACTTACTTGGACTTCAAAATTAAAAGCACTCTGGTGCAAATAGAAAAAAATGTAGCCAGGTTTCACTATAATTTCTTTGAAATATTTATGAGTTTTAGGAAAGCCAGCATTATAAAAGCCTTTGTTATTGTTTGCATGCACAAAAAATGAAGTTGTCAGGTGCCTTTTGATGATCATAGATGTTGGGCTTCTGGAGTAACCCTTAACACCCCTTCCGTGGCCCTGCTGGTCAGGGGTCTGGATACCTGGTACTGTGGACTTCCATTGACTTCACGCCGCCTGTGCATTCTTCATCATCATGGGTTACGGAGCGTGGTTTACTTAACATGTTTGAAGCCGGACTTTTAACCCAGAGTTGCAGGAAGTCGTTATCGGGGACACACTTCCGGCTTTAGTCTTTGGGGTAGTCATTGTTTCCCCAATTCTGAACCTTATGTTGAGGAGAGATGACGGTGGCAGCTCTTGGGGATGAGGACTTAGGTGAGAATCCCAGGAGTATTTCAGCTGGAGTCAGCAGCTAGCGTTGTTGTGTCTGGGCCTGCACATGGGCCCTTTGTCCTTTCCGCCGCGTGTCTGTCTCTTCTCCGCTAGTTATACAGCTCTTGCCCTTGCCAGTGCCCACTCTCCAACTCTGATGCCGCACTGGTCAGGGCATCCTCGCTGGAGATTAGAATTCTTTCAGTCACTCTGAAATGCCCTGGGCTGCTAAGTGGCTTCTGCATTCACCCTAACCCTGCAGCATTGCTCCCTTCCACTGCTCAGCATCCTTTCCTTCCTCTCCTGTCCGGAATTTAGAAAACTCTTACCTAGGGGCTGCCCTGGGCCAGAGGGCCTTGGAGTGGCACCACCTAGTGTCATGTGAGAAATATTTCTTCCCGAATCAAATGTCTTCCAAGCCTAGGTGCTTGCACTTAAGGTGTTACATGTCCATTTTTTATATTCTGGTGCTGCCTCTGATACTCTAGTCTTCCCCCCATCCCCTGCCAATTCAGGGCAACCTTTGTCTTTACTTTTTTTTTTTTTTTTTGCGGTACGCGGGCCTCTCACTGTTGTGACCTCTCCCGTTGCGGAGCACAGGCTCCGGACGCACAGGCTCAGCGGTCATGGCTCATGGGCACAGCTGCTCCGCGGCATGTGGGATCTTCCCAGACCAGGGCACGAACCAGTATCCCCTGCATCAGCAGGCGGACTCTCAACCACTGTGCCACCAGGGAAGCCCTGTCTTTCCTTTTGAAAGTCATAATTTTAGTGTCTTGGTGGCGTGAACCATCAGTTAGTTCCAAAGTCCCCGTTATCATTTCTCCCAAGGAATTTAGGACTCTTATAAATTGGACGTTTGTTGGCCTGCCCTAACCATCTACGGTCCCGTAAATGAATATACAGATTAGGTGATTATCCAAACCCTCTGAATCCAAGTAAAATAATTCAAAACGTAATGTTTGAGGTTCCTGTTTTTATTCTATACCTGTCTGTGTTCATTGATAGTTTATTTTTTTATGTTGGGGGTAGGAGTTTATTAATTAATTTATGTATTTTTGCTGTGTTGGGTCTTCGTTTCTGTGGGAGGGCTTTCTCTAGTTGTGGCAAGCGAGGGCCATTCTGCATCGCGGTGTGCGGGCCTCTCACTATCGAGGCCTCTCTTGTTGCGGAGCACAGGCTCAGTAGTTGTGGCTCACGGGCCTAGTTGCTCCGCAGCATGTGGGATCCTCCCAGACCAGGGCTCGAACCCGTGTCCCCTGCATTAGCAGGCAGATTCTCAACCACTGCGCCACCAGGGAAGCCCGTTTATAGGTTTGTAGAATATTTATGTATATTAGTTTGTATATATACAGCTACATCAAGGGTAAGCTTTCTTTTTGTTTGTCTTTTCAAACTCTTCTAATCACTTTGTTCACTGAACTCCCTCTGACTTATATGTAGCCTGGCAATGGGCTGAGACTTTTCTCAGGTTCTAGTACTTAAACCTTAAAATAGATAGGGATGGATATCCCACTCGTCATTCCTGGTTTCATTCTCTCACTCATAATGGTCACTGTGTATTCCACCGTTGCCTTATGTGGTCACCTGTCTTGAACTCTGGGTATAGTAGTCATCAAGAACCACAGATTCATCTCTTCTGTCTTCTTTTTTTCCTCTTCTTAAAAATATGACCAACTTCTATTGTCCTTTTTGATATAAGACCAGATAATAAGTACATATGACTGGGACTTCCCTGGTGGTCCAGTGATTAGGACTCCATGCTTTTGCTTTCTCTGTTCAGGTTTGATCCCTGGTCAGGGAACTAAGATCCTGTAAGCTGCAGGGCACGGCCAAAAAAAAAAAGTACATATTACTATATTTCCATGTTTGTGCCCCACTTCACAGGTCTGTAGAAATTCTAAGTGGGAGAGTTTCTGTATAGCCATATTCCCATTTAGGAATCTAGGCCCAGCGAGTCAACTTTTGACTAAGAATTAGGCAATCTGTGCTTGGCTTGGTTCGGTTGTTCAATTGCTTTGTAGACTCTATGCTTGCCTAATCCATTTGGCTCTGTTTCATAACTCCACTACTAAATAGTTTAGTATCTGAAGTATCTAAGTTGGCTCTAGTGACTGGAGCTTAACACTAGAAGACTTGTTGTAAAATAAATACATCGCCTACTGGTGAGGATGAAACAATACCTATATAATGCAGGTATTGGAGTATGCATAGGGATAGGTATTGCTTGTAAAACAAAAGAACTTGAAGTAAGGTATGGGTGAACAGTATGGTTTTTGACTGTAGCAGTGCCATGGGCCCATTTTGTTCCTTTTTAGGTGGTGACTCATCACTCTGGAGCTTAAACTTGTTATCCATCCCTTGTGCTTCTCTTCTTTTTCTTTACATTTTAAACTTCTTGCTTTACCTCCATAAGAGAATGAACAGAGGCAGGAAGAAAGACTAAAACTCAGAAAAGCCAACTGATCTCCTTTTTAGCAGCTCCCACAAAATATTTTGAGTGGGACAAGGGTTTTAACTGTTCGTATTCACTATGTCCCATTGTGTATTTGAAAATCTAACATTTTGAATATTAAAATACATTCTCATTTAACCAGTCCTGATCCTCTATAATATGTTACATAGTTATCCTTATGGCCCCAAACTTATCCTGATGGATGATTAAAGCCTGTGATTCTGAAAATTATGCTCTAGAGTAAATCAGTTTCTCATTTACAAAGGAAAATAAGAATAATTGTAAAAATGCCTGAGAAATTACTTGGAGTGAACACAACCCTGATGCAGATAAAGTAAAATTAGCTTCTTCTCTTTTGACAGATGATTGCTCTCCTTTGAAAATTCTCACTTGCTTTACTTAACAAGTACTTGTAAACTGAACAAGCAATGAAAAGTTATTTATTTTGATCTTTGGTTCAATGTTCTTGACCTTTTTAAGTTGTTTACCTTCCACCTAGTTTACCCTCCAGAATTCAGTCCTAGCAGCTCATTTGCAGCCAGCCCACTTTGGGGATGCTTGCATAAAAGAGAAAGAGGTCTTTGCAAAGACTGTATCATTGACTGTCAAGTTAATGATATTTTGTTCCCATTTTTAGTCCTTTACTTTGTAACCATATGACCTTGGAAAAAGTCAGTACTCTTTTTGTATCTGTTTTCCATCTATAAATTTATGAATATTCTACCTATTCTTTACTTCCCTGAATGAGATTATTTATAAACAGTTTGAGGACCTTAAAAGTTCGACTAGAACCTTTACTGTATTTGACTTAGGAAAGCAGAATTGCTGTCATTGATTCCTAGTTGGCCTTGTACAAGGGTGTGCCTTTGTATTTGTGTAATAAACGTGTAGCTAATATTTTAGTGTAACTTTAGTAAAGCCTATTAAATTTTTGCATTATTTAAGACTGTGGAGATTTGCATGTTTCATAGTATTTTCCTAGCAGTTAACCAATATTACTTTACAGTTTTTTTGATGGTCAATGGTATTTTAAGAAAGATATATTTAGACATATTACTGAACATGTAAATATATTTATGATTACTCATTACTTCAAATTAATACTTTTTTATACTGGGTTTTTATTTCTAAAACAAGCTCTCTCAGAAGATAATTAAACAATATTTCTTCTTTTAGGGATGAGGAAGGAACCATATATACTGTACTTTTTCTCAATTTAAGATACTGGATCACAAGGCAATTCTGTGGTAGATGAATATTGATTAAAAATAATCTGGAAGAATTGATCCAGGTTTATGATTAGTCTTATTTTCCTAGTGTTAAATATTCATAATTGGCAAGACTAACTTATTCGAATGTAGAAGCTCGTTTCTATTATAATTGTTGATAAATAGTAAAATACTTCTATTTTAAAAAGACTTTTACTGAATATTTCTTCTTGGTGAGATCTGGATAAATGAACTAAAATTGGTTGACATCTGAAGAGTTCAAACGGTATTCAGAAAATAAACAATTGGATTATTTTATTTTGGAAAATAATTTGCACTTAAACTATAAAGAAAGATGTTTGGCATAACAAATGAAAGTGACTCTTGCTAAGAAGGAATGAAATATCACCACGGTATGGAAAAAGTTACGGTTCAGTTAGCTGGCAGAATTCTTGAAGAGTGGCACCCACAGGTCAAAGAACAGTAGTAGCCTTCCTAAATCATTAGCCAGGCACTCTACCCAGTATCACAGGACAAGTGAGTTCAGGTAAGTCTGTAGAATGCTAGAGAACAGCGTTTAAAACAACGGCAGCAACAAACAAAAGCACTGAAACACAGCTATACTTTGGAACAGAAGATTGAGTAGCATCCTGCAGACAATATCCATGGCCAGGAAAAGATTGGAGGTGGGGAGACCAGACAGAGCGGCAAGGCTACCCTATGCCTTAGGAGCTCAGGCCACCGGGCAACAGAATCTTATTCTTCAGCGTGAATCAGACGGCTCCTTCTGACAGGTTGAAGCCAGATCAGGGCTAGGTCATCTTCTCTAGTACGATTGTCAGATAGATGGGTGATAATTATGGTCCAGGGGAGAGAGCACGCTGGACTTGGAGTTCAGAGATCCAGGTTCTATTCCCAACTTGCCCCTTAGCTTTTCAGTAACTATGGACAAGTCTCCTAACCTCTGTGAGCCTCAGATTCTTCATTTGCAAAATGTGAATGCTGTTAACTGTTCTTCAGCTCTCAGAATTGTGAGAATTTCATGAAGTAGTGTGAGCAGGACCTTTGTAAACTACCTCAGGCCATCTAGTGGGAGGATCCTAATCCCTTAAGTAAGGCCAGTTCTCCAGGAGTGGGGGGGGAGGAGGAGGAGGAGGAGGAGGTAAGAAAGCTTTCAAAATATTTCACCCCATGAAGCTTTTTTTTTTGTTGTTAGTATTGCTTTAATGTTTCTTTAAAAACCATTCCCCAGCCATTAGTATGGTGTTAACTGTAGGCAAACACTGCCCTTACACTCAGAACTCACTGCTGGCCGGACATGAAGAAGATCTGGATACATGGTGCTTGCTTTCAGAAAGCTCATAGGCTGGTAAGGGAGCTGATTAGTAAACAGTGTAACTTCATAGAAGTAAACCCAGAATGCTACAGGAGCACAGAGGTGGTGGGTGGGGGGAGACCCAGTTTTCCAGAACACAATGGCCTGTTTACAAAAGCACTTGAGACAGTGATAGAACAATCTGGTGCCAAAAAGCACACACTTTAGGATAGACTGCTTGATTTGAATGCTGGCTCTACCATTTGGCTTGCTCTGTGACCTTGGAGACCTCCTTAACTTCTCTGTGCCTTCGTTTCGTCATCTATAAATTGGGCATAATTATAAAACCTGTCTCATAGTTATGAGAGGTGTCTACTCAAAACATGTTTTATCATTTGATTTTTAAGTGTTTACTTTTAAATTTTCTATGGAAAATCAAAATTGGTGTTTATAACTAAAATTCTTGCATTTCTAGAGGTAAAATCCTGACACGACACTTTTTCATATTTACTATATAGTTAAAACACTTTCATAGGTTTATATTTTATAACTTGTTTAAGGAAAATTAGTTACTTAAGTTATATAGTTTGTTAAAGATGCTTATTTGATGTGTTACCTTTTATCCATGGAAACAGGATTGCAGAAATAGCAATAAACATTAGGTAACCACCAAACTAGAATTGGTTAATACTATAGATCATGTGAAATTACTAGTCAGTAGTTCAAGCATTGTGCCATGCTTTGCAGTTTTCATATCCTTTCATTCAAATCCTCTCTCAGTCCCTCGAACATCCTTTGTGGATGGCAAGCAGGTAACAGGTGTTGTAAAACTGCTCCAAGCCTTGGTTTCCTCTTCTGTAAAATTGAGATCTGTGAGTGGAGCGGGGTCACGGCACTAATGAGTGACAGAACTGGTGCCAGAACTTCCTTCTTCTAATTGCTAATCCTGTGCTCTCTTTGTGCATCATAACAAAACCCTTATTACGGTGGAAGCTCGGTCATCTTGTGGGCACCAGGGAAGGCACCATTATGGAGGATAATTTTCTAAGTAAACAAGGGTACAGTGTTGGGCTGTGTAGTACCCCGCAGGCCTACAAGCCCTGTGCTTGCCCAGCTTCAAGACTGAAGAAAGAGCCTGGACTCAGCAACAGAGACATCAGTAGTTTAATGGATGGGGGATCTTACACACTTGAAGCAAGGTCCTGGAGTGACACCCCACAATGTGTGGCTGACAGCGGGCAGGGCATGGTGGCAGTCTTCGCTATCAGGGAGAGTGGGAGATTACCAGTTATAGGGCAATTGACCTCAGGTAGGCTCATTAGTTACCAGGGAAACCAGTAGGGGGCACACCCCTCACTACCCCTTTGATAAGAACAGTCACTAGCTGGGGCCTGAGGCAAGTATATAGGAAGATCACTCATGTGCCTAAGATGTAGGTGAAGCAGGCACTGGCTGGGCAGGGGAAGTACCGAGAGCAAGAGAACAGCCACCTTTAGTGGCCTCACCATACATGCAGCTGTCTCAACCTTTTAATTTAATTTGAGTTTTTTTTAAAAATTATTTATTTATTTATTTTTGCCTGCGTTGGGCCCTTGCTGCTGCACCCGGGCTTCCTCTAATTGCGGCGAGTGGGGGCTGCTCTTCGTTGCGGTTCGCGGGCTTCTCATTGTGATGGCTTCTCTTGTTGCGGAGCATGGGCTCTAGGCGCGAGGGCTTAAGTAGTTGCGGCACGTGAGCTCAGTAGTTGTGGCGCACGGGCTTAGTTGCTCCGCGGCATGTGGGATCTTCCCGGACCAGGGCTTGAACCCTTGTCCCCTGCATTGGCAGGCAGATTCTTAACCACTGAGCCACCAGGGAAGCCCTTAATTTGCTTTTTAAAATTTAAAATTGTACAATAACCTGTTTATCTCCTTCACACACTGTGATACTAGTGCGCTCCCCAACTTCCTGCACTTACTGGGGACGATGCACCCAGCCACTCACCAGCTGTGACTGCATTGCAGTGCCCTGTCCTCCTAGGGGTGGAGGGACAGGTACCTGTTGGGGGACCTTTTCCATCATTTGGATGCATACGGACTGGAGGCTCCTTAGCTCCGGCGACTGCTGAGTCCAGTGAGACACCAGGAGCTTTGCGTTCTTGCCCTGCTAAGAACACCCCAGTCTCAGAACACACCTGCCTCAGTCACGGGCTCTCTTCCCAAGAATCTGCTACTCTCTGCTTTTGCCACTTCTAATTTCTGATTCTGTTTTTCTCTCTGCCACACTCTTCATTGTGATTTCCCTTCCTCTTCTCTGATCCGCACATTCTTTCAGCGAGCATTGGTTGAGCACCTCTTACATGCTGTACCCCGAGGATGCAAAGGTAGAGGAGAACGCCAGACAAGAAAATGCATGTACCGTGGCTCCGGGAAGCATGGAGCTGAGTTGGGGGAGGACTTGTTCTGCCCGGGGAACCTGGGAAATCTTCACGGGGCGGGTGACTCTGCACGTGTTCACCTGTGGAGGCTGGAAGGGAGTTTTCAGGCCAGTGAACAGTGTGATCCAACTGACACATTTGCCAGCAGTGAGAAGTGACGTAACTAGGAAATCATAACCTTGAGGTTCAGGGAGGCAGTTGTGCGGCACTGCTGGAAAGATAGCCAGGGGCCAAGGCTGCAAGGCTCTGGTGTTGCCACTGCTGAGGTGTTGACCTCACCTGGAGGTCCCACGGGCCCCAGAGGGTTTCCATGGCTGGCCTGCGTGCACACGGACAGGCGCCAGGCCAGGTGGGACCGAGGGGACAAAGGATCGGAAGGAGGGCTCCGGTCAGGAATCCTCTGCAGTAACGTGGAGAGAGAGGACGAGGACCAAATGCAGGCTGAGCCCGGAAAGAAGAGGGCACAGTTAATAAACATTAACTGAAAGAGTCATTAGGGCTTGGGGAGAGGAGGGAGGGGATGGTCAGAATTGGCCCCGAGCCGCCAGTGTAGAACCCTCTGTATCACTGGTGAGCGCTGAGCTAACAGCAGGGCTGCAGGAGGTCGGGGTGGGGGGTGGGGGATTAGTGGAGAAGAGGTGAGGTTTGGATTTGCTGGTTTAAAGGTGCCTTTGGGATTTCCAGGTGGCAGTTGGAAATATTGGTTCAGGCTCAGGAGTCAGAGCTGAAGGTATGGTGACTTAAGGATTTAGATGATGGTTTTGACCTTAGATGGCCCAAATAGAGTATGTGTAGGAAAAAAAAAGACAAGAAAAAGAGAAGGTGGCTGATGACACATCAGAGAATGTGGCCTTAAAGGATGGCTGGCATTTTACTGTAACCGTACTTTGTTCGGATGTAGTGAATAGAGCACTGAACTGACCAGCAAATGCTTAAGGGTCCGGTGGTGGAGGAGGCACCCCTCAGAGACTTAGGTTAGCAAAGGTGATTCCGAGAGCAGAGCGCCACTGATGGGGGTGGCAGGCAGGAACGTGAAGCTGGGGGCAGATGCCACTCAGCAGTTATGGTGAAGTGACCTTTGGGGCTCATGACTCAGCTCGCTGGCGCCAGTGAAACTTTGTGTAAGTGCAGTTTCTTCTGCTCTCTGAATGTCCTGTTGCTTCCCAGTTTTCACAGGAGAGAACTGATATTTTAGATATTAGCTAATTAAAACATCCCTTTCTTTCTAATTGGAAAACTGAACTATGTGCACGTATAACTGTTTGATCTTTCTTTTCCGTTTTAGCTGTTTTGCTTGCAGCTCAAAAGACTTTTTCTCTCCTTCAGACGGTAGATCTTGTCCTGGACCTAGCCCGCCAACAGCATATTAGAAAGTTCCTAGCCAGGAATTTTACTCTACACAGATTTGGTTATACTAAGGCATTTTTTTTTTCTTTTCATTTATTTATTTTATTTATTTATTTTTGGCTGCGTTGGGCCTTCGTTGCTGCGCGCGGGCTTTCTCTAGTTGCAGCGCGCGGGCTTTCTCTAGTTGCAGCGAGCGGGGGCTACTCTTCTTAGTGGTGATCAGGCTTCTCATTGCGGTGGCTTCTCTTGTTGCGGAGCACGGGCTCTAGGTGTGCGGGCTTCAGCAGTTGCAGCTCACGGGCTCAGTACCTGTGGCTCATAGGCTCTAGAGCGCAGGCTCATTAGTTGTGGTGCACGGGCTTAGTTGCTGCACAGCATGTGGGATCTTCCCAGACCAGGGCTCGAACCTGTGCCCCCTGCATTGGCAGGCGGATTCTTAACCACTGTGCCTCCAGGGAAGTCCCTATATTAAGGCCTTTTAGTCTGAACATCTATTAATATATGCAGTGAAGTTTACATCTTGTGTACATGGCTTCACCCATCAATGTACTGAGAGTACCGTGCTCGTGGTGCACTGGATGATTTGGCCTGCCCCTGCGCTGGGCTGCAGTAGGTGGAAGTCGGGTTTTCTCTCCATCTGTTTCAGTCTCCTGTTTCTCAGACAGCTTTCATGGTATCACTGACTCTCCAAATGGATTATGAATCTTATATTTTTAAAAAATGTGTGTAATTTTTGGGGGGAAGCTGTAACTTCTATACATAAGCAAGCCACTTCACCTGACGCTCAAAGAACTAGCGATCTGTCCCAGTGTTGGAGGAAGTAAGCTGTTTTTAGGCCCACTGGGAGATAATAAGTCCACTTCTGAGTCTTCCTAAGGGCTTTTCAAGGGTATTTTGGACTATACACTTTTCCCCATCCCTGCAACCTTTAAATCCTAGCATCACGTAAGACATAACTATGAGGGTCGATCACTCGTAAATGAAATCAAACTCCTCTCTTTGTCATTTTTTGGAGGGAACACCAATACTGTAATTGGTAAAAGGACCACGAGGCCAGCTCAGAGCAAAGACAGCAATTTGAAACCTTTGGTATGCTGAGTTCTGGAAGAGAGGATGGCCTCCTAGAGAGTAGAAGTAGGGATGTCTGTGAAGTTGGGTACTGAGAGGTCACCGAGGTGCTGGGCTGTCAGAGAAGTGTCACCCAGTGGGAAGATTGGGATCAGGCATTAACACCCTTCTCATCTCAAGTCCTCCAGGTACAGCCAAGTGGAAAGCATTCCACCTCCTTTGGCCTTTCTTTCCTCAGCTTAGATGAGATGACTGTGGGTGAATTTGCCTCAGAGGAACCGAGGAAACAGGTGGACAAATCCAAGGAAAGGGAGGTTTTTCAGATCGGGTTGAGGTTCTGTTTTGTATGACTTATTATAATTACCATCATGTTGGGAAGCCTTCACCTGGGGAAGTGGCATTATTTAGATACTTGCAGGATCTCTGAGGCTGAACAAGGAAGAATTTGCACCAGTGTCTGTATACTTCACCCAGGATAGTTCTTGGGCTGAAGCAATGCCTGTTAGGTGACTTGGCTCCCTTTTGATTTTGTGTGTGTGTGTGTGTGTGTGTGTGTGTGTATCTCCATTTTGTATGTACTTGGTATCTACTCTTTTTACCTGCCTTCATCTCTCCGTCAGTCCAGGTCCTATATCACCTGTAAGACCCAGGACTAGACTCTCACAGAACACTTTTCCAACTATTCTGGCTCATAGTAATCGTCCCTTTTATATTCCTGTGACTTTTTCAGTTTATATCACACAGAACAGCAATTTTCTCAACACTCTTTTCTGGTGGTTTGTGTGCAGTTCAATTCTGGGCACAGAAACGTAGATTACTTTGTTTTATTCTCTTGTTGTTTTCCATATACATTACCTGTAGCACCAGCTAGCATGGAAGTTCCTTGATAAATACTGTTCTTTTTGTTTTGTCATTTTTTATTTTTCCTGTAGAGCTTTCATTGTTGAGGTTCCTCAGTGCTGAACTAACCAGAGGGTACTTCCTTGAACATAATGAGGCCAAGTATACAGAAAGAAGAGAAAGAGTGTACACTTGTATGCGAATACCAAGAGAATTGGAAAAGGTACTTTTTTTTTAACTCGTCGTTTTGAAAATTATGTCAATATGTTAATTCTATTTAAAAATTGTGAACAGCTTGAGTTGCGTTTTTAAAATATTGGAAATAACGTGATCATAAATAAATAAATATATTGGGGGAGTAGGAATTCCCATTCAGGAAGAGTCTTAAAAAGTGTATTTTTAGTGTAAGATCCAGTGATTTTTAACTTTGCAGCTTATTAAACTTACCGTATTCCCATTTGTGTCCCACCCAAATAACTTTTTCAAGGAATTGCTCTCTACTTATTCCTTTAGTTCTCTTCAGTTTTGTTTTACTAGAAGCAGTTTTTTTCCCATTCAGCATAATATAAATTATTTAATTGCACCCTTTTTTTTAAGGTTTCAGTTTCTCAGAAAGCCCTCATTTTTAAAAACAGTTTCTTCAAAGAGAAAAGACAATTCATTTCACCTTCATCACAGAAAACATCTCAGCATAGGATAAACATAGTAATAGCAGCACTAAATCTTTGCACATCAGGCGCTCCCTTGATTGTGTCCCAGGGCATCAAGACCAGTCAGATACGAAATCAAGGCCGCTCTTTCTGTCTGCATTGATAGAGTCGACCAGTCTGAGCAAGAATTAAGAAATAATTCAGCTTTAGCTATACTGAAACACGTTTTCGTACTTTTATAGTAATGTGAAACTTGTAATGTTCCAGTCACTTCTGTAGAATCATACTTTACTATTGGAGTTGGTATCAGAAGAGTTTAGTTGGTTTGCTTTCTCAGTGTATTATAATAACAAGAGGTGTGGTACAGTGAAAAGGAAGGATGCCCGGTTTGAGAGATGTTGCTTTCAGTAGGTTCTTAGTGGCGCAGCATGTGCTGAAGCTTTGGAAAGTTCTGTATTAGGGAGCCAGCAGACCTTTGAGACAATGAAACAGCTTGTTGCCTTTGGTCAGGATCATTAAACATGCGTAGCTATTATTGTGTTGCTGCTTTTCTGGGGAGTTCTAGGGTTCTGTGGAGGAGCCGAGGCTGGAGGTGAGGAGGGAGGTGGAGGCCTGGGGGGCACCCTCGACAGCACTCCTCCCCAGGTGCAGCATCAACCTTATTTTGTGTATTGGAGTTGCTTTAAGATTTTGTCCTGGAGGGACCTAGGGGGTGATGTTTCTTTTGCTTGAGAAAAAAAAAATTTTTTTTAAGGTAAGTCTTGTGTCTTTCTTAAAACACTTTAACCTGCTTTTCAAAGTTCACTGTTTCCTACCAATGATAAGCCATGGCTGGAAATGTGAGGACACTGCTGGAGGCGTGGACCTCTGCGGCCTGGACTCTTGTCTGGGACAGTGCCGGCCTCGTCTGCCCACCTGTCTGGACTCCCATTTTGCTCTGGGAGAGCACAGAGGGATTTGCCTGCAGTCACAGGCAGACTTTATGGACACGCCCGGGAAGCTGGTTTGACACGGAGAGGTGTCCATCTGACCCCTTCTATCATCCCACCTGTGGCAGAAATAGTGCGTGATGGCAGCATCCTCTCATAATTCTGTCACCTCATCAGAGGCAGGTTCAATACACCCATCCTTCTCTCTTTATTAGCAACATTGAAATCACAGACAGGTTTCTGGGTAGGTTTCTCACAGAAACTTGTAAGCGTTTCATGTTTGTTATTGTATTAAATTGTCTTCTGGGGGAAATCCCTGCAGGTCTTTCTGGGACTGCAGTATAAACCATTGTTTTTCAAACTGTGGTCCGTTACAGGACCACTGATAGGTGGAGTAACCCATACGGTTACTAATCAGTTAGGATTTATTTTTTTTTAATTAAAGAATAGAAAAAGTATCAGATTGCATTCATTGCCTGTGCTAAGGGTAAGTATTTTTTCTTAAAACTTAGGTCTCACTTCTATGTGTATAAAACGTATTAACGTCAGAAAAGTTGAATGGGCACTGCTCATGCACAGTTGTAATTATTCTAATCCTGTTTCCCATGAGAGAGGCTTTTAGTTTTAGGCCTATTTAGGAAATTTTCATTTAGTCTCTTAGAACAACACTTTAGCAATTTTACTGCTTAAAATGTACGAAAGAATGTCTTCTTTTTCAGTTTAGAGCAATTTCTTCTTCTAAGACTAAGCGAAGCACAGAGGAAAGTTAGATTTCAGTTTAATTCCAGGCTTAAATATCTCTCAAAACAGCATGAATTCACTCTGCTCTCTCTAAGGCCTTTATTTGATATGTGGGGATCCCACTTCAGACTTTTATTGTGAGAGGTGAGAAGCTATCTAGATATTCACGCTAATCTAATTTATTTTTTATTGGTTTCCTTTGTGTTTGTCTATTCTAATATGTAATACCTTATTCTTTTTTTATTGTTCTTGTTTTTTTGGGTAAATGCTAATATATTTTCACCTAACCTTTGCAGGAAGAGAAAGTTGATAATTAAAGAGCACTTTGCGTCTACAGGGATTGCAAATACTATAAAGCGTGTAATTACTGCATATTATACTTTAAAGTCAAGAGAAAGGTCAGCTTAGTATCTCTTACCGAACCTGTTTAGTGATTGTAAAAAAAAAAAAAAATCCCATGTGTTTTGTGTCAGTGGATAAACACATTATACTTGACATTTAATAAAGGTGAATTGCTTACATATTTAAAATAGTATTTCCAATTATTAGCACTTTTTTACATTTGAACTTTTCAATCTTAGGTAAGCGTATGAAATTTTGGAGCATTTTGTTGGCTTTGGGGCAACATTTCCTCTTTTCCTCCACAATCCCTTTTCCCCTGTGCCCACACACACCCCGTGGGTTCTCGTCCTAGGTCTGCTGCTAACTGCTTACGTGGTCCACTTTGGGGGCTGTGCTTTTCTCTTCCATTACAAGGAGGAGGCTGAACTGTTCTGTGCATCCCGAGCTGAGAGCCAGGATAGCAACGTGGGTTAAGGGCATGAACTCTAAAGTCAGTCTGCCTGCACTTGAATCTTGGCTCCACAGTTTATTAACTGTGGGGCCTTGATTAATTTACTTCTGTCGTGTGCCTCGGTTTTCTCATCTCTATGTTAATTATGTGGTAAGCCTTCTGTAAGTGTTTTAAAATCTTTACAAGCCTCTCTTCAGCAAATTGGGAATGCCTTGCCCTGGGAGAACAAGAAAAAATTTGAAAGGTTTCTTGTCCCCAGGTTGCATTCCAGTGGAAGTCTCATTTGCAATAGAGGTAGCTGTCATCTTGGGCTGAGTATAGCAGGAAGTGATTGGGAAAGGACTGATTTTCAAGGTTCTCCTGCGTCCCTCTTTCATCTCCTGCTATACTTTCATCTTCCTTCTTCGCTAGCTAATAAACGACTTTTCTAACCCTGCAAGGGCCATGATTTTCTGACTCTCAGCCCTCTTGGATTGCTGACGTCCTGCAGAAAGAGCCTTTAGGGAAAACTGTTTTCTTCCCTCTTTTTAGCCAGACTGTCTTAGGGTAAAGCTTATCTCTTTCATGAGGATTTAGCTAATGGCCATAGAGATAACATACCTTACACCCTGACATTTTCTGCTGAGCCCTCAAGTCTGACCTCAGCAGGCACAGGGCTGGAGCTGACAGTTAGGATAGACAATGGTTGCTTTAATCAGGTGCTGGTGGAACCAGGGCAGGGGATCACCAGTTTCCCAGAGAGGAAATTCCTGGTGAGTGATTTTCACTGCTTCTTACCCCACTTGGCTTGGCCAGTTACATCCCATCGCTGGCATCCATTTCTGTGTTACTAATAAAACGAAGAGCATTTATCAAATAAGGATTAGATGCTTAGCACTGTCCTGAGCACCTGAAATGAAATTGAATCCCATCAGCAGCCTCCTGAGGTATAAGTACCATGAAAGTTCCGTGTCCTCTTCCTGCCGCACTCTGCCGTCCCATGTAGACGCCCAGACAGATCTCACCTTCAGCCCATGTTTTGGTTGAAGCATGTGCTAATGTGTGTTCTGCATTTTGACCCCATAGGAACAGTTTACCCCACACCATGTACAAAATCATCCCTTGTCCAAGGGCTAGTTTTGTCATCTGAGTGAATCCAAAACTGCAAGAAGTAGTGAAGAAATGCTCACCATAGTATTGGGTTGGCCAAAAAGTTTGTTCGGGTTTTTCCGTAAGGTGTTACACGTTTCCTTAACATCTTAACAGAAAAACCGGAACGAACTTTTTGGCCAACTCCATATTTTCTAAAATTCCCTAATGTATTTAAATACTAATTTAGAGAGATACAGCTCACTCATGCATTTATTTATTAATTTCCTCTGTCTTTGTTTTGAGTTCCAGGCACTCTTACAGTGTGGGAGTAGAGAGATAAACATAAGACTCATGAAGGTAATGGCAAGGTGATGAGGAGAAAGGTCACTTCTGTACATTTTACAGCCTGTGTGGCGGGGACAGGGGTGGTTGTACTAGGGAGATCCAGAGGTGGGAAATTGTTAGGAACACACAAGAAAGGACAGGTACACTGGAAGGTTGGGCTGGAGCCAGGTTACTTTGAATGATTAGGCTAAGGAGTTTAGACTGGCTTTGGGAGGAAATTAAAATTTATTTCTCAAGAATACTTTTAGCTGTATAGGTAACAGAATACCTAATGCTGAGTTAAACAAAAAGGTTTTTGAAAAAATTTTTCTTTTTTTTTTTGAGGTATACGGGCCTCTCCTGCTGCGGAGCACAGGCTCCAGACGCACAGGCTCAGCGGCCATGGCTCACAAGCCCAGCCGCTCCGCGGCATGTGGGATCTTCCCGGACCAGGGCACGAACCCGCGTCCCCTGCATCGGCAGGCAGACTCTTAACCACTGCGCCACCAGGGAAGCCCTGAAAAGATTTTTAACAAGTGAAGAGGAAGGAGATCTTAATTGTTCCAGCGGATTAATGAGGCCAGCATGGACTCAAGTCCTTTTTAGCTTTCTGTTTCACCATCACTGGCAAATTGGCTCTCAGTCCTCCTTTTAATAGAAAGATGACAGCTGCAACCTTGGGCATTACATCTGCATTATAATCAGAAACAAGAGGAGATGGACAGTGCCACCTTCTCCACTGTCCCTTTTATAAAGAATTTAAAGCTTTCCCAGAGGTGCCCCAGCATGCTTCCTTCCACTATGTCTTATTAGCCACTGAGTCACACAGCCGTCCCTGCTGCACAGGAGACTAGGCCAGTGAATATCATGCTTTTCCAACAAAGGGAGAAACAGATTGAGAATGATAATCAGGTTATCCACCCCTCAGAGCTCTGCTTCTGAAACATACCAATGTTCAACGTGGATTAGAAATAAGAGAAGCAGGGAGAGCTTAAGATCCCTCCATAAGTACGCTCTTTCTTCAGATTAAAATCAATTGATTAGGGCTTCCCTGGTGGCGAAGTCGTTGAGAGTCCACCTGCCAATGCAGGGGACACAGGTTCGTGCCCCGGTCCGGGAAGATCCCACATGCCGCAGAGCGGCTGGACCCGTGAGCCATGGCCGCTGAGCCTGTGCGTCCGGAGCCTGTGCTCCGCAACGGGAGAGGCCACAACAGTGAGAGGCCCACGTACCGGAAAAAAAAAAAAAAAATCAATTGATTAATTTTACTTCTTAAAAAATTTATTCCTCGTGTTAAATACATGTCATATGTGGGATGTGATTATTATGAAGCCTTTTATCAAAATTACTTTTCTGTAGTTACATATGCTTATGTAATTTTGCCTATATCATAAGAGGTAGAACTAAAATGAAAATACATTTTTGACTTTACCTTATAATTCTGTGTTTTTTGACAATCTTTTATTTCATCATTACCATGCTTTGTATGTTATAGTTATTTAATATATTTTTTTAGAAAATCGAATTCAACTGCTTAGTCTTAAATAGAACGACTTAAGTTCATCAGGTTGAAGATATAAGTATACAATAGGTATAGAATATTGTGTTTGGGGCATAGACTTCGTTATTATTGGAAGGGAGAGGTTACTGTCACAGAGGGGAGTCTTGGGGTCGAGGTGAACAACCTTAGCTTCTCATCTCGGGTCCGCAGGGAAGAGCCCAGTAGCCTGATCACGGTGTTCTTTTGGCTTTGACTTTCTTCGTCTAAGACTAGGCACTTGGACTAGGTCATCTCAGGAGGGTGAGTAGTCCATGACCGTGTGAATGAGTTTGCTGACGAGGGGCAGAGGAAATGGGAGTAATGGAAACGTTCACAGCAGGGAAATTTTACATCTCTAGTGGAGGAACTTAGTTCTGCTTTTTTGAGAGTTGGAAGGGGTAGTAACATTTAGGAAAAAATAATTCAAAAAGTTCCTTTCAAAATAATGAACTTAGTGAAAATATATAAAGCCTTTTTTTGTTGTTTCACAGTGTAAGTGTATATTAAGAAAATGTAGTTATAGCCAATGTTTCACCTTTATTTCAATAAAACAGTCCTGAGATTTTGTTGTGAGAGTACATAGATCTGTTTACGGCAGTGATTTTTTGGGCATCCTACTCGGTTTCTGATTTTCATGAAAGCGTGTGGGGAATCATCCCCCGAAATTGTTCTCATGGTGCAGCTCTTGCTTGTGACACACCCTGACTCAAGATGTCCCACCACATGACTACTAAGACACCAGAAAGCCTAGGGTATCTGCTCATCTCAGCATCTCAGCAGCCTTGGCTGGTGTTCCTCCTGGCCTCTCTGACGCTTGTCGCCCCTGGCTTGCAGCAGTGGTGACAGCAGCTTCCACGTGTCTTGTGTGACAGTCTTACCGTTCCTAACGCTTCTTGGCGTGGGGCAGGTGGGAGTGCAGATCCATTTTGGCGGGGGCACGAGTAGCCCACTTCAGAGGGAGGTCTTGGAGGTGATGGGGGATGGCCCAGGCATCCGGGGCTTCCTTGGCCTGGTGTCAGCCCTGTACCTCTTAGGCACATAGGACCCATCAGATGGTTCTAGGGCAACCAGCCAAAGACTTCAGGCCTCCATCCCATTCACTGATGTGTTTAGAAGACAATTTGTGACCTTGGCACTGTGGGCCTATGTTTATCTTTTTGGATCAGTAACTTACTTCTGTCACGTTAGCTTCGGAAACAGTCTAAACTCTTGCTCTTCCTCTCTCTTTCCATTGTGCTGTATCAGGCCACTGTGCTGTCTCCCTCAGACTAGTATTCTCCTTCGTAACTGTTCCTGCTGCTTCTCTCAGCCTGCTGCAGTGCTGCTGGTCGCCCCCTAAAAAAAGCAGATTTGAGCCTAGAAGGTGTGTGATTGTCGCCTGCAGCAGCTGCTAAGACCTCGCAAATGTGCCATAGGGTCCTGAGGGCGCACCCAGCCTTGTACATCACAGCCCTGTTTGTCCTTGCAAAATACCAAGTAATGACCCCTGCCTCAAGCAAGGGTTGTTGTAAGGACTAAGTAAGTTAATATAGGTCAAGTGCTTAGAATATTACAGTATTCAACAATGATTAAAAATAAGAGAAGTAGGAAAATCTCAAGATCTTGCATGTGCAGTCTTTCTACAAATTAAAATCTTCAATATATTTATTTACCTCCGAAGAAATGTATTCCTTGTGTTAAATATGTCAGGCATAAGTTGACTGTTATGAAGCCTTTTATCAAAATTACCTTGTTTTCTGTACGCACATGTGTTTATGTGACTTTACCTGTCATGAAAGTACTTGGCTCCTTGTAATCGCTTTGTTTACCATCTCCTAGAGTGTAGACTTCCCAGGGGTATGAATTTTTGAATTCAGATGAATAAAAATTATTTTATTATAGGGATGACCTTGAAGCAGTAATTGCTTTCGAAGTCAGTCATTTGTAAACTTCCTTATTGATAACCCAGTCTCCTTGACATCCTTTTAATTGATCGCCGCATGTGAGTTTGTTGAGAACTTCCAGAGCACAGGATAAAGATTTGTGCCCCTTAGTGGTCAACTGAGCAGATTCCTGACCCTCTCATCTGATGATTACATTCTGGCCACACAGCCTCCCGCTCACGTTGCACCTGAGCACGCTCTTGTCTTTGCTTGAAATGCTGTTCCTCCTTTCTGTGCCTGGCGGCAGCTAGTACCCATCTTGTCTCCTGGTGGGAGATCTTTGCTAACGCTGTTCCTCCCTCCCCCAGGTGCCCATCCCAAGTTCACCACCACCACCACCCCCGCCCCCAGCTCGCTGCTCAGACCTGATCTCCGCGCATCCAGAGCACATCCTTCATCTGGCCCTTACTCTGCAGTCTGTGTCCTGCTCACTAGATTTGAATTCCCTGGAGAAAATGTCCTTCCTAAATGACCTTTCAACCCCCGTGTAGAATTAAGCAGGACGCGGGTTCTGCTCTGACAGGAGTAGACCCAGAGCTTTATAAACTGAGACCAGGGGAAGGAAAGAAAACACCCTTCCTGCGTTACTACTGCTTCCCAACTCCCACCCCAGAGCAGCCGCCCTCAGCTCTGGACACTACTTTGTGGTCATGGTGGAGGAGGTAGATTCAGAATTGCCAGAAGATGGTTTGTGCAACTCAAAGAGGCATATTCCAGAATCACTGTGCTTTAATTTTGGCCATAACATTTATTGAAATTTCAAATGGCATTAAAAGGAAGGCAGGAGATTTTTGTCAAAAAAGGAAGCATTTTTAAAAGGTTAAGAAACCTTGCTCCACTCTCCACAGAGAGAGGCTGGCATTTTATTTGTTTATTTCTTTTGAGGCTAGTATTTTTCATATGATTAAGAGCAATAGAGTTAGGTTCAAAATGAGTGTGGTAAGAGCTGGTTGTGGAAATTTTCACTAGCGTGTGATGTTTTGTTGACCAGAAGTGTTACAGAATTGTTGTAGTTTTAACATTGATGTTCAATTATTTAAAACTTCTGTTAAATCTTTTTTTTTAAACATATAAAGCCAAATCCAGTGGCGAGGTTGAGGCTGAGTGACAGGTGTCTTCAGTAGAAATAGTGCTTCAGTTTCAAAGCCATGTCTTCTGCAGACCTACTGGCCTTGCCTCTACTGCTCAGGAACTGGGCAAGCTCCCGAGTTTCACTGCAGAGTCGCGGCAGGGGCGGCATGCTCGGGTTGGAGGTGAGGATGGACGGAGGCCCTCAGGCCCTGTGCACAGCACCTGGCCAGTGCCTGGCCGTATTGCCCAGTACCCGTAAAAGGCTTCTGAAGCCTTTGCACACAAGATCTCCCGCCAGACAGAAAGACCAGGGAACATTAGAGCATGCAATACATGTTTCGTTAAGAGAGAGAAGGAGGAACAAATCAAAGACTGAGCTAGCTCTGGAAAGTTTTCACACAAAACCTTCTGTAGCATTTTGTCTTCCATCCCCGGGAAAATAACACGGAATGGAAAAGAGGTACAAGCCAAAAACTCCAGTGTGGGGTTTCTTCTTGAAGTTTCTCCATTATGCTTTGGTTTTCTGCATTCTGTTATTCATGTAGTGGCCAGTTCAAAGAGATGACATATTTATAAGGCCTCCCCCACCCTGCCCCTCGTAAAGGTGAGATGCAGCTAAAGTAAGATACCACCTTCTTCAAGATGGATAAAGTGAGGTGGGACTGGAGCAGCAGTACCAGAGGAGGAGAGAAATGGGGAAATGGGGTGAGAGAGCAACAAGGGTCCAGTGCGCAAGGCATGACTGTCAGCTGATAGGACGGATGTTCACCCGTGGTTTAAAGAGGCATGTTCCAGAAGCATGGTGCTTCTTTGATTTTAGCCACAACATTGTATTTATTTTGAAATTTCAAGTGGCATTTAAAGGAGATTTTTGTGTTTCTTGAAAGGGAAACAGGGTGGCATATGACACCAATTTCATTGCTTTATAGTCACACCTTGTATATTTCAGGGCAGATTTCATTAGCTGTTACTTAAGACTGCTTGAATGCTTTATGGTTATTTGGTCCAAATGAAGAGGAAATAGTACTTGCCTGTTTTATCGAGATGCCATACCAATTAACTGAAGGTGTGAAAGTACACATTATTCTTGTGAATAATATATACTCAGACCTTTTAATTTTATTAAGATAACATTTTCAAAGCTAGCAGTAAATCTATATATGTGAAATGTTTATGCCTTTTGTAAATTTGGTTCATTAAATGCCTTTTATTTCTACATTTTTTATGACACTAGGCAAATTGGCAAAAGACAAGTTAGCACAAAGAAAATTACGTTAACTCCTATGCCTAGCAAAAATAGGGAGTAAGATCTTTTTTCTGTGCTTAAACTGCTTCAAAGAGAACATGTAGGGCCTTGAGGCAGACAGACCCAGGCGTGAAGGCCAGTTCCTTCACTCTGACCCACAGCCTTGGGCAGGTGTTCAGCCGCCAGAGCTGTGGTTTCCTCGTGTGCTGAGCAGGGATGAAAATCGCTAGCTCAAGAGCTGATGGGGGATTAAGTAGTAAGCACTCACCACTCGCCTGGAGGATGGAAGACACAGGAGTCCCTCTTGGCACATCTCCTTTAGACTCCTGGATCACCAGGTAAATTAAATGAGATGCCCTCCAGCGCCCAGTAGGGCGCCAGGCTCACACTCAGCCCAGCAGGGGTTTCTTTACCTCCCTCAAGGATGAATGTTTTCAGGATTACATCTTGTTTACTTTTTTTGGAAGTTTTCTCATTTTCATTTGTAAAGAATTTAAGAGAATGCTGTGCTTTGTGAAAAAAGTTAACACCTGAACAGTAGATAGAGGAGTTGGGTCACTTTTCCATGTTTCTAAACCCTGAAAGGCATCTCTTTTGCTTTACTTGTGTATTGCATGTTCTCACATAGATGGATGCCTTCTTTCCGCCCAGCTGAAGTTTCTTTAGATCACAGCCACTTGCTTTCCTTCCATTTTATTTTTTATTTTTTAAATTTTATTTATTAATTTATTTTTGGCTGCGTTGGGTCTTCATTGCTGCACGCAGGCTTCCTCTAGTTGCAGCGAGCGGGGGCTACTCTTTGTTGCGGTGCACAGGCTTCTCATTGTGGTGGCTTCTCGTTGCGGAGCATGGACTCTAGGTGCGCGGGCTTCAGTAGTTGTGATATGCAGGCTCAGTAGTTGTGGCTCGCGGGCTCTAGAGCGCAGGCTCAGTAGTTGTGGTGCGCGGGCTTAGTTCTGCGGCATGTGGGATCTTCTCAGACCAGGGCTCGAACTCGTGTCCCCTGCATTGGCAGGCGGATTCTTAAACAACTGTGCCGCCAGAGAAGTCCCTCCTTCCATTTTAATATTGAGATCTGTTATATCGACAGCTCCAGGTGGTCTTTATGTGGTCAGCACACAGTGCAGGGAAGATTTTTTCTTGCCCACTGAGTCTACTGGGCTGGTTTAAAATGTGAAGGGGAGGATACACAACAAGGTCCTACTGTATAGCACAGGGAACTATACTCAGAAGACTGTGATAAACCATAATGGAAAAGAATATGAAAAAAGAGGGCTTCCCTGGTGGTGCAGTGGTTAAGAATCCGCCTGCCAATGCAGGGGACACGGGTTTGAGCCCTGGTCCAGGAAGATCCCACATGCCACGGAGCAACTAATCCCGTGCACCACAACTACTGAGCCTGCGCTCTAGAGCCCGCGAGCCACAACTACTGAGCCCGCATGACGCAACTACTGAAGCCCACGCACCTAGAACCCGTGCTCTGCAGCAAGAGAAGCCACTGCAATGAGAAGCCCATGCGCCGGAACGAAGAGTAGCCCCCGCTCGCCGCAACTAGAGAAAGCTGCACACAGCAACAAAGAACCAAAAGCAGCCAAAAATAAATAAATAAATCAATTAATTAACAACAACAACAAAAGTATGAAAAATGTCTATGTGTGTAACTGAGTCACTTTGCTGTACAGCAGAGATTGACACAACATTGTACATCAACTCTACTTCAATAAAAAGAAAAATTGAAAAAAAAGTGAAGGGAAGGCCCATTAGACTTCTGTTACTGTTGTTTACCATGATACTAATACACATTCCTCTAAGCCTAAGAAAGGTGACTGTTCTTTAAAAGAAGGTTTGATTCTTTAAGAGACAGTTTTCGTCATGATTACTTTTCTCATCGGTGTTCTTGTTCACACTTCTTCCTCCCCTGGAAAGCTTCCTTCCCCTGTTCCCACCCCTCCACCCCCTCCCAGTTTACCCTCTCCAGGTGTCAGTAGCCCTCATCTCAGATGTCATTAAGAGTCTCCTTCTATGGAGCTTTTTCTAAATCTCCCAAAGTTGGGTTGGCCATTCTTTCTCAGGGCTCCCCTGTTCCTTGTATACTTAGTTCTACCATAGCAGCCGTTACCTCTGCATTGACCTCCTTTATCTACATGCTGGTGTCTCTCTCTGTGAAAATGCGAATAAGCTTGCTGAGGGCAGGAACCCCATCATGAGGTCCTGCCAGGCTCTGTGCCCGCCAGGCTGAGCATCTTACTTGGCCCGTATTAACGGCTTAGTAGATGCTGATGAATGAGTGATGTGTTAATCCCCAGCGTAAGGTCACGAGAAAGACAGCCACTTACGCGGACACAGCAAAATACCTTCTGGGAATGTCAGGTTTCTGTCATTTTCTGCCTTTGGAGTGTAAACAACAGATCACCAGCAAACAGGGAAAGGATTCTTGGTGACAGGAGAGTAAGGACCACTAGCTTTAGGTGGACCTTGCTCAGTCTTTTATAGCACTCCTTTGTGTGTAAAACAAGGGGACAGACAGAACTGTGACTGCTGACGACAGGGTGACTGACTCAGACCAACTACTAAGAAACCTGGCACATATATGTATACATGCACATACGTGTGTGTGTGTATATATATATTTTTTTCCTTTGGGACATTCTTGCAAAAAATTAATAAAATGTGTCCTTTCTTATAAAGGTGTGTTAGTTTGCTAGGGTTGCAGTAACAAAGTACCATGAACTGGGTGTCTTAAACAACAGAAATTTGTTTTCTCACAGTTCTGGATGCTAAAAGTCCAAGATCAAAGTGTCAGCAGAGTTGGTTTCTTCTGAGGCCTCTCTCCTTGGCTTGTAGGTGGCTGTCTTCTCCCTGTGTCTTTGTGTTGTCTTCCCTCGGTGTCTTGTCTGTGTCCAAATTTCCTCTTCTTATAAGCATACCAGTCATATTGCATTAGGACCCACCCTAATGACCTCATTTTAACTTAATTAACTCTCATCTCCAAATACGGTCACATTCTGAGGTGCCAAGGGCTAGGCCTTCAACATCTGAATTTGGTGGGGAGGGATACGATTCTACCAGTAACAGTGTAGATTTTAACTGCTTAATATATATATGTAGGACAGTTTACTGACTAAGAATACATCAAGTGCTGTGTGTGAGGGTGTATATATCATACCATGTTTGTATGTCAGACATACAGAAAGTCACCACTCTTAAAATAGGGAAGTTTAGTAGCCTGGGTATGGCTACTTCTCTAAGCCATCAAAAGATTCTGTCCTCCTTATGTGGCAAGTATACAAGAAAGGGGGAAACATTACAGATATTAGCAGCTATTCCTCCAATTAAGAATAATGCCTTCTCTGTACAACAAGTTAAAGTATACATGAAATTTTGTTAAAATTAGTAATCTCTTTACATAAGAGTAAGGTTAGACTTTACAAGTTTTGTCTGAAAGGTTTTCTATAATATCTAAAGTTTGAGGAAGTACCCAGAAAGCTACATCAGATGCTGTGGTCAAGGGCAACTTGTGTTTTAATTGACTTGTGTAGGTGGTAAACCAAAGACTCTGGAAGAAGAACTACAAACTTGCATTTTGAAAAGGGATTTTTCATTAGAATATGGCTTGTATACACAAGGAGAAGTACTAACTTGTTATTCCATGGATAAGTTATAAGAAATGAATTTCCTACAAAGCTTAGAAATTCCTTGATTGTTTGAAATTTTCATCTGTAATATTTTAAAGAATATTTATTTTACATTTTGTTTTTTATGTTCTTCTCTGCTTTTAAAATCCAGCTCATGGTCTTTGGAATCTTTCTGTGCCTGGATGCATTTCTGTATGTGTTCACCCTGCTTCCTTTAAGAGTTTTCCTGGCGCTGTTCAGGCTCTTCACACTGCCTTGCTATGGCTTAAGGTAAGTTTAAGATTATGAACTATTTTAAACATTTAAGTTATTTTTACTACTTGTAGTTGAGCTAAATAACCACTTGCATAGATTTTTTAGAATAGGGATAATCATTAAGTTTCTTTCACACTTTGGCCCTTAATGCATAAATGAAAACTGTTTATCTTTTTAATGAATGTTATATAATATGCTTATATAATATTTGTACTTTTTATATGTACTTTTTTTTTCCAAATGGTTTTGGACCAGAACTTTGCTTTGGCCAGTAAACAAATGTTAATAATGCAGGAGGCTGTGTAGAAGAATAGAAAAGGCCTAGCACTGAGAGTCAAGGACCAACCACATTGCCACTGTGCTAGCTCAGCCTGTACTTTTATTTTCTTCAAGTCCTTTGGCCTCCTGGGCATCATCTGTAAAGTGAGGACCAGGTGCTAGGCTGGGAGGTAGGTGGCGGCTGGCATCAGAATCTCCTAGGGAGCTCTTAGTACAGGGTTCCTCCTCTGTCTCATTTGTGAGTCTCTATCTTCATGGCCTAGCTAGCCTTAGTTACTGCTTACAGGTGAGACCCCCCTCTGATTTGTGAGAGGGGAAAGCTCTTGAAGACCATTGTCCTGGTGGGAAGGAGCAGACAGTCTGGCCCAGCATTGATTAACCGACGAGTCACGAGCAACTACTAACTTCTCTAAGCTTGTGTCCCCATCAGTAAAAAGGGGATGTTTAGAGCCAGCATCTTTTACCACAAAGACTGAGAGATGTGCAAAGAATACCTAGTGTAGTGCCTGGTTTGTAGTAGACAGGAATAAATACTAGTTTCCTTCCTTCCTTCTCTTCCAAAACTGGGAACAGGAAGATGAAAATGTAAAGCTTATGTGAATCTTATTGCTTTTTTGGTCTTGAAGTTAGAAATTTGGATTTTACAGTTTTTTTCTCTGTGGTTACATCAACATGCCTCTGCTCTGTGTGGTCACTCTCTGTAACATCATTACAGTGTTCTTAGCATAGTTGCCCAATTTACGTTTCTCACATGCGTCATTTTTCTAAATACGTTTCATTCCGAAAAAGTTACAAAATACTGAAATGGACAATAATATGTGAAACTTTATTTAACTATAAAAGAGGTAACTCTTCCATGGTATATTAAATATATGAATAATAACATTGTCATCAGTAACCATGGAAACTGACTTATAAAATTATTGATCAACATACAGAATTATATGTTGATTTTTTTTTAAGACTAAAGTCATGGAAGAGTCTCTTTTAAAGTAATAAACAAGCATATACTTGATATTTAGTATGTACTGAATAACACATAACAGTCCTTTTAAAAATGGCCTTAATCAGTCTTAATACGGAAGAAATCCCTCCAGTGTAAACTGGAAGGATTTATCGATCGTGATGATCATATTGTGATAAGAGTAAAGGCTCTTCTTTGCAAGATGGCATGGGGTAGATTATAAGAATTAAGGTCACATCATTGTTATATGTGATACTTCATATTCTATAATCTTCCTCTCCTTCCAGAATGAAAGAATTATGTTATATATTTTATTAATTTCTTGTTAATCAAACGGGAGTATCTTTTTTAGGAGTTTACCATCAGCTTTAAGATATTCAAGTACGTGCTTTATGCCTTTGGGAGAATTTTTAAGAAGACTTTATTCGTATCAGCAAACCTTTTTTTTTCAGACATTTGTAGCATGGTACTCCAATATTCAGAAAGCCTAACCTTGTATACTATCACTATTCCTTTATCACTGTTGGGAGCTCAGTAGAATCATGGTTATTTCAGTTACCTTTTCAGAAGACCAAGAAAAAAAATCTAAGACATTACTAAATGGAAGTCTTCATGTGTGATTGCATAACAAGAATAGACGCATGGAAAGTTGGATAAAGCCCATGTGAGGCTATCTGACATAAAATAGCTCGTGTCTACACTATGAGCTAGATTATTTTTTAGTTATTCTTTGATCAACAATGTGAGGCAAGTTCGTGCTCCAGCTGCCTTTAAGCGAATGGCTTTTAAAGACAGAGCATGTTCTCCGTGGCTGTTGGCACTATGAGATATAGCATTAAAAGGATGTGTAACCTAAAATCAACAAGAGCCATCTTGTTACACAGGTATCTAAACTGTGTCCCTTGTAACTTGGGGAGCAAGGCACCAAAGTAGCATTAGAGAAGTCTTTCAGTGTTTGTTCTAAAAACTGGGAGAGATGTTGCAGAGAGCTGGGAAGACTTCATCCCTCTACTCCTTGTTGGCTTTAGTGTGAGTGGTCAGTGGTCCGTAGAGCCAACCTTTTCTAGGTATTTTAAGGGGGTTTTTTTTGGCATAAAAAGTAAAGGTGATAACTTTCGTATATTACTTTAAAATACTTTTCAATCTAAATTAATTTGAATAACATTTTAAAACAGAATTCAAGTCCGTTCTATTTTCAAGTTTTTATGGCCAAACTGACACTAGAGGGCAGCCCATCACACTACAGTGAAGACTCCGCAAAGTTTTCCTGGGCAAGCAGTTCTTGCTATTTCTGCAGTTTGGATCAACTGAAAAATTACATTTTATGCCATCACTAATAAATATGTGTATATATAAAACGTGAAGTGCAGTTAAAATTACATAACAGAACTTCAGCACTTTAAATACTCTGTGAGTGTAACAGGCAGATTATACAGAATATGAAGATACTGCCTTCCTGTCTTAGTGCCTTAAGTATACTTTATCAGAATTAGCAAAACTATTGTTAATATTAAGTCTAAGACCTTTCAGATATTTTAGGAATGTAAAAATACATTTTATTTTTACAAAATTATTAATCAGCCAAGTTTTGTCATCTCACAGCTTTTCTTCCAGCATTCTCTACTTCCATTCAAGATTATTTGATTTGTCTTGCCTGTAGCTGTATCATGTCCCATCTTCTTAAGCAAACAAAAAGTGCTCTTTCCTTCAGTCTGACTTTATTTTTTCAAAGAGGTAAGAAGAAATTAAAGAGACCAACAAAGAGGTTAATTGCATTCTTTTTTCTGTTTTCTTTTTCTCACTCTCCTGTATTTTAGTTTTCTTTCTGTTAAAAAAAAAAAAAAAAAAAAGAAAGTTACTATTGATATCTTCCTAGTCTCTTAGTTGTTTGAAATTATTCCCCAAAAGCCGGGTGGGGGGTGGGAAGGGATATTTGTCAAAGTAATCAAGATGCTGACATGAAAACAGCAACAGTTTGCAGGCTCTAGTGCTGTGGTTTCAGTGTCACATCATAGCAGAGTACTATTATTGCCCTCTTTTCAGAAATGGGATTGGTGTTCTCACCTCCTCTACGTGCAGAGTTGTATCTGGTACAGCATTTGTGAGAGGCTTCCGAAAGCTGACAGCCTCCCGGGTTTTCTGCTTTAGAATTGATTTTTTGAACCTACTTCTAAATCTTCTGCAGACTTGCCGTGGGTTTTGGTTTGGGGGTGTTTGTCAGTACTGACAAACTAAATAGACTTTCTGCCTTTCACTAAGCCTGAGGGCCAGGGCGAATCTGCAGCCCTTAAGAAACCAGCCTTTATCGTGATTGCTCCCCTGGTGGACATTTTGCCAGCTTTTGACCCTGTTAAAATATTTTTCATTTTGAGATGTTGGCAGGGTAATTTTCTTGACTCGGTAGTTGTGTGTGTGTTATCTGCAAAGGGTGTACTGCTTGCATAAAAAGTTTACACCTGTCCTTAGTAATTTCAAGAATATTTAGGTGAAAACTATTGCTAATGAATCTACAGTCTTGAAAAGCCTTTGCCCTTAACTGTTTTGTTGTAGACTAAAGTAAAGAAATACACCCAGATTCTTTAAAAGCCAACTGATTTATGTATGTCTTCCCTCTTTCTCAGGATAGTATAATTTTTTAAAAACATTTGAGAAACTTCTTGAATTAGGATAATTTTTTTTAATGATGAGGACATGAAAATCAGAATTGTTTTGATTTATTATATGAAGTGTCTTCGTTTCTTGGAAGAATGAAAGTATTTTGTTGTTTAGAAAAGTAGACTGCTCTATATTATGCTAAAGAGGTATCCAACATTATTTTTTCCAAATTTACTTATAGAATAAATAAATAATAACCAGTTGTATGTGTGTTTTTAATTCACCTGGCATTTTTTCTGGATCCTTTTTCCTCCTCCTGCCTGTGGCTTCATTTTGTGTTGTAGAAGCCTCAGTCACATTTGAGTTAAAAGTTGAGGGAGATTGTAGAGAAAAGCAGTACTAGCTGGTGCCAGGAACTGATAGTTTTGAAAACTTTGCTAAAATATTTTAGACAGTAATAAGTGTAGAGTAGGTTTAAGTAATAAATGCTAGAGTAATTTTCTTTTACTATTGGAGCAAATAAAATATGTGCAAGTAAATTTTACTGATTTCTCACCTCGGTTTTAGGCATAACTCTTACTTGGGCTTTATGTACTTTTTTGTTTTTCAGAGGCAATGGTGTCTTTTTCTTTTGAGAATTTACCCCACAGAAAGCTCTCATCTCCCGAAGAATTATGAATTTCAGTGCTTGAGAGTTTCTTAACCCATTGGGTTTCTTCCGTATGCCTTACCTCCTCCAAGGTAGTTCTACTTAAAATTAACTGCACACGTATGAACACACACACATATACATAATAGATTTTTCTCTTTTTAGATATAAGCCTTATTTTTGGCCTGAGTGATTCGTGCCACCCCAGTCGCGCATGTAGGGAGAGCTCTTGGTAACTTTCTCTGGGGAAACAAGTACGTCTGTCATTTCCTCTTACCAGGGCTGGTCTACGTGGCTGATTTGTAGAGAGCAATATATTTGTTAGAGAGTCTTCCTAACCTCAGTTTTATTGTCCGCTGTTTCCTCACCATGACGCTCTAAGTAGCGTAGCAACATTACAACCTTCTCTCTTTCTTTCTCTCTCGTAAATCAGACCGAAGGGAGGAGCACTTTCACTTCCTTTATAGAATGGAATGTGGTGTCACAGGGACTCCTCGTGGTGAGTAAACCCTGATTTTTCCTTCTATACCCTCGGCCAAATTGACATCAGTACAAACGAATACTGATTATAATGAAAAAATATAGACATAACCATTTGGAGATGGACACATACTGAAGAAAATGTGGTTCCCTGTCCTTACTTGGTCATAGAGCTTTGTCCACATTTGTGCGGGATTTCACCGTGATCTCATCTAACATAAGAAAATCACTTGATAAAATGATCTTTAATTATACATGTCGGACTAGACCTGACATCAAGTACTTTATTCCCAATGCCACATCAGTCAGCTGAGCCCTTCAGTGTGAGCAGTTTTTATTTTGCATCCTCCAGGCACCAAACATAGCTTATAAAACCAGTGGTTTTTTCCTAGTATAGTTTGAAATTATTTTCAAAGCCCAAGGAACGCTTTAGTCATTCAGTTTAATTAAGCTTTTATAATTATTTTTCTACTGTCTGTCACAAAAACTTAAGATTTAAAATTTTCAGTCTCCTAATTAAGGAAAATATCTTAATCTTAATACTTTATTCCAGTTTACTCTAAAATTATAAAACGACTTCTCTTTCAAAAATGGAGACCATTTTTAATATCTCACGTTTTTTTCAATAGTGCTTATATATCTTCATTCTTTCACTTATACCACAAATAGCTAAAACTGTTAAAAGAGAAAGAGAGAAAAAAAGAAATCCCACCTGCGTATTTTGTAATGAAGTAGCTCATGCTGGTACCTTGGCATGTTTCAACACCAGTTTGAAAATTAACTAGGCAGGGCTTATCCCAGTTCTCTTAGTCATTTGTGTTGCCTCCTCTTCTTTCCTGATCTTTTTCTGTTCACTATCAGTTTTTACTGTAATCTTAGTTGGCATAGTACCTTCTGCTGAACAGGGTGCAGAAAAAGCCTACACCTGGTCATCTTGGTTTACTACATCATTCTGTTCCCCAAAAGTGCCCTTGAAACAACTGGGTCACTTTATTCGGTAATTGTGCAAATCCAGGGAAAGTATTTGAAAGACCAAAAGATAAAATTTAGAAATGTAGACAATTTAATTTCTGTAAGAGTGGCTTAACTTGAAGATTAAAAAAAATTCAAGTTGACTATCTTGTTTAATATTACTTGTCTTGTGATAACTCACAGCCAGCTGTAAATTAGATTTAGTGGGTTTTTCACTTTGTCCAACAGCTTCCTCCACTTGTTTATGTGTTAGTGTGGGATTTTCAGTGCTTGCAAAACGAATTGCCAGTAACCACTGTTTTAACAGGCATTTATAAGGAAGAGCTTCAGCCTGAAAGTATTGTTCATAAACCAATTCAGAGTTGATTGGCAGGGCTGTAGAGAAGCTTCTTCTGGAGTTGGAAATACTTATCATATATCATATCTAAAAATGTCCTGGCAGAGAAGGAAACAAATGCTGGAACTGGTTCAAGTTGTTTTAATCAGCTGGACTTATTTTGAGGTTAGATTTTTTCTTACTCAGAGAAGCTGTGATGCCCCCTTAGAAATGATTTTATTATTTTTGCAACTTTCCTTTTTCATTTACAGGGAAATTTATATGAAAACAAGACCCTTGTTTCTTAAGAGTTATGCTTTTCTTTTTTTATTTGAATAAATCCTCTTAATTTTGAAATTAAGGAGAAAATCAGAGTCATCTCTGTACAGTTATGATGTAAGCAATGGAAAATTTTCACCAAAGCAGAGAGTGCACATAAAGCAGTGCACAGATCCAGTGAAAATAGTCCTTTTTTCCCTCTTTTTAGAAATGAAAAATTACAGCTATTTTTGGTTTTTAGCACAATAATTTTTCCATATGAGATGACAGTACAGTGATAAATTATACAGTATTAAATTATGCTGAAAGATAAAAGATACCGAGTTGCTGATTCCTGTAAGTTTAAAAGTTCTTTTAAAGAAAAGTCTAGGACGGTAGATGGGAGTGAGAACATGCCTTCTGGAGCCAGATGCAGAGGGTCAGATCCCTGGTCCCCCACATCTGATTCCTGACCATGCAGCTGCAGGCACGTTCTTGATACTCTTTGCGTCATCTGTGAAATAGGGATGGTGATGTACCTTCCTCATAGGATCTCATAGGATTGTCGTGGAAACTAGAACAGATACATGCCAAGTGCCTAGAATGGTGCCTGCCTCATAGGACCTGTGGATTGTAGCATAAGGTGTTTCTTCAACTCTTCCGCCATTTTTACAGCCTGGTTTAATCCTAAGCAAAAGAAAGCTAAATTAAAGTTGTTTATTTAAAATTTAAAAATTTAAATTTATTATCATCTTGGTTTAAAATGTGTGGTGTTACGTTATTTGGGGAGACAGCTTTCCAATGTTTGGTAGCTAATTTCTAACAATGACTTGTATCGAATATAATATTCCTCCTTAGATATACTAACACACTGTTCCTTTGTTGTAAATGTTTATAAAGAAACAAAATTGGACAGATAGGTATTAAAAATCCTTTTATCTCTTAAATAAAGTGCTTTGACTGAGATCACTTAACTAAGTAGATGCCAATCTAGTACCAAAAGCTCAAAGTATAGATTTCTACTTTAATTAGTTATCTAAATCTTTTGGGTAATTAATGCAAATTCATTAATACCACCCTACTTTTCGTTCCTATCGTTTTCTTTAGTTCATAAAACATGACCTCTAGTTCTTAAACACAGAGGCCCCCGACTATGGGTGATTTGTGCTTTTCAGCATATGCTCAGCTGTGCCAGCACTTCTGAGGGGGAGGTGGGTGTGTGCTCCTGGCTGATGCTTCGGGTTGACCCTGGCCATCCCAGGGGAGACAGGCACACGGGCCAGGAGCCCAAGAGTGTTCAGAATGTCTCCTCTTCTCATTGTTTGACTTAAAAATATGTTTACCTCCAGCTCTTGACAAATATACCGCTTCCATTTTTTATCTTGGGGTCCAGCAGCGAATTACCTCGATATTTGAACAGCCCTTGGCAGAGTTCTGTGTTCTGGGCTAGGTGTTTGGATATGGGAAACACAGCTCACTCTGGATTTCATGAGGGGAAAAGGTCCAGAGTCTACAGGGAGAGAGAGGAACAGCACTGGAGACAGAAAGGGACAGAAAAATGATGATAGACATTGATCAGCTTTGTCCTTGAGGCAGTTTTTCCCAAGATTTCAACTTCAACTACTAAGAATAACTCCCCTCGGCTTGTGCCGTGGTGGTATGACTTGGACACGTGGCGTGACTTGGACTATTCTGACCCGTCTCTCCATCTAGCTCGTTGGTTCAGCCCAGTGTCTTCTCATCCTCTGCTAGCCCTCCCTGGACCCAGTCTTCTCAGAATTTGTCTCTTTTCCGGATTTTTGCAGATTTCCTATTCTCTCTGTGAAGAGGTCAAATTCACACCTGACTGAAAACCTCTGCATACTACAATGTAGTACACAATGCAGTATGTATTGTAGAAAACAAGTATGAGGTTCTGTAGCACATCTGGCAGAATTGGCATTGCATGCCTCACTGTTATCTTATAGAACAGTGTTCTGGGTAGCAGTTACGGGTTCCTTGTTGAGCCCTACAAGGATCTTTGGAAGAAAAGAGCCCCCGATCTGAATGTGGACAAGGGCTAAGAAGGGGAGCCAGGAAATAACAAGTAAGTAGAGAGCTCAGGACGCCAATAGGCCGCTGGAAAGGGAGCTCACTCCTTAGGAAGGTCCTAAAGTGTTGTCACAACAGGCAGCGATGAAGAGACTCTGCGGCTCCTAATGCCAGTATTCAGGCTTTTTATTGATTGTATGATACATATGTAAAAGCTGCCAAAGCAGGAGACTGAGCATTTTCTATCTTGAGGAATCAGCCTGTAGTTGACTTAGAGAAAACACCTTTCCCATTCTTGTCACAGGAATTTTACGTTCAGTGAAAGAAGTCTTAAATTTCTTCTTTTCTAATGTATTTTTTTGCTGTGTCTTAGGAAGACATTTCCATTCACAATTTAGGTTTAGCTCCTTATACTCTGATCTCAAAAGTAAGGAATGATTCTGCTTGTATTAATTATGAAAAAACCACAGTTGACACTTGAGCGACTGGGGGTTAGGGCACCAACCCTGTGCTCAATAGCCAGCCCTCCGTATACACGATCCCTCCGTGTCCGAGATTCCTCTGTATCCATGGTTCCTCATCCATGGACTCAACCAATCGCAGAGCACGTAGTACTGAAGTACATATTTATTGAAAAAAATCCACATATAAGTGGACCCGTGCAGTTCAAACCCATGTTGTTTAAGGAGCAACTGTATTTTCGACTCATGTCATAGACGGCTAACTTTTGTAATATAAAAGCTGTCCTACAAACCAGTAAGAGAAAGATGTGAGGAGAGAATTCACACACAGTATAAATAACTTAAATATATAAAGAAGATGTCAGTCTCCTAATGAGAGAAATTAACATTGAAACTACTAGATTCAATTTTTCACCAGTGGCATTGGCAGAGATCCCAAAGTTGATCAAATGCTAATTGATGCACGTGGGCTTACAGGTGTCTAGTGCAAGTGTAAATTGGTACAACCCTTGCAGAGGGCAGCGCAGCTGCTATTATCAAAATGTCAAGTGAACATAACCCTGAGATTCCAGGTTTAGGACTTTATCCTATAGATGCACTTTCACTGACATGGCATGACATGTACATTGCATCGTGGTTTATAGTTGCAGAAGGCTGGAAATCTGTCAATGATATGTTACATAAATTATGATACATCCACACAGTGGGGCACTGCACTGTCATGTAAATATGAATTCCTTATGAACTGATATGGAAAAATCTGTTATGCTGTTAAATAAAAAGTGCAAAGTGCAGAACACCATGCGTAGAGTGCTAGCACTGCGTAAGAAGGGCTGAGCCAGTGGGGCTCCAGGGCTTCCCGATGAGGTGGGAGGCTTGTGTCTTCTTCGTGGAAATCCGTTGCTTCCAGGCACTCTTATCAGCAGCCGCCTGCCTTCGGTGTTCACTTGTTTAGGTTCCCCACTTCTAGCAGTAATTCTGGTTTAATATTTTATATTCTCTCCTTGGGCAGAAAATTTCATAATGTTGAGTAGTCAGCATAACTTTCCTTGTTAGTTTGAAAGTTTTGAAAGATCAACCTAGGTCCCATTACCTTTGTTTGCCACTGTATGTCCAGTAAAGATTATTTATTCAGGGACACAGAAGGTAAAACTCATATTTTCATTACTTCTCATATATTTCAGGGACAGACGTTTGCTTCAGCCTGCCCAGGTGTGTGACATCTTGAAGGGTGTCATTTTGGTCATCTGCTATTTTATGATGCACTATGTGGACTACTCCATGATGTATCACCTGATTAGGGGCCAGTCCGTCATCAAGCTCTACATCATCTACAATATGCTCGAGGTGAGTCTGGGCCCTCATTTACCCTCCAGGCAGTCCAGCGCCCCAGCCTGCACAGGCCTGGCCGGTGGCACACAGCTCCGAGCCTTCCAATACAGAACACTTTCCTGCAGGCTCTGGTAATGGTGCTTCTGGCCTCCAGTGTTCCTCCGGTCATTGGCGACCCTGTTGAAGTGCACATTCTGATTTAGTAGGCCTGGGCTGGCTCTTTCTAACAAGATGGTGCTTGTGCTGCCGGCCCTGGGGCACACTGAGGGTAGCAGGTCCTCAGGGCACAAAGTGTCCTCAAGTAGGGAAGAGGGGTACCTGCTGCCTAGACATTTCTGAGTCAGTGCTCCCTTGAGAATGTAAACTGTCAAATGGTAGAGAAATTTATTTTGCAAATTCATTGGAAACCTATGTATACTTTTTGCTAGAATTTTTAAATTTATGAAGATACTTTTAGGGTTATGTGTATGTTGGCTATAGTAGATTTATATTTTAAGTTGGTTTTGAATTTTCACACCAAGCAAGTAAACCATTTCCCGATTTCTCTAAGTACTTAACATTTTGAATACAATATGTCTTCCAAGTACGCTGCGCTTTAAAGCAGTCATCATATGAAAATCTGTATTTACATAAATTAACAGTTACACAAAGCAAAGAAAAACGTGCTTTGCTTTATAGGCAGAAACTTAATAAGTCAGATAGATGGTAAGCCAACCTGGGTTATATAATTAACCTCTGAGACTCAACTTGCACTTTCCTATACTACTCTTTGGGGACACAAGTAAGGTCTACCTGTCTTTTCAGTTAGTCACAGGCGGGCTTGTCCTGGCGTAGACATGTGGGGTGGTGTGGAGGCTGCTGGCCTTCTGCCCTGAAGCTGCGCTGCCCGGGCAGCTGGGGGCTTTCCATCTCTTCGTAGAAGCCGCAGAACTCTAGCCGTCCTGGTTAGTCCTTAATTCATTGACTGGGATGATTTAAAAACCACACCCCAGCTTCCTGGTTGTAGGCTCGTTGCCATACACTTGCTTTGCCCCGTTAAGTGTGGGTGTGGTTTGTGAAGCAGAGTAGCCATCCTGCTCTCGCCTCCCTCCCACAGAAGGAAAAGCCCAGGCCTCCTTTCTTCCCCGGCCGCGTGGGTGGCTCTCCGTGCCAGCACCCCACTAATCTCCTCCGTGCCCTCCCTCCGGGGGATTGCAGGTTACCGGGCTTCTCCCTATTCCCAAACTTAAGGCAGACGCCGCCTGATTTACACAGCCCTCTACAAGGTGGTGGTATTACCGTTACTAGGAAACAGGGCAAGCAGAAGGATCCATGAATTGCTGATCAAAGTGGCTTTAAGTACTGATTCCCTTTGTAGACTAGAGTTGATGAGTGGTTTCAGCATAGTGTAGAAGAGTCCAGGCTCTAGTATAGAGATAACTACGTCCAATCCTGGTTATCCTGCACATGGCTGCCGGTTGCTGAATGACTCTAACCTTCAGCTTCTCATCTGCGAAGTGGAGATACTAGGGGAATTACCAGGAGTACACGAGACAGCCCGTAGAGGGGCTTAGCACAGACCAGGCATGTGGTAGGAGCTCCCTAAATGGTAGCGATTTATCCCTTCATTCGGCACATATTCAGCCAACACTCCCTACATGCCAAGATCCCGAAGATCCAGAGATGAACAAAGCCTAATCCCCTGGAGCTTATATTCTACAGGTGGGAGAGAGGCAGTCAACAGGGAGGTATTTGGAAACAATAAATAACCGTGATGAAGAAGAACACGGTAATAGTTAGAGACCACGGGAACCACAAAAGACTGGATGGTCTGGGAAGGTCCTGTCTTAGAATGTGACTGAATCCTGAATGATAAGCCCTTCTGTTTTCTTTTTTTATGTGCTTCTCTTTATTTATCATACTGTATTCATGGAGATCAGAACTTGAAAATGTCTTTAGGAAGCAAATCTGCTTATTATATTCTTACATGATAAACCTCAAACAAATTACAGCTATTGTTATTTACTGCTTCAGGTGTGAGTAGAGTGGGTCAAATGATATATTTGTCCTAAAGGATTTAAGTTTGAATCCTGAATTTGAGTTCAGAGAGTTTTAAAACCAGAGGAACTGTGATTTTGATGTATCCTCTCCCTTTTATTTTTGCTACTAAAACTTTTCTTGTTACAAACAGAGTTTACTAGACAAAGTCTAATTCAGGTAACACGAAACTTGAGCACTCGCTGTGTGTCAGAGAATAAGGAAATGTAAGTGAAGAAGTAAATAAAGATCCTGCTCTCTTTTGGAGCCTAGCTTCTAGTAGGATTTAAAAAGTGAGATTTCCAGTATTTGAGTTCACCTCTGAATTTTAGTAACATATTCAAATGGAATATTGAGAAACACCTTAACAAAATTGTTCTCTTTAGGTAGCAGATCGTCTGTTTTCATCATTTGGACAAGATATATTAGATGCTCTCTATTGGACAGCAACAGAGCCCAAAGAAAGAAAAAGAGCCCACATCGGGGTGATTCCTCACTTTTTCATGGCCGTTCTCTATGTCTGTATCCTTTTAGACTTCTCGGAAATTCCAACCATCAATGCATATTTTACATTATTCTATTTGGTTAGCTGTTTCTCAGATTTAAAGATGTGTGTGTGTGTCCATATCCTGAAGACTAATGTGAACCCTCTGCTTTCTTTTGAGAAATTGCTTATAATAGTACAGTTGACCCTTGAACAACACAGGGGCTAATTCAAGTATAACTTACAATTAGCCCTGTGTATCCAAGGATTCAAGCAGCCACGGACCATTTAATAGTGTAGTATTTACTATTGAAAAATATATGCGTATAAGTGGGCTCATGCGTTTCAAACCCATGTTGTTCAAGGGTCAACTGTAATTGTGAATTAAAGAGTCTCATGTGTACGTGACCCTTTGAACTGCTAGAAAATAGTTCTGTTCTCAGTGTAACTGATTATAAGGAAGGATTTTAGAATAAAGGGATAGTATGTTTATACATATTTTAGATTTATATAGATCTATATAACTTTTTCATACATATATTAGAATTTTTTTGAAGTTATCTTTAAACCTGTGAATTCTTTGTTTTAACCCTCAGCTTAAAATGTATACAATTCATCTAGAAATAAAATTTGAAATTGGTTAGGGAGGAATTTTTGAGCTTTTATTTCTCCCTCCTTCATCTCCTGAAAGCTTTTCTTTTGGAGAGTAAATGCTTTACTATATAGCACAGTGTGCACGTGTGTGTATGTATATTTACACACACATGCACACCTACACTTAAGGTCCATATGGGATCAGGACTCATTCAAAGGAATGTGTCGTGTGATTTTTTTTTTTTCTGTACTGTCTCTGAAAGAGCAATGCTTGAAAGAATTGGATTAATATTTGGGAAGTTAAAGGACTGTAGGAAAAATTTCTGTGGAGAGTAAAAGCTTGTTCCAAGTATAATGAAGTAAAAAGTTGCTGTTCTAATTTAAATAAACTATTCCATATGTAATATGAGTATAATTCTGCAGCTTGTGGATGTCTTCAAAAATGACATCTGAGGAAGAATCTTAATTATCAGACATTTCTTATTGTCTCATATTCCCTGCCCCCTGCAGAACCAGAGAGGAAAATCAATTCCAGACTAACTTTTACTTTGTGTTCTCTTCTATTTTAGAATGCAAATTATCTTAATTCACAGTGTATACATCTAGGTCTCTTCTTTCAGTATTTACCATAGTTTATTCCATTTATTTAATAAACTTTTCTGAGATCCTATTTCCCAAGCATTGTACCAAATGCCAAAGATCCAGAAAGAACAAGACAACTGTTTTCCAGGACTCACAGTCTAAATGACTGGATTCATTTCTGCTTTTGTTTTGTTTCATATGAGTTGCATACATCTTATCCCATCAAATTTATATCAACTATAGCTAATAGGGGAATTACAAAGATAATAAAATACTTACGTTAAGACTTGATTTAGAAAGCATAGTCATATTTTTTCCCCATTATAAACTTGCAAGATTTTATAGCATTATCTATTAATATAAACTGAAAACAAACTTAAGTTTTTTCCTTGACATCACTTACTGCTAGTTTTGCATGCGATCCTTATAATGGTTCAGGCAACAACTCTCAACGTGGCTTTTAACTCACACAACAAGTCCCTGCTTACTATTATGATGTCTAATAATGTAAGTATGAGATTTTATTTTACATTTACATTTGAGGTTATATGGTATTTAACAGCAGTATTCTGAATGGGAAAAAGTTATTTTTTCTAAATGTTATTTATTCCCTAAGAAGTTTTATATGTAGCATGTCCATTTTTAAAACTGTGTTAATGATGAAGATGATATTTGTGTTTACTATTTCAGTTTGTTGAAATTAAAGGAAGTGTTTTCAAGAAGTTTGAAAAGAACAATCTTTTTCAAATGTCAAATAGCGGTATGTACAATCAGATTCTACTTGTAGCTTTATGCAGTATTATTTTGTAACTCATTCTGAAACTCTAATGTCACTTTTCCTATGGGTCACTGTTTTCTTTGACTTAAGCTGTGCTTGCTTTTATTCTCTCAACATCTTTACTAAGTATTTTTTTGATTATTTTGGTTATTGTAATCTCAGGATGTTTAAGATAGTAAAAAATTACAGGTATTTGTATCTCACCTTACCATACTTTCAGAAGCTTCTCATTGATCCAGAAATTTCTTAGGAGCAGCTGATATTATTCCATTTTACAGATGTGAAAGTTGAAACAGAGAGTAATTTGACTTCCCTGAGGTCACTGACTTAGCTACTAAGAGAATTCTGATGATAAACCTCAGATTGGCTCTCAGTTGTAGACTTTTTCAGTTGTGCCTTACCGCCTCCTTTCTAATTCTAAGATGTGTGAGGGCACAAAATTTATCCCCAGAAACCTTATCTTACATAGTTAGGATAATCGTAGCAGCACAGTGTCTTGGTTCTCAAGGTGTGGCCCATGGAACCCTGGAGGGGAGTCCCAAGACCCTTCCAGGGAGTCTGCAAAGTCAAAACTGTTTTCATAAGAATATGAAGACATTACTTTTCTCTTTCACCATGTTGCCATTTGCACTATGGGGAAAACAGGGGTGAAAAAGCCAGTGAGAGATCACCACGCGCCCACTGGAATGGCTGGTCCTGTGGCTGCCAGTGTGTGTCAGTGACGCTGGGGAGTGCCCCGCACTGATGGTGGATGTGAATTGCTGCAGCTGCTCTGGGAAACCTTTTGGCGGTTTCTTACACAGTTACACATTGACCTACCCTGTCACTCACCAGCGGGAACACAGTTTCACAAAAGGACTTGTACTTGTAAAGAATTGTAATGGCAGCTTTATTCATAGCCCGAAACTGGGAACAACCCAAATCCTCCCATTAAGAAGAGAGCAGATAAATGAATTTTGGTATATCTACACTGTGGATAAATAAATTTTGGTGTATCTACACTGTGGGACACTATTCAGCAGTTAGAACTACGTATATTCAGCTACATGGATGAATCTCAAAAGCCTCATGCTGAGTGAAAAGAGGCCAGACACAAATAAGTACCTACTGTGTGATTTCATACTTATGAGGTTTATGATCAAATAAAATTAATTTATGATGATAGAAATAAAAGAGTGATTACTGACTGGCAGTGGGGTTGACTGGGAAGGGAGCAAGGAAACTTACTGTAGTGATGGAGCTGTTCATATTTTAGTGATGGGAATGGTGGCATAGCTTATGCATTCATCAAAACTCAATCAAATTGTACACTTAAAAGTAAAATTTCACTGTACATAAATTTTGCTGTACGTATATTAGACAGAAAATAATGGCATATGAATATATTAAAGCAAAGGAGTGTTTAGAATTATAGGAGATTTGATAGCTAGGCGAGGGACAGAAAGAACTAATGAAAAACTTTAGATAATTCTGTGGAGCAGTGATAGACCTTAGATCTCAGAGCTCTGAAGGGCAGTTGGCACGGTGTCTTCTGTGCAGTAATATTCTTTCAAACGTGTGCTGCCAAGCTCTTTACATTTGAAATGTAACAGGAGGGGAGGGATAGGAGGGAAGGGGCGTGCTCTTCTCAGCTTCAGGAGTTAACTCCAGAATATATTGCTTCAGCTATAAGAATTTCACTTGTAGCAGAAATCATATAATTTGTATTTAAATTAATAACCTGGTTTGAGTAGGCACTCTTTGTAGAGCTTTAAACTAGACGTGCAGATCTTTAAGTTATAAGGGTTTTCAGTCTTTATGTGTCGTGAGGAGGAGATTGTGAACGATTTTCAACCTTATCGCCAGTATGTTGATATAATTAATATCCCTTTTTCCTTTCTTTTATAAACAAGTCCCCCAAATTTTAATCTCTTAGCTTAGAAAGTTAAGGAATTCAATATTTCAGCTCTAAGAAAACTCTGAAAACAGTAGCATATTAATAAAACAATGCATGTGAGTCTATAAGGAATTCAGAAGTATATTTTGGCTTAAAATGATTAGTAATCAGCATGAAAAGTTTTGCTTTTTGTTAGAGGTAAAATAATTCACGTTACAATGCAGGGTGATCTGCATTGTACCCCCTTCTGTCTCCCTTCAAGTTTTATAAGAAATTAATTTTACCTAAGGTAGAATTTTAAAACCTGTTCCCAAGTAAGAAAAAGAAAAATCTGTCGTAGACAATTTCGCTGATGTTGCAGGCAGTACTCAGATATTAAAGGAATAGGTAAGGAGTCCCTAACGCCTGCCTTTCACGTGGTGACTGGGTTTATTGCCTCCTCCACGTGCATTAGCAGCTGTGAAATGAGAGCCAGTCCACAGGATGCTGCCGGTCACACACCAGCTATTTCTTTCCCTGTGAATTTCCCTGGGAAACTGAGCTGCCGTGTTCATGGAATCAAATTTAGTACCTCATGCTAGTTTAACGTTGAAAACTTGGTTTGGAAATTTTAGAGTGACTTTATCCCTTTCAGTTTCTTGCCTGACTGTACATTGTCTTTAGGGGAATTACCTGAGGACACACGAAATAGAGTTTAGTTAATAAAACCCAACTTTTAACATTTTGTCCTTTCTTCCACATCATGTCATTGTATGCCCCAGCTGAGTATGGAACCTAGACCTTTCTGACCTGGGTTCTTAAAATGAAATGTCTTACATAGCTGTTAACCCACTGACAATGTGAACTGTACGTTCAGAAAGATCCTGCAGGAGTTACATTGCTCTGAAGTAAGATTCCAGCTCAGGGTGATTCTGTTTAACTCTCTTAACATAAGCCTGAGTACCTGCATTAATTTGAATGACTGTTGGAAATAAAAGAGTCACTCACTGCACATTTAAATTGTGACTGTAAATATGTTAAAGTATATCCCTGTTAGTGGTGACTTAGAAGAGGAAAAAGGAGCTTAATAATTTGAATATCAGAAATAGTCTTAAAGCATTAATCACCCGTGTTTTTAAGCTCATTAATAAAGATTAAGAGAAAACATTCCCATTTTGGTAGGAGTTTCACTTTTTGATTAATGCGAGTTCAATCCAAGTCAAAACTGTGTTCTGAAGATGAGATATGATGTAAATACGTTGTGGGTTGCATTATTAATATTGTAAATAGATAAATCATTCAATCAGCAACATATTTACATCTTATCATTATCAGAATCTATTATTCTAAAAAATGTTACTTCTTTATGTAAGATTTTATTTTATTGCAGAGGAACTGTGTCAGAATTTCGGTATACTTTAGTGATGCTCAAATTTTAAAAGTCAAATCTGTAAATTATTTAAATGTACAAAAAACAAAGTTGTGAAAGTACAAGAATGAAACATAGTGGGATTTTTTAATAGCCACATAGCAGCCTCATTTTCATAGTTAGATTGATAAATGAGTGCTTTTTTTATTGTGTTTTTAATCTTCAAACTTACCACCTTTCACGTCCCTCATAGTGTAAAATGCATTTATCTACCAGAATTTATCAATTTTTATTAATCTCTACAGTATTTTGAAATAGTCTGCTTTTCTAAAATCTATTTGACCTTAAATATCTCCCTAATAAAATGGAGTTTTGGGCTTCCCTGGTGGCGCAGTGGTTGAGAGTCCGCCTGCCGATGCAGGGGACACTGGTTCGTGCCCCAGTCCGGGAAGATCCCACATGCCATGGAGCGGCTGGGCCCGTGAGCCATGGCCGCTGAGCCTGTGCATCTGGAGCCTGTGCTCTGCAATGGGAGAGGCCACAACAGTGAGAGGCCCGCATAACGCAAAAAAAAAAAAAAAAAAGGAGTTTTTCCCCTTTTGTCAGTATTCTTACAATTGAAATGATTATAGGTTTCCTCTGTGCCGGCAGCTACCATGTGTCCAAGAATCAGATATGATTAATTTAAGCACTGCTCTTGTTTTTGTTTTATTATATAAGACTTCATAAAAATTATGTTGGATTATCTCAAATACTATTTTAAATTTCACAAGGCAGTTTCTTTCCAGATAATTCTGCAGTGAACCAAGTCAGTATCATGGAAAGTAGAAAGGTCAGAAATGAGTACACTTCTTTGCTAAATTTGTTAATGGAAATTAGAAATCCAAAGGGCTTAGCACACATATAGATGCAGCTCTGTGAATAACTGTACAGAATTCCAACTGAAAGTACATGAACAAATTTAATTAGTCCCATAAATTAAGTCCCACAGTTAACTATACATAAGTAGCAGAGAATACATTTTATTTAGATTATGATGGAAATTATTCTAGGACAGGCTTTTCTCAACTTCTTTTTTTTTTTTTTTTTTTTTTTTTTGCGGTACGCGGGCCTCTCACTCTTGTGGCCTCTCCCGTTGCGGAGCACAGGCTCCGGACGCGCAGGCTCAGCGGCCATGGCTCACGGGCCTAGCCGCTCCTCCGCATGTGGGATCTTCCCAGACCGGGGCACGAGCCCGCATCCGCTGCATCAGCAGGCGGAGTCTCAAGCACTGCGCCACCAGGGAAGCCCTTCTCAGCTTCTTTTAACCTATACTCCTGTTTGAAATCACAGAATAAGTTGAAAATGTGATCTAGAACTAGTCACAACATGTGTGCTTTACACTCCACAGTATGCTTCCTTGCAATTCTGCAGTGCCCTTCGAGGGGGCACGCCTGTGCTCTTCACCTGGAGACTCACTGTGCTGTGAGCTTATACCCCAAAACATGGCATTTCATAAGAAATAACGCTATGGATTCATAATAGAACAGCAAATTGTGACCCCTAGCCTTTGAAGAAGTAAAGGTACAGCTCAGACGCCTCACAAATAGGGGCTAGGAGCCAAGCTACCCTAGAAAAGAGGTACTGCTACTAACTAGAGAGAGTTCAGGAATTTAGCAAAGAAGACACATGGAAAACGCCAGCTCACTTACAGAGGCCAAGGTTTAGCTGTAGAACAAAAGTCCAAATCATTTGCTCTAGATTGACAGGGTAAGGTGGAAATCAGAAAGGAAGGACAAAGCTGTCCCAGGAAGGACTTCAGAGTGAAAGTGAAACGCAGAGGGCTATAGGGGGTCCCACAGTTGAATTCCTGAGATATTAGATTTATTAGGGAAATGACAGATGTGTACAGGCTTTTGAGATGGGCACTACATGCGTGATGGCTTCTAGCCACGGCCCTACCATTGCATAGACCCAACACGTGGATGTACCAGCCTTACCACAGACAGATTTATTTCATTCCATTTTTTGGTTACATAGTATCTTAGACTCTGATAAGAAGATAACAGCTTCAAAAGTGAAATGTGTAAACTAGCCTTTAGCAGGAATTTACTTATTTGCTTTTATTAAATTCATTCAGACTAAGCTCAGAATACTTAGTAACTTACGGTAAATATCATGAAACCTAATTTTTTGCTCGTTTTATTCCCCTAAGTTCCACATATATCCTTAGTAATGCTATTGTAATACTAGCACTTTCTTAGCTGAAGGATTCATCAGGTCGGTACTTGTATGCTTACTATTTACCAGATCAGAAATAGTCTGGGAAGCAGGGGTTTTATGTTACCCAAAGTCTTACATTTTACACTCTTCTATTATTTCTTCTTCTATAAAATGAAAATAGTTTTCTTACGTTCCCAAAGACCACTGGAGCAGTCTGACTCAGTATGAGCAGATTGATGGCTTGAATATTTTCTGAAGTCTGTAGAAAACCGGAATTTCCATACTAGAATTATGTTGGTGAAAGAAGTAGATGGCCTACCAACGTAGCACCACCCTATATATAATTTTACAGACATTTTATATATATTTTATAATATATTAATTTTACACACATTTACATATATAATTTCATCATGCTCTGACTAAAAGAAAGTTACTTTAGATACATACTGTATAATTGTTATTTATATACAATTTGTTATATGTCTACTATTTGTTAAATTTTCTTTCAGATATTAAAGAACGATTTACAAATTATGTGCTTTTGCTAATAGTGTGTCTAAGAAACATGGAACAATTTTCTTGGAATCCAGGTAAGTAACTCTTAACAAATACGGTGCCTTCCAATTTTACTCTTGAACCAAAAATCATTCTCTTCCATGGAATAAAATGAATATTGCAGAAAACTCAAAATGTTTAGCTGTTCAACTCTTTGGGTGTTGGAAATAACCGTTCCAGTAGGACAGATTGAGTGTGCTTTCTGTGGTATGGTGGGAGCCAGACCACGTGCTGTGGTGTTTGGCCCGTCATTTCCTGTGAGCCACACAGCATCTCTATAGAGCTGTGTACCCAGTGGGTGAGTGGACCCTGTCGAGCACTGCAGCTTCCAAGCCTCTTTGCTGATTTTTCTAACTGTAGTGTGCTGTGGTTATCTAAATACAGTCAGATCTTTTTCATTTTACGGTTTCACCAGAAGAACTTTTACTCTTTCCTAAAATTTATCTTTTACTCATTCACTGCCTATGAATTAGCATTTTGAATGAAGATAAATTAAAGAAATATAATGTAACGCAGTAAACTTTGTTACTTATACTCTCTGAATCAAGGCTGGCAAGGAAGTTGTTGAGATTCCATGAATTTTCATCAGTCATTCAGCTAGCAGACATTCACTAAGTATATGTTATGTGCTGGGCACTGGCACAGGGAAGAAGGACTAAGATGTGCGTAGGAATCACAAGCTAATAGAGGAAATAGATAGGTAATTATAACGCAGTCTGGTGGTGCTGAAGTCAGCTTGGTGGGAAATGATCAGGTATCTCAAGTAATTTAGAACTTTTTACGTCTGACATTTCTGTATAACCTTGTTCTTAAGCATCGAGGTCATGTTTTGCAGTTTAGTACCCCCAATGCCGTGCATGTTCTAGGTATTTAATAACTTCTTGTTAGTTTTCAGGTGTGTGTGAAACATCAGAAACAGATGTAAAATGAGATATGTGATCTTGGAAATATATTTCCAGAAGTTATTTTCTTGTAGAAAGCATACAATCAAATGGTATATCTTAACAGGGGCTTGACGTCTCATCTGAATAGATCCAAAGGCTACTTGACCTGTGGTAGCAAAGCCCCTCCTACACACACACACACACACACACACACACACACACACACACACACACACACACACACACACACACACACACACACACACACCCCTAGATTCTCTGCATAGCTGGATTCTTGCTTTATAACTAAGTCAGCTAACAGATGTCCATGAGAGGCAGTAACGGGCGAGTGTGGCTGGTCCCAGCAGAGCCCGCGTGGGATCAGCAGTCCCTAAACAGCGGTATTGTTGCGCCCCAGGATAGTAATCCCTAAACCTGCTGACAACTGGATGTTTAAAGTCGTGTTCTCATTTGTACTTGATTTTCAACAAGTTGTCTTCGTTTTCTTTGTGAGTATGGTAAGGGAGCACTTCTTTGTTGGTAAATTCATCATTCTTTCACTCTTTGTTTTTTTTAGGTTTAAAAAAAATTTTTTTTAAACCAAATACCACTTACGGAAGCTTACCCTAAATTCCCAAGATGATGAATAACATAGAAATAGTACAAGCTTTCCTGTATGCCTGGCCCATTGCTATGCACTTCACATCATTGTCTCATTTAATTCTCATAATGGTGAAGTGTGGATACTGCTATCTTGTAGATGAGGAAACTGGAACTTAGGTAATTGCCAGCATCATCTAGCCAGTCAGTGGCAGAGTTTATTGTTGAACGAGGTTCCCTGATTCCCCAAACCTCAACAGGATGTGAAACTCCCTAAGACTGCCTTATCTTGTCAGCAGGCAGAGCCCCAGCTGGGCTCTCTCCACCCCACCTTCCAGCTTCCAGTGCTGGGTTGCTACAGGTCCCTGCCAATAATTCCGATCCTTTTCTTGCTCTGTCCCACTCATATCCTTCTTCAAGGTCTAAGGGGGTTATCTGTTGGCATTTTTTTGTCAGGTACTTGGTACTGAATTGACATTCTAATAAATATGGTAAAGGTGAGCAAATCTGACAAATAACATCTGTATGACAGTGAAATAAATGATTGATCAGTATCTTTAAGTCTTAGTGATCAAGGAGGGAAAACAATTTGTTCAGTTGACTTCAGCACATGTTCCTAGTAGTTATTCACTGTCACATTAAGGCAGCCAGAGAGTTTTACAAGGAGCCTGCTTAGTTAGCCGTCCCGCCAGTCCTCCCGTGCTGGTCCGGAAGGAAGCCAGGGGCTCTGCTCACCACCGTGCCCCCTTCAGTAGGGGTTGGCGCAGAGGAAGCACAGAATAAATACTTGTTGAATGACTTATCCTTTATCTGGATAAAATAGGGCTCTTCTGATAATTAATTGAATGCTGGTTCTCTCTCTATTATCACTTAATGAAAACGTTATAGTTTTGCCCTGTGGAGATTGCAGGTTTCTGTGGTAGCCTGTGATAGGATATTATGGATTCTCTTCATATTAAGAGATTTAATTGTCTCTCTTCTCCCCTACTTTATAGATCATCTCTGGGTGTTGTTTCCAGATGTCTGTATGGTGGTTACATCAGAAATCGCTGTGGATATTGTAAAACATGCCTTTATCACAAAGTTCAATGACATTACTGCAGATGTATGTATTTTAATAAGCAGTTCAGTGTTTGCTGTTGACTTCTGGTTAATATTATAAAGTTGTAGAAGAGCAACTTTAAGTTTACTGCATTTATGAAGAAAAATAGAAAAGTACTACTACTTTAAAGTTAGCATTATAATTTTAAATTTCTAAAAATAATTGTACTACTGAAAGTACATTATTTCAATATTAAACAGTTCTGGTTCCATACATTTGGGTAGAGGTATAGATTGACCAGTAGTTGAGATCAGGGTGTCAGTAGCTCAAAACCATTATAAACTGTTAATAACCATAATAATCTGTCTACTTAAACTGTTTAAAAATCACATTGTTTCTATTTAAAACATTAGATATCAAAACTTCTCTCTCTGCCTAGATTGTTTAATATTTTATATTTAAAAATAGATTCTTTTTCTGTGATTATGAATAGGTTTCTGATAAGTCCTAGAAGACAAGAGCCTTATATTTTTCTAGTGAAAGCATTTGCTGGAACTTTGAGAGATTTGTTTTATATTATAACCAGGTATTCTGTAGAATTTCCAGAAATAGAAATGGGGCTTTAGGCTGGTTGTAAACAAAACGTAGGCAAGTTTTCTAGTGCAGTCCTCATTCCTACCTCAGGCCCAAAATGAATAGTAATTTCACCAGTTATCTAGATTTGGTTTGGTTGTGCTTTGTCTTAACTCTGATGCTTATTTTATTTCAAAAGGCAAAGACTTAAAATGTAATGCAGTTGCAGCTGCTACAATGTGATGATTGGATTATGGGGTTTCTGAATGTTTTAATATACTTGAATAAAATATAATTTTGCACTTTTTTGCATAAACGGTGATAAAGTAATTTTACCCTTTACTCTCTTGGCTTCCTCCAAACAAGAATCCCTTTTCATGGGATCATTTTCTCAGCAACATAAGTCAAAACTAATAGGCTTGATTCTAATACTTCGTGCAGTTTTTAGTGGAATACAAGTGCCTTCATAACTATATTCTCTAACTCAGCTTTATATCATGTTTAGCATTCATTTTTCTAAGAAGGCATCATTATCATTAGATATATAGTAATAATAATTTTTAAAGTGTTCATTTAATTTAAATTTTCAGAATTATTTTCTGTGCCTTACACTACTTAAAATATAACCACTCCTCCCCAAATTCTAAACTCTCAGGATCATAATCGTTGAATATTTATCCCTCTTTAAGAGAAACCTTTACAAAGCCTGTGAACTTACCAGTTGGGAGAATTGAGGCTATGTTTTACCTTTATTGTAGGAAAACGAATAAGAGAAAAAACTACCCAGATGTCGCTTAGTTAGTAGCACCTTCTTTCTGGCTAGTTATTGAACATCTTATCTACAAGGTAAATCTTTCCACGTTGTATGTTTGCACTATATTACGTAATATTTCTTTCTTACTTGTCTTCAGGTCTACAGTGAATATAGAGCCAGCCTTGCTTTTGACCTTGTTAGCAGTCGACAGAAAAATGTGAGTATTATATTGAAGACATAGTCTGAAGTTAACTGAACAATGGTTTAATTCAGCATGGGATATTAATTAAGGGAAAGCTAGGTAAACTTCCTACTTATCTCTGTTCTTGACACTAAGTGTTTACAAAATAATAAAAATAATACTAATCTGTAACGTTACGTAGGGCATGGTTTCTGCAGTGTTGTAACAGTTATGCAACTTTGTATTTCAAACTTCTTATGAACACTTAGATGGCCACATCATTTTTTACTACGTCACACTGTAGGTGCTAGGTTCTCGCTCACAGCCTCACCTGTTCATAACATTTGCTGGTGATGAGTGAATTGTACTTTTTAAATGCTGTTGAATCCCGTAAATCCTTTTCTCCTTTCTCTGTCTAGGCATATACTGATTACAGTGATTCCGTGGCACGGAGGATGGGGTTTATTCCTCTCCCACTAGCTGTTCTAGTAAGTCCATACTTCTTTTCCCTTTTTTATGACGAGATGACTGTCATTATAGAATATTAACAAATGGATTATCAATAAGTTTGTTTTAAAAGGACTTGATATAAAAATTAAAGGTACATGACTTAGAAGGAAATTTTGTTTTATAGTATCTCCCTTTTGGATTTTGAGCCATCCAATAGGTGAATGCTATTACGGCTCTATTTTATGTAATGGCTTTCCTGACAAGGAGAAGCTCATTCATTTGGCAACGATTTTTCTTTTAGAGTGGAAATACCTAGTGGTAGGCATCGATGTGGCCACTGTAACACATATTGGTGGAAGTATAAGTTGATCCAGCGTTTCTAAAGGGCACTGTGACGGTATTATGCTTTGATGAAGTAATTCCAGTTCTAGGAATTTATCCTAAGAAAATAGTTGTAAAAGGCACATGATGATTTATAGGCAAGGTTATGCATTGCAGTGGCATTTGTAGGAGTAAAAATTTGGCAACAGATGAAATAGATAAATTTGGTATGCACACATGAAGAAATACTCTGTGTTCGTTATAAGCACTACTTCTTAAATTTTTTCCGAAGTTTTTACAAGGAGATTTTCTACTGTTATACACAGGAAACATCATATATATTTTTTAAATAATAGCACTGAAATTTACTAGATCAACCAAAAAAATTAGTCATCAACTTCTGATATTTTAATGAATTGCTCAGAACAGCCTTGCATATAGTTACTATAATATTTAATTAAGGCTGTAATAATGTTAATTAAGAAGATTTGCTGGCTGCACTTATATATGATTATATTCTTTTCTGGGGGGGTTTTGGGGTTTTTTTTGTTGTTTTTTTAAACATTTTTGGCTGTGTTGGGTCTTTGTTGTTGCACACGGGCTTCCTCTAGTTGCAGCAAGTGGGGGCTCTACTCTTAGTTGGGGTGCGTGGGCTTCTCACTGCGGTGGCTTCTCTTGTTGCAGAGCATGGGCTCTAGGTGTGTGGGCTTCGGTAGTTGTGGCACACGGGCTTCAGTAGCTGTGGCTCGCGGGCTCTAGAGCGCAGGCTCAGTAGTTGTGGCGCACAGGCTTAGATGCTCTGCGGCATGTGGGATCTTCCCAGACCAGGGCTCGAACCTGTGTCTCCTGCACTGGCAGGCAGATTCTTAACCACTGCACCACCAAGGAAGTCCCTATATTCCTTTTTGGCTACCTATTCTCATATCAAAACAAATGCCATCTTTTTGTCAAAGGACATCTGAAGTTCTCTTATAATGCAGAGTCCCATAGAAATTAACTAAGAGAGGTATAAAGAAGTTGTAGATTATACTAACTGTAGTTTTGACCAGCTTGCGTAACTTTTTTTTAGAGGATGGATGATTAATAGATTTAATGTTATTTAAACTTCAGCAGGACTCTTCTAATAACCACATCCTAAATGTTTTCAGTTGTATTAGGAGCTTGTTTTTATTATGTACTAACTAATTCGGCTTTCTTTTGCTTGGGAAAAGGAGCTCCTAGAATTTTGGAAAAACAGAAAATTTTTCAAGAGTAAAGTTATTTGTTAAAGGTTTAAGAGATTGATGAAATAGAATTTAAAATTTTTCTACATTTGTTTTCTACAACTGGAAAAAGGATACAACAGTGTGAGAATAAACCTAGGTTGCCTGACTTTTTTTTTTTTAAAGGATTGGTTAAGTGGTTGGATTTAAGTGTGTCCCTGCTTTGCCAAATAATAATTATTTATCTAGTAACTTATTTGCCAGAAAACTCGATTCATAATTAGTATGAATTTTTTAAATTAGTAGATTTTTTAGATTTTTCTTCAGTCTTTGTTTTACTCTTTAAATAAGTTTTTATGGTTGTTATATGAAAAGATTTAAGTTTAATAATTGATTAGCAGAACACTTCTGGGAAACCTCCTGTAGTTTCAAAGGGGATTACGTAGTTATGCGAGGATCCAGCAGGTTTTCTTTTGCAGCGCTTTTCTCACAGAGCGCCAGAACGACACCCTAGCTTTGGCAGAAATCTTGGGGCCCTGAAGAATAAGCTGAGGCCTCAGGTAACTAAGATAATTCTTTAATTAAGGCCAAGAGTGGCAGTGTTTCCTTGTAAATGTTACCGTTGGTCCTAGAATGAATTCATATCCAAGAAAAGTAAAATAAATCATATGTTAAGGTCTCAAGGAAATTGGACTTGGAACACATGTATCTTAAAGTTGCCCAATAATATACTGGGTAAAAATGAAGTCGTTTAAGCCTGGAATGTGATCGTTGGTTTGCCTTTCATATTAATGAATAAAATTCTAGAACCATGTTACTTTCCATCACAAATGTTTGTACGACAGGTCATTTCCCCATTAGAGACTGTGACAGAGATGACGACTTCCATATCTTTCCTCATCGTGAAATTTTATTGAATATATGGCAGTCCATTCTGTCTATCTCCTCCCAATTGCTCTTTTATTAAAAGCTTTTTTTTTTTTTTTGGCGGTACGCGGGCCTCTCACCGCCGCGACCCCTCCCGTTGCGGAGCACAGGCTCCGGGCGCGCAGGCCCACGGGCCCAGCCGCTCCGAGGCATGTGGGATCCTCCCGGACCGGGGCACGAACCCACGTCCGCTGCATTGGCAGGCGGACTCTCAACCACTGCGCCACCAGGGAAGCCCTATTAAAAGCATTTTTAAAATGTCATTTAAAATGTATCTTATGATATTTATTTAGAGACCCTTCCATTTGATGATAACATTACTAGATAAGGTCAGTTATTTTCCCTGATTTTCTATTTTCACCAAGCAGTCCCCCTATACCCTAATATGTGGGCTCATTATTAAGCTGAACCTATAATGTGTAAACATTTTCCAGCAACAGATCCCACCAGATTTATTCAGCAAACTTCCAAGGATAGTGCTGTTACTCCTATGTTTCTGTAAGATAAGTAAGAAAATAGGTGTTTCATCATAACTATCCAAAGGAGGCAGAACGTTTCTGGCCTTTAAGTAATTAATTTTGTAATAGTATTTAGTTTTTTTAAACAGTACAAACCCCCTAAGGTTCCCTTTTCTCTCTCCCCCTGCAAGTCATTGGGGGTTCTTAGAGAGTCAAAGAAAAAAGGACAGAAACAGCAGGAGCGAGGGAAATGCCCACTCAATGCTTCTAGTTCTGGTAGGGACACATGCAGCAAGATGAATTCATTTGTATCTTCCAGAATAATTTTTATGTTAAAAGTCAGCTGATTTGCATCTATGTATTAACATACAGGTAAACATGTCATTCATGAGCTAGGTATAGTGTCTGACTTTAGAGTCAGCAGTTGAACGTGGCATTAGCCACAGCCATCCTGGATTTGTCTAAAGAATCCAAATCAACCACAGAAGCTTTCACAAGCAGCCAGATTCTGATATGAATCAACAAAACTAGAACTGCTTTCTTCAGTTTAGACAAAGGCCACAGGTATGTGCCCAAAGTGTTAAAATCCACATGGAGAAATCTTTATTTAAATATTAACTGATAACTCTGTTTGTATGTTTTGTTTATGTGTTTTGTTGTTTTGGTTTCTTTCTGGCTAGCTCATCAGAGTTGTAACAAGCTCAATTAAAGTGCAAGGAATCCTGTCTTACGCCTGTGTCATACTCTTCTATTTCGGGTAAGATTAACCATTCTTGAATATGTTTTTGGTTATACAGTAAAGTATAAATGCAAGATGTGATGGAAGCTAATAGCAGCTAAATCATAACAATATACCCATCCCAACTGTCTTGGGTCTCCCTTGACAGCATGTATCTCCAAATGTATTTATGACTCAGTTAAATTCTAGTTAAATTAAATATGCTGTTTGGTAGTAGTATTAATAGCACTTTAGATTTAATTTTAATCTTTTAGTAAAAGCATTTAAAGCCCTTTCTGCCTAGGACTTAAGTTTCACCCATGTTTTATGATAAAATCTGCCATTGTAATCAGATATTGTTCTGTGTTTTAAAAAAATCTTTGTTTCTACTATGTTTGCCATACTGATTATTTAGCATGCTCTAGGCCTATGTCATATAAACCCAAAGGAGATGCAGAAGTGTATCATTTCTCTGCCTGTGACTGGTTAAACTTTTATCCGCAGATTTGTTGGTCTCATGCGGCTTATATCTTGTTGGGAGAGACAAAGGGTAACAAATTAACAACTAAAATACTTTAAGATAGTAGTAAGCGGTATGAAGAAAATAATATAAAAAGGCATTTTTTGCCACTGCTAGTTTTTTCATGATGTGAATTTATGATAAAGTAGCCCCGCCTAGCTTTAGGTTCACTTACTTTAGAAGAAAGGGACCCCATCCCTGGTCCCTGTGCTCACGTGCAGTGGCGCACCAGGTGGTGCATCAGGAGCCGTGCTCTGGGCGGCAGTCAGAACTGAGTATCTCGAGAGGAGAAAGTGAGGAGAGGATAAGCGTAGCGGTAGTGACCTCAGCCAGAGATTCACCCAGAATCTGCCCCTGGGATGAGGTCCGCTTTCCAGAGACATCTGGGTATTTCCAGTTCCACGTTTTGAGTGTGTTTTCTACACTGCTGTCTGCCTGCTAACTGACTCAGCAGGTGCTCCAGAGGTGTCTGATGCAGGATCCCAGGAGCAGTCAGTTTTCACCATCTCCACCAAGTATGTGACTTACAAATAAACCTTCTACGCCCTCAGTGCCGCGTTCAGGCTACGCGGCCAATGTCAGTGATGCCCAAAGCAAGATGTGGTTCTGCTCGGATTGCATACCATTTACTGTTTGAATGAACATAGAAATGCTTTACTGTATTAAGGTAACTTTCATCAGTTACTGCCATTAAAAAATGTGAGATCCTCCTTCCCTGGCACAGATGCTCACACTGCCCTCCGAAGTTCTTAGTATCATTCCTTGTTTATCTCCACCCTGCCAGGCAGAGAGTGTGGGCAAGGATGGCCGGCGGTCCGGCAGACCCCGGGAAGGGCCTGGGCTTCAGCTCTGAGGGAGGTGAACCACTGGAGTCTTGTGAGCACAAGAGTCCTGTTTGGGTTTTGTAAGCTTGAGATCCTACTAGACATCCCCTAGTGGTGTCAAGGAAGCAGTGGAAGGGCTGAGTAAGGAGGGCGGGGGAAGTTGGGGCCGGCGGTAAACCTGGAAGAGTGGCGCGTGCACGCGGAAGGTCCTTGCAGCCTTGGGTCCATGTGAGGCCCTCGGTGCTCCGGAGTAGGGAGTGGGGAGGCCGGGGAGAGTGAAGGAAGCCTGTTTGCTTCTTGTTTGACCTCCTTCCACGTCCCTCTTCGGACTTCCCCTCACTGAAGCGTAGTTCCGTGTCACTACCAGGATTTCGTATCAGGCCTAAGAAATAGCCACCCCCGTCTTCACTCACTGTAGAACTGACCGTGAGGTCCTTGGTGTTGTGCCATTTAAGGGCCCCTATTTGTGTGATGATACCAGTGTGAAGAGTTTTTTTCAGAATTTTTGCCAGATTTGTTTCAAATGCCTGAAAAGGTTATATACCTTTTGGCCCAGAAATCCCACTTCTGTAATTATGTGTTTTGGAATTTATCTTAAGGAAACACAGATTTAACGTAAGTTTTCCTAACCAGAAACTTTTTAATAGAAGCAAAATACTAGAAATAGCCTAAGTAACCAGAAATTAAGGGCTTTGAGGGGCTTTGTTATATGATAACCAATATAGTGAAGCATTGTGAGACCATTAAGATAATGTCATTAAGGAACACCAGCGGTTCTGGAGAATATTCATGATGTATTGTCATGTCAACAGCAACGATGGTAATAAAATAACAAATTTTGTCGGCATTTCTGTGTGCTCAGCACTGTTCTGAGCACCTTACTGAAATCACCTCTTTATGGATTAACTTGTTAGGAAATTCACTCAGATCCACACAGGTCCTGAGCAGTGGAGTCAGGATCCGAACCCAAACACTTGGCCCCTGGAGTCTCTGCACTCGCTCTGAACTCCAGTCCCCTACTGCCTTCTGAAGAGACCCCATTTCTGGACAGTGAGAAGTATGAATAGATGTACATTCAGAGCAAAAATGACTGAAGGATAATATACCAGATGTCACAGTGATTTGCACTGGAGTGTGGCATTATAAGTTTTTGTTGTTTTTCATCTGCATTTGCTAAATGTATTTGTTTTGTAATAAAAGAATAAATGTCAAACAATTTAGAACCAGGTGAGACTTCTAAGTATAATTTCTTCTTATAAAGAAAACTAAGGAGTTTTTCAAAAATGTTCCCCCATGGTAAAGAAACCTCCAGAAACTCGGGTTTTGCATAAGGAACTGGACCCTGCGGCGCCTGGGTGATCCTCTCTCCCCCTCCCCTCTACCTGCCCAGTGACTGAGAGGGACTCCAACAGTAGTTGGTCGTTTCTTTCCGGTTTTAGGTTGATTTCTCTGAAAGTACTGAACAGCATTGTCCTGCTGGGAAAATCATGCCAGTACGTGAAGGAAGCCAAAATGGAAGAAAAGTTGTTTAACCCTCCCCCAACCAGCGCTCCCAGCAAACCGTCCAGTAAATCACAAAATAAATGTAAACCCTCTCAAGGTAGGTTTGCTTCTTTTTATCACTTCTATGAATCATTCTATAATGAATTAATTGTCTGAACTCCACTTAATAAAAAAATCACTGTTCAGTCAATGTTTAGCAGTGCTTTCAAGATTGGATTTCGCTTTGCTTAGCTGTTGATTTTTAATGTTTATGCTGTGGATCTCATCACAGGTGCCCCTAACGCAGTGCTCCGAGCTTTTTCACTCCTTCGTTGGTTGTTCGGTAGATGATTATTGGGCACCTGTTACCTGACAGGCCCAGGGATACAGCAGTGGGGCAGGCAGAGCTGGATCATCGGGGAGAGAGAGGGAGTGGATGTGCACTATGGCAGGTGGCTGTAAGTGCTGTGGAGAAAACTAAAGCAGACTCAGGAGAGGGACTGTGGTGGGAGTTGGGGGCACTCCCCAGCCGTGAGGAGCCGGCATCCGGGCAGAGACCGAGCCTTCCAGGGAGGAGCCTCCCAGGCACAGGCCATGCATCCAGAGGCCCCAGGCAGGAACATGCTTGGCGTGTCAAGGGATAGCCTCTCCCCCGAGATCAGGAGGGACTGAAAGGGGGTCCAAGAGGCTGCCCAGGGCTCCAGGTCACCCAGGGCCCTGTGGGCTCTCGTGAGAATCTCAGCTTTTCCTGTGTGAAGGGGTTGTTGCAGGGCTTGGAGCGGAGGAGTGACACGATCCAGCAGACATTTTAAAAGGACTGTTTTCAGTCTTTGTGGAAATTAACCTCAAGAAGGGGGAGCCCAGAGCTTCCCTGGTGGTGCAGTGGTTAAGAATCCGCCTGCCAATGCAGGGGACACGGGTTCGAGCCCTGGTCTGGGAAGATCCCACATGCTGTGGAGCAGCTAAGCCCGTGTGTCACAACTACTGAGCCTGCACTCTAGAGCCCACGAGCCACAGCTACTGAAGTCGACGCGCCTAGAGCCTGTGCTCCGCAACGAGAGGCTACCGCAGTGAGAAGCCCATGCACCGCAAGGAAGAGTAGCCCCCGCTCACCGCAACTAGAGAAAGCCTGCGTGCGGCAACAAAGACCCAATGCAGCCAAAAATAAATTTATTTTTAAAAAAAGAAAAGAAGGGTGAGCCCAGAGGTGGAGGCCAGTGGGGAGCTGCCTGGCTCAGTGCATGGGTCAGCATGTGAGCGGGCAGGCTGACCAGATTCTGGGTGGGTTAGGAGGGGCCCAGGGCTTGCCAGTGAGGTTGTGCCGTGGGAGAGGAGTTGAAGATGATTCCAGGGCTTCTGGCCTGGAAGATTTGGAGGAAGAACTGGGGCAATGTGTGTGACAGGTAGTATATGAGATGCTGGAGATACAAAGGTAAATAAATCATGCTTTAGCGCCTCACAGACTGACAGGGGAGACAACAAAAGTGGATAATCCAAATTGGTGAGTGAGGTTATAGACAGGGGCGTGGAGGGCACAGAAGAGGGGCCCTTCCTGGAGGTGGTGACGCCTGAACTAAATCCTGAAGGGCGAGAAGAAATAGGCCCAGGTGAAGCCGGGGCACGTTAGGAAAGGGACCAGCGTGGGCCTGAAACAGAAGAGAACTAGTGGGTCAGTATTCCAGGCGTCAAGTTTGTTCTGGAAGGAATAAGAGATGAGACTAGAGCTGGGACGGAGGCCAGTCTGAAGAGAGAGCCATGCTCGTCATGTATGCTTTATTTTAAAGTAGAACAGAAACTTGTGATTAACTTGAAAATAATTTTTAATTTTAAAGAACACATAAGTACCATTGGTGATATGGGATTGCATTCGTTTCAGCTACTTGGGTAGTTCATAATGGGTCCATATGTGTTCTGTTAGGCTAGGCTCCTTCAACACAGTAAGAAACTAATAACCATCAGTCTTGCTTTCAAGAAGCCTCCAGTTGAAGAGGGAATAAAACCTGTAGCACACACTGCAGTTCAAGTTCACTGGCTCCAGAGCCCTGTAATAAGAAGTGCATTTTGGGCGGGTGCCTTTGTGTCTGGTCAGGATGTTTTGGAGGTCAGGAGACCACTGGCCAGAGACCATTCAGGAAGATATTGCAAGTCGGGCAGCTCGGGCCCAATTTGCATATGAACAGAGGGGCTGGCTGTCAAGACAGCATGGAGTCTATCATGTTCCAGAAGAAGCAAAGGACAGCATGAGGGAGGGACGACCAAGAGAGATGAATGTATTCATCGTCTCAACCGTGGCAACGGTTTCAACAGGTGTATATATGTGTCAACACTCATCAGATTATCCATTTTAAATATGTACCATTTGTGGTATGTCATCCTTACCTTGATGAAGCTGCTCTTATAAGGACTGAATGTATGATTCAGAGATTGGTGGGTCCAGGCCCCCAGACCACTGCTCCTCAGGCCAGGCTCAGGATCGCCATGGCCCAAAATACACATTAGAGGTTTTGTCCATTGATTTGTTTTTACTTCTGATTTGGACTTCCTGGACATGAAATGCTGGCTATGTCTAATGTGACTACACATAAGAGGTGGAACGGATTAGAGTCTACTTAGCCCTGATGTCCTGAGTTTAGGGAACAATGTTAATTTTTCAGCTCTGGCAACAATCTTATTATTGGTTTTATAGGAGGAGGGTTGTTACATAGGAGTTCTGATCTTTCCAGAATCAGGTAACAGTGTTATTTGTGTGACATGATCCACGTAATAGCTTTTATATAAAATTTTGGATGAGGAAACAGAAATAGTGTAGCTTCTGAGTTTCATTATAAACTCTGGGGCTTATACAGCATGCTATTTGGCTATTATTCGCTTTATCCAAAAGCATGGATAATCAGTATTTCTTTTCAGTACCACTATATTGGTAAGCTTGTGGTTATTATAAGTTGGGGGGAAACCCTCTTCTAATTAAATGAATCTGTTTTTCCACAGAAGAAAACCTGTCTGCTTCAGTCACCAGCCAGCCTCTTCATCAAAAGGAAAATGTCATACCACTACTTGTGACAAGCAATTCTGATCAGTTCCTGACAACTCCAGATGGTGACGAGAAGGACATAACGCAAGAAAACTCTGAATTAAAACACAGATCCTCAAAGAAAGATTTGTTAGAGATAGACAGGTTCACAATTTGTGGAAACCGAATTGACTGATTTCTGTAGCTGCGTGTGCCAAAGATACAGAGTCCCGGGGCAGCAGATGCTGTGCTACCAGGATGGACAGATGCTGAAAATGGCACTTAAATATTTATTTAAGAACTTAAATTATTAATGGAAAGCAAATCTTAGTGTCCTTCTTCCAGTGATGTGCTCTGGCTGAAGGTCAGGTCACGTGAGTCCGCCAACAGTGACCTCCAGCCTTGACTCCTTGGAAAACTTGACGGATTAGGAAAAGTTCCTCCTGCTTGGCAAAGCAGCAGGATCTCTCTGGGCCCGACAGGAGCAGCACGGACATCACTTTTGCTTTGTCAGTCTGTGCTTCCAGAAGATCGGATTTTGATGTGAGTCCTCTTCAGTATAAGGATATACCTGGAAAACTGTGAAGCTCTTAGCACGATGCTCCCTTTCCAGCCTCACTCTGTTTCCACAGTTTTCAAACGTCACTTCATCTGCCAAACCATTAAAAATAATAATAATAATTAAACTTAAGTCAAGTGTTCTTACCACCAGAATAATCTTTGAAGATGTACCTGAATTAATCAGAATAAAAAGCTACCTTAAATAAGACATGATGAATAGTAGCACTTTATAGAGAAAAAATAAAAGACCCTAAGCCAGTTTATTTTAAAAATATTAATTAATGAAGGTTATGCATCACTGAGAAAATGTTTCATAATTTTTCAGTTTACCCTTTACAGCAAACGTGAGCTGTGTGTTGTTTCATTGCAGTGGATAAAATAGGAATTCCCTTACAGAAAGGCACTTCCTATGCTGAGAAGGCGGAGCAGTGTTAACTTTAACTATAGTTAACTGGTTTCACTTTAAACTAATTAATTGCTTCCTAAACTGTTAGAGTTAAAAGGATTTGGTGTCGAACAGGCTGAAGAACTGTCAGTATACAAAATTCAAAGGTGTCGACTTCAAGTGGGTTTTCCAAGCAACAGTTTTGAAGTCCATCTTCTAGCGGATGGGGCAGCATCTTGCTCCGGCTTCTGGAGTGCATGGGTGGGTCTGTCTGTGTGCCTGCGCCTGGGCGGGCCTGCGTTGTGTGGGGAGGTGTGGCTGTCACGTGCACCTGTGCCGGGCTGGGCAGGCTGTGTGGGGGAAGGGAAGTGGGGTGTTCGGGGCGTTCAGCTGGCTGCCTGGGTGTGGACAGGTGTTTGTGCGGGGATGTTGGGAACAGCGGCCAAAAGGTGCTTTTTGGTTTTGTTTGAGATCAGTATTCCATTTCTGCTTAATTACCGGTTTGTGGCCCACGTCATAGGACAGGTTATTTTCCACCACATTTTACCTTGAGGAACCTTTCTGCACTTCTATGAAAATTTTACGGGGTCTAATTTCAGAATGTCCAGGTGTTAACCGTTAACTGTTAACTTCCTTTGATGGTTTCATTTTAAAGTTCAGCTCTTGTGCTGATATTTCCAGCACATGACGTGCAGAAGGTAAATTGTAGCTGGTTTGTCTGTTTCCTGGGTGAAATGTGAAAAAGCAAGCTTTAATGCTTTGGCTTGTTCCTCTGAAAAACAAAAGTGGATTTTAGTGTTTTATATTAAAGCTAAAGAAATTGAAATTAATGTTTATGTAGGGTAAAAAAGAAAATTGTACAGAAACGCTTTTGTGAAATCAGGAACTATTTTAACTTAAAGATGAAAGACTTTAAATTGTTTTGTGTATGTTTCAATGAAGGCCCGTTTTAGGATTATTATTCTTTTTTCCATCTTCTCTTCACCAACATAAGGAACAGTGTCTGTGAGGAATGGGAACAGTTTGGGGATAACTTTGCCAAACATAGCCCTGATCAGAGCAAAAATATGATTTGGGTATATCTTTCAGTTCAGCTTGAATTACTCTGTTACTGTGCTGTCATTTTTGAAAGATCTTTTTTTGGCAGAATATATTGGGAGTTTGGAATAATGTTCATTTCTTCTGTTAAAATGGCATTCAGTACTAATTTTATAAGTGCATCTTGTGTGAAACTCAATAAATTCAATTTTATAATCTTTTTTAAAAAGGTCACTGAATTTATTTTAATAATATTTACTACTGTATTCAGTGGAGTGAATTTCCCACTCTATAATAAGAATTTACTTCCAATTCACAAGTGACAGGACTGTCTAATTTGAATTATTCTTTTGGTTTTAATGGGAGAAAAATGTTTGATTTTTGTCTTTGGAGGAAAAAAATAGGCTGGGTCTTGATCATAGACCATTTAATATCTCTCAGCAAATTAAGGTACTTCATTTTGCAGCTATTTGAATGTCACACCATGTGTTTTTCACATCTGGGAGTCAAGTTTAAGACAGTACTTTGGTTAAAAAAAAAAATCTGAGGCACAACGTAAGTCAGACTCATAGCTTTCTCTTTGGGATAGAAGTATAAACACCAAGAGTCATTCAGAGCTTGTTCAAATTTTCTTTGTACTTTTGTACTTTGGCTAGCAGTTAGACTTTATACTCTTTATACGTATACATGGAAGAAACTTGTTAGAGCCTCAGAAATTTTCCTCCCATCCCTGGTAACTCAGCAGAGATGGATGTAAAGTCACAAAATAATTTAAAATCACTACATTTTGCACTGTTTCAGTTCCATCTATTTATTCTTTCAACAAAGATTTATTAACACTTTGTATGTGTCAGGAACTGCTCTAGCTGCTGGGATCAGCAATGAACAAAAGTCCCTGCCCTCCTGGGGAGGACTGATAGTAAACAAGTCAGTGAAATAACAGCTGCTGTGGGCAAGTTGTCTAATAACCAAATGATCTCTCAGGTCTATTTCAGTTTAAAATAAATATAGTTCTTTAACATCTTAATGTAAATCTGATTTTTTTTCCTATTGGATTTGCTTAAAATAAAATAATTGTATAGCAGTTTCACAGTGCTTCCATAAAATAAAAAAAAAAATAAGAGGGACTTCCCTGGTGATGCAGTGGTTAAGAATCCGCCTGCCAATACAGGGTGCGCGGGTTCGAGCCCTGGTCTGGGAAGATCCCACATGCCGCGGAGCAGCTAAGCCTGCAAGCCACAACTGCTGAGCCCACATGCTGCAACTGCTGAAGCCCGCGTGCCCAGAACCCAGGCTCCGCAACAAGAGAAGCCACCGCAATGAGAAGCCTGCGCACTGCAACGAAGAGTAGACACCGCTCACCACATCTAGAGAAAGCCCACACACGGCAACGAAGACCCAACGCAGCCAAAAATAAATTTTTAAAAAAAGAAAGAAAATATTTTTTTTTTTACTAAATACTTCTAGTTGTCCACCAGCATCTTCTGTGGCATAAGCATAGAGCTGTGGCTGGGCACCTAGCTGCCTCGCTGGGGACTACATTCCCAAGCCCCTCTTGCTGTTACATGTGGCCAAGTGACTAATTCTCACCAAGAGATGGAAACCAAAGGGTATATACCATCACGGGTCCCCTACACCTCTCCGTTTCCCACCAGTTGGAACCCAGAGAAGGTGTGGTCCCTTCCCAGCCATGCAGGTAAATGCACAGGGCTCACTGGATGGCAGAGCCTCAGCAGGGAAGGAACCCAGGTCCCTGAATGCCTCAGCTTAGACTATACATGAGAGAGATGTAAGTGGTTTTGGTTCTAAGCCACTGAACCTGGAGGGTCTGGATTACAGCCCACAGTCATAACACTTGGAAATCTGAAAGGGCCTATTTAGAGATCTTTACATAAAAGGAGTGGATGTTAGACCTAACTTCCTAAAACGGGTGCTTCTAAAAATACTCTTTAGATATTTACTATTTGTTGTTTGTAGAGGAAAAGATAAAACGACTACGCCCCACTTATTCAGCAGTCAGACTGCAACACCCTGGGTCATCACGACATTAAGTGTTTATAAGTGGCAAAGTCCTATTTGTTCATATACTCTACAGAAAAGATGTGCCCTGTCCCTTGTCTCTCAGGAAATTGTACAGGAAGAATAGATTATGGGTACAGTCGAACAGCACAGAGAACTGGAAAGAAAAGGAGTTAGTATGTCAAAAGAGCAGCAGAACCATGATCATCCGGGACCAGTTTGAAGCAAATGGTACCATGTACGTGATGGCTGAAAATATCCAACGTGTACAGTCAAGAGGGGAAGTTGTTAAGGAAGAAATTGGCGTTCCAGGGGAGCTTCTGTTATCTGAGGAGTTCCCTTAGTAACAGGCAGGCAGTGCTCCGCAAGTGCAAGCTCGGCCTTGCTGTTGTAAATATCAGTAAGAAAAGAAAAGCAACACACACTGGCCAGTTAATGAAAGGCACCGTTTTGGCACAGCATAGTAAAGTTTATTTGGAGTCGTTTGATATTTAAAGTGATGAAAAAGAAGGGAATGTATCTGCAAGATGTAGTTTGCTTTTCACTTACAACTTTCTTTTTGGCAGGTGAGGAAATGAAGTGAGGGTCTCGAGAGTACACTGGGCACCTTTCTGAGGGAATTAGATCAGGGATTACAGAGTGTTTGTGCTCTTGAGGGGTGAATCACCTGCAAAGTGGGTACTCTCAAAACTGCAATTATTTTCAACAAGCTTATTTCCACTTCATTTTAGATACGTCTACATAAAAATGTAAATACTCGGGAAAGAGACAGCTATCATGTCAGGGTTAACCAGATAAGTGAAATACAACAAAAATGCCTAAATAGTTTGTCGGGCTTGATGTAAAATATTCATGGCACAGTCAGTCGCTGTGCACAGCACAGAACTAAATAAGCTGTGCTCTCTGTTCACAGAGTTTATCTGCAGCCTGACGGGGGACCACTAACTGAGGTAAGTGCTACCGCAAACATGGTGCTGGTTGCTACAGGACATCGGATTCAGATGGGGTTCACCATGTTCACTGTAGCCCTGGCATTTTGTACAGTTCCTGGCACCTGGATGCAGCCAATAAATGTTTATTGGATGAATAAACCTGGGGGTCATTGTGGAGGATGTGCAATTAGGCTGCTTTGAAAGAAGAGTAGGAATTAAATGGATTAAAAAAAAGGACAAGTCAGAAGTGAATGAATGAAGGAAACCCTTTAAGGAGGTGACTGTGGTCATTCATGCCAGAGTAACAGGACTTAAGGGGTGTAGGGCATGGTGACCTTGTGGACGTTGGATGTCTAGAATGTTTACCCCTCTGGGAAGTCCGGGGAGGGCTGGCTGGCTGGCTGGCTGTGTGGTGTTGAGTCAGGGACTTCCTCTGTGTGCAACTGCAAACCTCAGTTGGAAACTGGGCTTGATAATATGCTCAGGGTTGTTGGGAGGAGCGAATAAGGTAATGCATCTAAAACTCGGCTTGTAAGTGATAAAGCACTGTACAAATCTGAGCTGTGCTGACCATCATTACCTGACGCCTCACAGCTTAGATTAGTGGTCCTCAAAGCGTTGTCCCGGAGCAGCAGCATCGCATCACCTGGGAAGATGTTAGAACTGCACATTCTCGGCCCCTGCCCAGCCATGTTGAATCCGAAGCTCTGGAAGTGGTGCCCGACGATCGAGGCGATTCACGTGCACGTTCAAGTTTCAGAGCCCCTGGCCTAGAGCCATCACTGTCTAGGATCTGGACCTCAAATTATGGGGCCAGAAACAGCTCCAGCTGCTCTTCCCAAGGTAAAGACCGAAGAGACTAAAATAGAATTGGGGAGCCAAAGTTCTCTAGCATATGCCTACGTTTTATTTAAAATCCACACTTCACTGATGCTGCTTTCGCAAGACAGGGCAGTTAGATGAGGCAGAGCAGGGCTGAACCGGTGTCTTCCAGATGTTCAAGCCTCAATGCTCCGCCTACTGCACCCTCAAGGCTCCACCCCCAACCTCTGGCAGTAGAACTTTTCAGATAAATCATGCAGAAATCATAGAGCGCCGGGTCAAGATATCACATGACACTCCAAAGTTTTAATCACCAAAGTCGAGGAAGAGAGAAGGGACACACAGTCCACTAAGTTGTGCAATTGGGCACCAAAACCCTTTGCAGGAGATTCATCCCCTCCAGGAGCAGCCTGCTGTTCTGAGAACTAGTGACACAGCAGACAAGGTAGCAGCGTCCTTCACTTGGAAGCTTACTTTGCAGTGCGGAAACCGGGCCACAACCTTGGGAACAGCTGAGTAGTGTGGAGGGTGATGGGTGCCATAGAGAAAACAAGATAATGTGATAGGGATGGTCAGGGAAGCCCTCTAAAAGCTGACATGTAAGATGTGGCCTGAGGTAGAAGGAACTTCTTTCAGGCAGAGACCAGCAAGTTCAAGGTTGCTGAGATGAGAGTGAGAAGGGCGTATTCTTCCCACAGAAGGAAGTCAGCAGTGCTGAAGGGATGTGGGGTTAAGGACAGGATGCAGCTTGAAATGCAGTAAGAGGTGGGCTATGGCAGGGCTTCCAGCTCATCCAAGCCCAGGGACCAGGAGGGGCCAGGATATTCCTGGGTCGGGGACCAGATAAGGAGTTAGGATGTTGCTTTGTCCTGCCGTGTGAAGAATGGGTTGTAGGGCAGCTAGCATGGAATCAGGGACGTGGGGGGGGTGGTGCTTTCATGGAATAAACCAGGCGCGGGAGGCCTGGAGTCGGGGCAGGGCCAGGAGCCCCCCAGGCTGACTTGGTTCTGTCTCCACCTCGGAAGGAAAAAGCAGCACCTCTGCAGGAACCTTTAAACCTCCACTGGCCGCACAGCCACATAACAAAGGTTTCGACTTACACTTCATCCTTGTGTTCTTTCAATGCTGACACTGCACATAGGCAAAATCAATCACCTTTGTCTGATTTTCTGTTTCTCACTGGATGATGTAGTGACGAGCAGCCTCCTGAAATGATTGCCCAGACAGGCTGGGACCGGGTCGCAGGCTCAGGATGGAAATCACATTTGCATAACAGGCAACGGAAGGAAGCACCCTGAGAGCCCCAGGCTGAATAGCAGGAAACTGGGCTCAGCTCCCTCATTGTCAGGACTGGACTGAGAACTGGAAACAAACATAAAATAGATAGCTAGTGGGAAGCAGCCACATGGCACGGGGAGATCAGCTCGGTGCTTTGTGACCATCTGGAGGGGTGGGATAGGGAGGGTGGGAGGGAGGGAGACGCAAGAGGGAAGAGATATGGGAACATATGTATATATATAACTGATTCACTTTGTTATAAAGCAGAAACTAACACACCATTGTAAAGCAATTATACTCCAATAAAGTAAAAAAAAAAAAAAAAAAGAAGCCGGTGGCGGGGTGACATAAAGCCATGCGGTTTCAGATCCTACCCATCTTTAATTAGAAAACACCGCATGAAAGAATATGACTTTCCCTTGTAAATGTAATGGATGTTCATTTCTCCTTCAAAGATAACATGTTTAAAGATGATGTAGGTCCTAGAAAGATGGAATTTTAGCCTTGAAGGGGCTCTAACAGGCACCCAACCTCTGTCCCAGGACAAGCTACTTTTCTCCTGTACCCCAGTGTCATCTAGCTTTGGCTTGAAGCAAGAGCTGTAGTAGTAATAAGAATAATAATGATTTTTAGAGCAGTACTTATTAGACATCTACTGCAAACCATCATACAAGGCCCTTTTAATTCATACTTCATCTAATCTGTACAATATGCCTGCAGGGTCCCCATTTTATGGATGTGGAAACTGAGGCTAGGAGGCTTTTCACAACAGTCATCCGGCTAGGGAAAAATAGGACCAAGATTTAAAGGCTGGTTCATCTAATGGCAGAGCGCTGGTCCTTCACAGCTGTGCAGTGCTCAGACCCCAGGACAGCCCTGCACCAGAGCTCTTACCAATACGCACAAGACTTTTTTCTTAAATCAAGTGGTTTTCCAACAAAAGCATGAGCATTTAACAAATTTTCCATTCCTCCTGACCTCTTTTCAGTTCACACTTTCCAGTCTCTCATATGATTCCAATTCTCCATAGGTTGGCTTTGCTGAGTGCTATTTTTAGAATTTGGACGATGAATGGATTGTTCTGGTTCTACTAATTACTGTTGAATCACCTTTTTTTTCTCCCTAAGGAACCTAGACGGTGTGAGGCATGACAACATGGATTTATGTGATGCCTAGCAGTTGGTTTCTCATTTACTCCTGCGTGGTGGGTCCTGACGTCCATGTACCAACTGGGAGACCAAGACCTTGGTTTTCCAAGAATTTGGGTGTGGTGCCAGGACCTTGGAGCAGGGCTCCTGACCATAGGTGGGGCACATGCTTGCTAAACACGTGGGTGGGCATAACATGTCCCCCATCGCTGATCACGTGCTAAGAAAGGAGGGTGGGGACCACCTTCCTGTCTTGAGCAACGGTAAATAGCGCATAATTTAAAAGCTTTTGTCAATCCTCAGGTAATAAACATTTGTTATAGAAAAGTCAGAGGACTATTAAGAAAAAGGTAGAGATGTGGAGAGGAATATCTATAATTTTACCATCTAATTTGTTGTACTTTCTTTCAAACTGTTTCTGACAATATATACACAGGTATAGGTTTCTACGTGTAAATATATTTCCATGATACTCTACATACTGGTTTATAACATGCTTCCTTTCCTTTACACGTGATGGACATTTTTCCAAGTCAATGATTTAAAATATTTTTAATGGCTGCCTAGAATTCCATTTACTGCCATATCATAATTTGTTTAATCAATTCCTTTTTGTTGGGCATTTGCTTTTTTTGTTAGCATAAATTCCTAGAGCTGGAATTCCTTGGACAAAGTCTCCAAACAACTTTTATTGTAGTTATGAAATTACCTTCTAGATGTACACATGAGCATACCTGGAACCCCACACTTCCACCAGCCCTGATCTAATCCTTGCCAACCTTACAGATGTTTAAAAAGGGTACCTAGTTTTAAGAGTGTGATTAAATATTTTAAAAATATTTATTAGTTATTTTTCATCTTAGTGGCATGTGTATTTATATCTTTAATTTTTCTTTTTGGTGTTAGCTGCAAGTGGGGCTGGGAGATGGGGACTTGAGAGCTTCCTGATTGGCCTAGACCAGTGATTTTGGAAATTTCTGATGGAGACCCATAATAGGTAATAAAGCTGACCCTTGAACAACAGGAGGGTTAGGGGTGCCAACCTCCTTGCAGTCGAAAATCCAAAATCCATGTATAACTTTAGAGTGGGCCCTCCCAATCCATGCTTCCGCATCCTCAGATTCAGCTGACCTTGGATTGTGTAGTACTGTAGTAGTATTTATTGAAAAAATCCACATATAAGTGGACTCAGTTTAAACCCGTGTTGTTCAAGGGTCAACTATACATGGCACATTGAAACCAGTGTACACACACATATATAACTGAAAAGTAAACTTTCACCAAACAATACTTACCTTCACTCTGATTTATTCAGAAATTTTCAGTTTATAATTTTTAACTGCTGGTCACACTATACTAAATTGATTTCATAATCTTGTGATGGATTGTGTCCATTGTTTGAAAAACACCAGTTTACACCGAGCATAATCAACTACCTGGAACATACTGGCTCCGAACAAAATCAGGGTTTCATTAGCACAGGATGAAAGGGAGGGAGACATCAGGTAGACATGTAACAGAGCCGACATCAGACCTTGAAGGGTGGGCCCGTGTGAACACGTGAACCCTGGCAGAGCGGCAGTGTGAGTGAACAAGCACGCGTCCAGCACCAGGTGGGCTGGGCTCTGGGACGGATGGAAGGAGGTTGTCTGGGAAAGTTGTCTGAGCCCCACCTGCCCCAGAGGACCTTGACTGCCAGGCTGCAGGAGAGCCCCTTCAGGGAGTGCCTTAGCCAGCCACGCTGCTGGAACAAATTACCAAAGACGAGGGTGGCTTAAACAACAAACCTTACTCAGTTCTGGAAGTCCAAGGTCAGGGTACTGGCAGATCTGGTCTGATGAGGAGCCTCTTCCTGGCTTGCAGGCGGCTGTCTTCTCTTTGTAGCCTCACCTGGTGGAAAGCAGAGAGAGAAGGCTCTCTCCTGTTTCTCCTGTCTCCTGTCTCTTCTTATAAGGACACCATGATGGTTAATTTTATGTATCAAGTTGACCAAAGGATGCCCAGATAGCTTCCCTGGTGGCGCAGTGGTTGAGAGTCCGCCTGCCGATGCAGGGGACGCGGGTTCGTGCCCCGGTCCGGGAAGATCCCACATGCCGCGGAGTGGCTGGGCCCGTGAGCCATGGCCGCTGAGCCTGCGCGTCTGTAGTCTGTGCTACGCAATGGGAGAGACCACGATAGTGAGAGGCCCGAGTAATGAAAAAAAAAAAGGTAAAAAAAAAAGGATGCCCAGTTAGCTGGTAAAACATTATTTCTTGGTGTGTCTGTGAAGGGCGTTTCCAGAAGATGCTAGTGTTTGATTCAGAAGAAGAATAAAGAGATCTGCCCTCACCAATACGGGCAGCGCCATCTAATCTCTTGAGGGCCCGAATGGAACCAAAAGGTGAAAGAAGGGTGAATTCTCTCTCTCCTCCAGCTGGGATGTCCATCTTCTCCTGCCCTCGGACATCAGAGCTCCTTGTTCTCAGGCCGTTGGACTGAGGGGCTTAAAACCAACAGCCTCCCCAGTTCTCAGGCCTTCAGCCTCGGACTGAATTATACCCTCAGCTTTCCTGATTCTCCAGGAAAGCAGACTGTGGAACTTCTTGGCCTCCATAACCTTGTGAACCAATTCCCAGAATAAATCTCCTCTTGTATATAACTATATATATATCCTACTGGTTCTGTTTCTCTGGAGAACCCTGACTAACAAGGCACTAATCCCATCCCGAGGGCTCCAGCTTCATGACCTAATCACCTCCTAAAGACCCCACTTCCTAATACCATCACATTGGGGGTCAGGGTTTTGACATATGAATTTTGGGGGGACACAAACATTCAGCCCATAATAGAGAGAGTTATACCTGGGTAGGAGTTCTCAGATCCCCAGTGGCCTTTCTTCAAGGTTCATTTTAGGATAGCAGGATCACCCTCCTCCGGGCTATTCACCAAGCCCAGTGTTGTTTCTTCAGGTGTGTTCAGATTGCAACTACTTCTCTGTACTCTTTTCCTCATGTAGGATAAGTTTTCCTAGTGTCTTTTCAAGCACGCATCGTAACAAATCCTCCCCCAAAGTTCTATTTAAACTCTTCATTGGATGTTTCTCCAATGGCTAAGGACAGCTATGCAATGCAGATCAGCAGTTACATTCAATGGGGCCCACATCCCCTTGAGTCGCAATGTATAGAGCATCCAATGAACTGGGCTTTGTCTCTGGGACACAGCACTCAGCATCCTCTCATTCCCCTCCATCATTGTTGCCCCAAAAGACTGGGGACACGGCAATTGATCCCCATTCTGTCTAGGCCAGGCACAAAGTTCCCCCCAAAAGGAGGGTTTTGCTCAGTTCCTTAGTGTCCGGAAATAAAGCATCTGTGTTTTTACCAGTGGATCATTTCAATGCCATTTGAGGAGTGCTTCACCAAATCTTTGATCACACCATGTCCTGCACCCTGAGTCCTGTCAATTTGGAGCCTCTTTGTCATAAAGTTGATGGTCAGTGATGATGGAGAGAAAATCGATCCTCTGTGACTGGATTATGCTTGTAAGGGAGAGATCATCTAACAGGTTATTGTGGACATTGCAAACGTATGTACTCCCTGTACATGTACAAAGGAATATTACCTAAAGGGAATATCAATTCATCATCTTCCATTCAGTCATTCATTCAGTCAACAAACCAAGTGAGAAGAAGAATCCCAAAGAATCACTTTTACTGTACTGTGTTGCTTATAAGAAATAGCCTTCTGGAACTCACTGTGGTATTTACTGGAATGATACTGGACTCTGTATGTTTCTACATGCTACTTCGAATCCTTGTTGTTAAATGATGGTCAGTAAAGAATTACTGAACGAAGAAACAAAAATCTCCATTCTCTGGTGAACTTGGGCCCCTGGACTGAGAGATGAGAGAAAGGATCTGATGTGATGATGATGAAACCTTGCATTTGTGTAGAACCTAATACTTTCTGGACTGTTCTCATTAATTATCTTTAATAGATGAAATAGGTTTGACTATACTCATTTTTCCGAGTAGGAACACAAGACCTGGGAAGGTTAGATAACCTGCCCTATAGGTGACACATCTGGCTAGTGATGGAGGTATGACTCACCCAGATGCAGCCCTGTGACTCGCAGCTCCGGGTTTACCCCACCCCACCCCCCGAGCAGGACACCCTAGTGCCACTGCAAATTAAATTCCTACGATTTCCTAATTAAAATGGTATTAGTTAGCTCTGCCATTTTAACACAGATGACTGATAGGGATGCCGTCTTTCCTCTACTTAGCAAAAGACCTTTCACTTACAGCTACGTAGTTAAGCCACAAGAGAACCCCCCTAGCAAGCTGCTGACCGGGTTTGAAAAGCCGAAGCTATAACTCAGTGCAGGCACAGTATCCTACCCAGGAATTAGAATCTCTCTGTGTGTTCCTGAACTTGGTCTAGACTCACGAGGGCAGCCCCCCAACCCCTGGGTTTCATCCTAGAGTGGGCTATTTTCCCTTTTTTGCTGTTTTGATCAAATGACAAAAAGCTTTTATTTTCAAAAAGCCGTTTACAACTCACCAAGAGCCCACATACCATGATTTCATTGGATGTTCAGGGCAATCCCGTGAGGTCAAAACACATAATTCGGGCTTCCCTGGTGGTGCAGTGGTTGGGAATCTGCCTGCCAATGCAGGGGACACGGGTTCGAGCCCTGGTCTGGGAAGATCCCACATGCTGCGGAGCAACTAGCCCCGTGAGCCACAATGACTGAGCCTGCGTATCTGGAGCCTGTGCTCCGCAACAGGAGAGGCCGCGATAGTGAGAGGCCCACGCACCGCGATGAAGAGTGGCCCCCACTCGCCGCAACTAGAGAAAGCCCTCGCACAGAAATGAAGACCCAACACAGCCATAAATAAATAAATTTTAAAAATTAAAAAAAAGAATACATAACACTGGTTTGTGTTGATGCAGTGCTCCTTCCCACGTCTGGACTCTGTGTTCACGTATGGTGGGTGCTTTAGGTCATTCATTCTGCATGTACTTTTTCTGAGCTGGGTACCCTCACAATCTACTCCTGTTTATGGATAAGACGCTGACTTAAGATAAAAGCTGCAAGTTCAAAGGAACACAGGAAGTGGCGGAGGCAGAATTCAAACCCAGGGTGTCTGGCTTCAGACCCTGCTGAACCACCATGCTGTTCACTCCATCTGCAGCCTTTCTGCAGCCCTGGGGCCATGTTTGCCACTTTGATCATGGTCCTGTCCAGAGAGCAGGTGGGACTGGCAGACAGCAGAGCGTCATAGAATCATCCTCTCCTTTTGGCCGCTCCAGAAGGCATGGACACCAGCTGGCTCAACCCAGGAAGCCAAGAGACGCAAAGAAAGAAGCTCACTTCTGTTGCTGGCCTGCTTGATGCCAGCAAGAGGACTGGGTCCTCGCCACACACTGTCTGAGTCCTCACTGCAAGGAGAGAGTCTTTTTTCTTTTTTTTAATGCTTTTATTTATTTTTTTAATTGAAGAATAGTTGATTTACAATGTTGTCTTAATTTCTGCTGTACAGCAAAGTGATTCACTTATACATATATATCTTTTTATGTTCTTTCCCATTGTGGTTTAATCACAGGATGTTGAATATAGTTCCCCGTGCTATACAGTAGGACCTTGTTGTTTATCCATTCTATATGTATAGTTTGCAACTGCTAACCCTAACCTCCCACTCCAGCCCTCCCCCTCCCCCCCTTGGCAGCCACCAGTCTGTTCTCTTTGTCTGAGTCTGTTTCTGTTCTGTAGATAAGTTCATTTGAGACATATTTTAGATTCCACATGTAAGTGATATCATATGGCATTTGTCTTTCTCTGACTTACTTCACTTAGTATGATAATCTCTGGTTCGGTCTGTGTTGCTGCAAATGGCATTATTTCATTCTTTTTTATGGCTAATATTCCATAAGGAGGACAGTCTTATCTCAGGTTTATAACTGAGGAGCCTGAGGTCCAGGAAGGCCAAGTGAACCCCCTAAGATCATACAACAGTTGGTGGAGATGAGAATTGAACCCAGTCTGCTGACAACCAACACCACGCCCTTGAGGCCGACGGTAAAGTGACGTTATCATCCCCATCCAGGATCAGAGAAACAATCCCAGGGGCGCTGGTGCCAATCATGAAAGACAAGACGGTAGGGAGCCTGTTGCGTGTTGACTTGATTCTCAGTAAAAACCAGGCTCAAGCAGGACTCAGAAGCCCCTCACGAAAAACCTCAGTAACTTTCGTATCTCAAGGATCAGGAACCAAGACACATCACAGCTCGAATACGCTTTCTTTACGGGAGACCAGATGTGGTGGTTTCCAAGAAAAACCAGCACCCCTGCGGAGAGACGGGACCCACTCAGGACCCATCTATGAGACCTGGGCATCCAGCAAAGCTAGACTACGAAACACACGAAGGAGGGTGGCATTAACAGAAGGGAGACTGGGGGAAGCTGGGGGCCAGGGGAGACCCTTCCTCCAGACGCACTCCCCCGGGGTTGAGGAAACAAAGGCGGCAGATTCGAGCCCCACCGCCGCCCTCAGCCCCGCCCTGGACCCGCGACCCGTCTGTTCAGAGGAGGAACCCCCTGTGAGGCTGGTCCTCGGGAAGGGGTGGCCGCCGCCGCCCCCAGTGCCTGCAGGGGTGGGTGGAGGACAGACTCCGGGAGCCCCGCCAACCCCAGCAGAGAACCGAGCCCCCCAGGGCGCCGGGGATGGGGCGGGGAGGGCAGGGTTCCGCGGGCTCAGAGAATGGACCCCCAAAGATCAAGTCTGGGAAGCCCTGAAGTGGTCTACACTCTTCATCCTGTAGCAGGAAGTTTTTTTTTTTTTTTTAATTTATTTATTTATTTGTTTATTTATTTAAACATCTTTATTGGAGTATAATTGCTTTACAATGGTGGTTAGTTTCTGCTTTAGTCTCCCTCCCTCCCACCCTCCCTATCCCACCCCTCTAGGTGGTCACAAAGCCCCGAGCTGATCTCCCTGTGCTATGAGGCTGCTTCCCACTAGCTATCTATTTCACGTTTGGTAGTGTATATATGTCCATGCCACTCTCTCACTTTGTCCCAGCTTACCCTTCCTCCTCCCCATATCCTCAAGTCCATTCTCTAGTAGGTCTGTGTCTTTATTCCCGTCTTACCCCTAGGTTCTTCATGACCTTTCTTTTTTTTTCTTAAATTCCATATATATATGTTAGCATATGGTATTTGTTTTTCTCTTTCTGACTTACTTCACTCTGTATGACAGACTCTAGGTCCATCCACCTCACTACAAATAACTCAATTTCATTTCTTTTTATGGCTGAGTAATATTCCATTGTATATATGTGCCACATCTTCTTTATCCATTCATCCGATGATGGACACTTAGTTTGCTTCCCTGTCCTAACTATTGTAAATAGTGCTGCAATGAACATTTTGGTACATGACTCTTTTTGAATTATGATTTTCTCAGGGTATATGTCCACTAGTGGGATTGCTGGGTCATATGGTAGTTCTATTTTTAATTTTTAAGGAACCTCCATACTGTTCTCCATAGTGTCTGTATCAATTTACATTCCCACCAAGAGTGCAAGATCATCAAAAAATCTAGAAACAATAAATGCTGTAGAGGGTGTGGAGAAAAGGGAACCCTCTAGCAGGAAGTTTTAAACTCCTCTGCCGAGCTCAGGGTTCCCCGAGGTACTTTAAGGGCTGCTGCGGGAGGGGCGGAAGGGGCAGGGGTGCAGGGGGCCCAGGAACAGCGGAGTCCAGGTACCAGGACCCGGGGGGCGCACGGGGGGTGGGGGGCGGTCCGGAGCACGGAGGGGGGAGGGCACCGAAATGGGGAGGGGAGAAGCAAGGGATGACGGAGAGCAGGGGAGGGGCAGTGGGGTCCGCAGCGCAGGAGTGTGGGCTCAGGGTGTGGGATCAGAGGGAGTCGGGATTGCAGAGGGTCTGGGGCACCGCGGGGGTCAGCGCACACGTTCTCCTTTCCCACCCCCACTTGAAAGGAAGCTCCGCTTTCATCCTTTCTTCTCTGAGGGCTGCTCCGGGAGGGCCCCTCTCCTGGACACCCTTCCATCTCCCCACAATCCGGCCGTTCAAAGGGCAACACTTGGCACAGCTGAAGTTGTGTCTGTTCTGATGGGCCGGTGCTAGGCCTTTGGGTTGTGAAATATTTTCCATATCACCCTTGCTTCTGAATACAATGCTATCTGACAAAAATTTTATACTACTTTAAAACAATTGAAAACCATTCCATTCCGCCAAGCCACCTCTCTCTGTGTCCAAGGTTCCTAACTGGGGCCCGCAGTTGATTTTGACCCACAGGTGTTTTCAACTGGGACCATCAAAAGGTGTTTTAAAAATCAGGCAATTTTGCATAAAAATATAATTTCTGTTTTTTAACTTGCTCTAGTCCCATCCCTCATTTTCCAGCTCAGCAGTAGCCTTGAAAAATAACAGTCTGCATTCCCCGTACTGGATGGAGCAGAACAAAGCTGGAGTTCTTTCAAAACATCATTCACAAAGAACGATCATCATTTGACCTGTCTGGTAGTTCCCTGGAAGACCCACACTCAGAAAGCTTGTCTTTATTTTAACAGACTCAAAGTTCACCCAGTGTAAAAGTCTCTCCCACTAGGATGGCCATAATAAAAATAAATACATTTTAAAATAACAGGGGTTGGCAGGGATGCAGAGAAATTGGAACCTTCACACATTGCTGGTGGGAATGAAAAATAGTGTAGACTCTACGGAAAAGTTTAGCAGTTTTCCAAAATGTTAAACATCGTTACCATATGATACAGCCATTCTCCTGGATATATACCCAAGGGAAATGAAAACTTACCTCCACATGAAAATGTGTAGCAATGAATTTTTATATCAGCATTATTCATAAGAGCCAAAAAGTGGAAACAACCAAATGTCCATCAACATCAAACAGAGGAACAAAATTCCATACAATGGAATATTATTTGGCCACAAAAAGAAAAGCACTGACTCAAACTACAGCATGGATGAAACTTAAAAACATGCTAGGGCTTCCCTGGTGGTGCAGTGGTTAAGAATCCGCCTGCCAATGCAGGGGACACGGGTTCAAGCCCCGGTCCGGGAATATCCCACGTGCCACAAAGCAACTAAGCCCATGAGCCACAACTACTGAACCTGCGCTCTAGAGCCCACGAGCCACAACTACTGAGCACGTGTGCCACAACTACTGAAGCCCACGGCCCTAGAGCCCGTGCTCAGCAATGAGAAAGGCCACCACAATGAGAAGCCCACGCACCACAGCAAAGAGTAGCCCCCACTCACAACTAGAGAAAGCCCGCGCACGGCAATGAAGACCCAACGCAGACAAAAGAAAAAAATCATTAAAAAAAAGAAAAACATGCGAAGTGAAAGAAACTAGACACAGACTACATGTTGTAGGATTCCATTTATAGAAAATGGGCAAATCCATAGAGACAGAAATCATTTTATTGGATCCCAGGGCTGGCGGGAGGGGAAATGGGGATCGACTGCTTAATGGGTATGGAGTGTCATTTTGCAGGGTGATGAAAACATTCTGAAATTAAGTAGTAGTGATTGTTGTACAACCTTGTGAATATAATAGAAGGCATTAGATTTTATACTTTTAAGTGATGAATTTCATGGTATATGAATTATATCTTAACATTTTTCATCAATTAGCAAAAGTATGGAGGAATTTGCTGTAATTTTTGCTGTCTTATGGACCAAATGTCAGCTCCAAATTGCACTTTTGATACCGGCCTTCTACATCTGATGTGTATTCTGACTTCTCCAGGCAGAAAGCAAAGAATATGGATATTTATTCTGGATTTGATTGGAGAGAAAATAAGAGCAGAGACTGGTTTTAAACCATTTCAGGAGCTGGCTCCCTGACTAGCCGTTGTCAGCTTGCTCACTGTGGAGCTTCATTGCTACTGTACTCGTGTCTAGAGGAGTTGGTAAGGGAACAGTTTTAAAGTCTAAAAATAAAAGTCAGTAAGAAAAATAATGGAAATTGTCAAGTTACAATGCAAAAGCATGAAGTGTGAAGATATTTGAAAATTATATAACAACAAGGCTATTGCTAAACAAATAATAAGAAAGAAGCGCAGTGGAAGAGAAAAAAGCAGGTACAAAATTGATTCTTGAGAAAATAAATGAATACAGCGAATAAACATAAAAATATAAATCTCCCAAGTAACTTAAAAGTTACAAATTGAAAATGAGCAGAAGACCTAATAGACATTTCTCCAAAGAAGACATACAGATGGCCAACAGGAATGTGAAAAGAATACTCAACATCACTAATTTTTAGAGAAATGCAAATCAAAACTGCAATGAGGTATCACCTCACACCGGTCAGAATGACCATCATCAAAAAGCCTACAAACAATAAATGATGGAGAGGGTGTGGGGAAAAGGGAGCCCTTCTATATCTTGTTTGGTAAGTAAACTGGTACAGCCACTATGGAGAACAGTACGGAAGTTCGTTAAAAAACTAAAAATAGAGTTACCATATGATCCAGCATTCCCACTCCTGGGCATATACCTGGAGAAAACTATAATTCGAAAAGATACACGCACCCTTGTGTTCATTGCAGCACTATGTACAATAGCCAAGACATAGAAGCAACCTAAGTGTCCATCAAGAGATGAATGGATAAAGAAGTTGTGGTATATTTATACAATGGAATATTACTCAGCCATAAAAACGAATGAAATAATACCATTTGCAACAACATGGATGAACCTAGAGATTATCATACTGAGTGAAGTAAGCCAGACAAAGACAAATATCATATGATATCTCTTATATGTGGAATCTTTAAAAAAAAGAGAGATACAAATGAACTTATTTACAAAACAGGAATAGACCCACAGACATAGAAAACAAACTTATGGTTACCTAGAGGGAAAGAGTGGGGGAGGGATAAACTAGGAGTTTGGGATTGACATATACACACTACTATATATGAAATAGATAACCAGCAAGGACCTACTGTATAGCACAGGGAACTTACACTCAATATTTTGTAATAACCTGTAAGGGAAAAGAATCTGAAATTATATATATATATATATATATATATATATATATATATATATATATATATATATATATATCTGAATCAGTTTACTGTACACCTGAAACTAACACATTGTAAATCAACTATACTTCAATTAAAAAAGAAAAAGAACAAAAAAGAAACCATGTCTACATCCTCAGAGATGACAACTCTGCCCGTTAAAAAAAAAATTACAAATTGAAACAGTAACAGGAAATCATTTTTTGACTATCAAATTAGCACAAAGATTACATAGAACTATAAAATCAGTGTTGGTGAGAGTTATTAGTACTTTTATGCATTTTTGGTGGGGACTATAAATTATTGTGAATTTTCTGGAGGGCTATTTGACAAAAGGTATCAAAAGAATGAAAAGTTACAGAAACGAATTCCATGTGTTTAGGAGTCAGAAACAATTAATAGCTCTAAGTTCTAGAATCAGGTGAACCTAAGTGTGATTGCAGCCTTCGTCATTTACTAGCTGTTTAACCTTGGGCAAGTCATTTAATATTTCCGAACCTCAGTCACTTCATCTGTAAAATGGGGTCAATTATAGTACCTTGCTTCCTAAGTTTCTCTGAGCATTTGTTAATCGAGACAAATTGTACAGCATTTGATCATTAACTGGCCCCTATAAGCACTCAACAAATATTCACTATTTATTATCATTAAGAATTTATTCCAAGAGCATGTGATGTTTACCATTGTGTTCTTTATGCTAACACAAATTAAAAGGATGTCTAAAAATGTGGAATGTTTAAATAAATTATAGCTCATCTACATAATGGATTTCCATGCAGATATTTTAAAGTGTAATAAAACCTTTATTGACATAGAAAAATGTTTACATTATATTGCTAAGTGAAGAAAAACAGGCTAAAATACTGTAACGTGAAACTATATAAAAACGTCTTTACGAAGACTCCAAGCACACGATTAAAATGTTTGAGTTATCATGTGTGTATGTGATCAGACTCTTAAGTGACTTTTTAAATTTTAAGTGATTTAAAAAAAAATAGGCCTTATTTTTTAAGACCAATTTTAGGTTCATATCAAAACTGAGTAGAAAAGTACAGAGTGTTCCCATATGCACCCTGGTCTCTGACATTCACCACCTCCACTCCCACCATCAACATCCCCCAGGGAGTGGTACACTTGTTACGACGGATAATCCCACGTGGAAATATCACGATCACCCAAAGTCCATAGTTTACAGGAGGGTTGACTCTTGGTGGTGTACCTTCTATGGGTTTTGACAAATATGTAATGATATGTATCTACTGTTATGGTATCATACAGAATAGTTTCACTGCCCTAAAAATCCTCTACGCTCTACTTATTCATCCCTCCCTCCATTCCCCCAACCGCTGGCAACCACTGCTCTTTTTACTGTCTGCATAATTTAGCCTTTTCCAGAAAATCAGATCATTGGACTCATACAGTATGTAGCCTCCTCAGACTGGCTTCTTCCACTTAGTAGTACGCATTTAAGTTTCCTTCATGTCTTTCCATGGCTTGATGGCTCATTCCTTTTAGGCGCTGTATAATATTCCATTGTCTGGGTGTACTGCAGTATCCATTCACTTACTAAAGGGCATCTTGGTTGCTTCCATGTTTTGGCAATTATGAATAAAGCTGCTATAAACATCCGTGTGCAGGTCTTTGTGTAGACATAAGTTTTCATAACTAATTTTTATAACAGCTTCATTGAGATTTAGTTCATATACCATAAAATCCACCCATTTAAGGAGCATAATTCAGTGATTTCTAGTATATTCATAGAGTTGTACAACCATTACCACCATCAATTTTAGAACCTTTTTGTAATCACAAAAGAAACCCCGTATCCATTAGTAGTCACTCCCCATCTCATCCACCCCAGGCTTAAGCAACCCCTAATATACTTTCTGTCTATAATTTGCCTTTTCTGGACATTACTTACAATATGTGGTCTTTTGTGAGTTATTTCACTTAGCTTAATATTTTCAAGGTTCATCCGTGTTGTAGCCTGTATCAGTACTTCATTCCTTTTTTTTTAAAACATCTTTACTGGAGTATAATTGCTTTACGTTGGTGTGTTAGTTTCTGCTTTATAACAAAGTGAATCAGCTATACATATACATATGTCCCCATATCTCCTCCCTCTTGCGTCTCCCTCCCACCCTCCCTATCCCAACCCTCCAGGTGGTCACAAAGCACCGAGCTGATCTCCCTGTGCTATGCCGCTGCTTCCCACTAGCTATCTATTTTACATTTGGTAGTGTATATAAGTCGATGCCACTCTCTCACTTCATCCCAGCTTACCCTTCCCCCTCCCCGACTTCGTTCCTTTTTATTGCTAAATTATATTCATTGTATGGGTAGACCACATTTTCTTTATCTCTTCATCAGTTGATGGACATTTGGGCTGATTCCACTTTTTGGCTATTATGAATAATTTTGCCATGAACATTCATGGGCAAGCTCTTATGTGGACATATGTTCTCATGTCTCTTGTGTATATCCCTACGAGTGGAATTGCTGGGTCATGGGATAACTCTGTTTAACATTTTGAGGAACTGCCAGGCTGTTCTGCAGAGCAGCTGTGCTAAATGCCAGCTGTGTCTGAGGGCTCGAATCGCTGCACATCCTTACAACACCTGCTATCTTTTGCAGTATAGCCATCCTTGTCAGTGTGGTGTTTTATCTTTATACAGTGTACATGCCTCTGACTTACAGTGAGTGTCTATTACTTTTGTAATTGTGAAGGATGTGTAATTAATATAACCCATAAGGGACTTCCCTGGGGGTGCAGTGGTTAAGAATCCGCCTGCCAATGCAGGGGACACGGGTTCGATCCCTGGTCCAGGAAGATCCCACATGCCATGGAGCAACTAACCCTGCGTGCCGCAACTACTGAAGCCCGCGCGCCTAGAGCCCGTGCTCCACAAGAGAATGGCTCCGCAATGAGAACGGGTCTGCAATGAGAAGCCGGCGCACTGCAACGTAGAGTAGCCCCCGCTCACCACAACTAGAGAAAGCCCAGGTGCAGCAAGGAAGACCAATGCAGCCAAAATAAATTTAAAAATAAATTAAAAAGAGCTATTTCATTAAAAAAAAATGCAACCCATAAAAATTGTGAGTGAAAGTGCAGAGAAATGCAATTTCAGTCAGGGAAACTGGGCAGGACAAGCCAGGTTGAAGGAGTCAACATTGGCCTGTGTTGACTTGGGGGAGCTTTGTGGTCTGCCCCGCCCCTGCTGTCCCTGAGGCCCCACCCACTGAACGGTTCCCTCACTTTGTTTCCCCAACTCCAGCAAATGGATTCAGAGGTTGGCCCTCCTTGGCTGGATTTAGGGTTTGCCTCTTTTTTTTTTTTTTTTTTTTTTTTTTGCGGTACGCGGGCCTCTCACTGTTGTGGCCTCTCCCGTTGCGGAGCACAGGCTCCGGACGCGCAGGCTCAGCGGCCATGGCTCACGGGCCCAGCTGCTCCGCGGCATATGGGATCTTCCCGGACCGGGGCACGAACCCATGTCCCCTACATCGGCAGGCGGACTCTCAACCACTGCGTCACCAGGGAAGCCCTAGGGTTTGCCTCTTCATCACCCTGCTTTGGGTCTCACCTCACTCTGATGCTTACCTGGTGGGCAGCAGAAAACATTACACGTATGGAAAAGCTCTTGGGATATTTCAGAAAGGTGCTGTAAACAATTTTTGCTAGGTCCTCTCATAGGCAACTTTACCCCCAACAATGCTCAAGCCCTCCTGGAAAGATGAGGTTCAGAACTACTCCCTTATCCCCAATACACTGCGGTCCAATTTAACTTGGTGCACCTAAGGGCTGACAAGTACGCCCATGCGATCAGACCTGTGTCCCTGGGAGTACTGTATTAATGGATAATCAAATGGCCGGGACATTTTCCCTTTTTAACTTCAAGCCTAATGATCATTGTCTGTGCTGCCCAAGTTACAGAATTCAAAACAATAATCAGAATGACAGCAGTCACTATGAAGACTTGATGCCTTTAGCTCTGCCAGCAGTTTATATACATGTCTTTATCTTCTCACACTCAGTAGCTTCCTTGTGGCCTGTTTCCTCACCTTCCAGAAGGTGGCAGAAACCATTCCGCATCCTATTGGTCAATTCTACAGTAGTAAAGAAATCATTCTTGTATTTATCGAGTCTTTTTATTCTGTATTTTTGATGCTTTGACATCTTGGGGCTTTGCTGACCCTGGAGGGACTGTCCCTTCCAGAGGAGCTAATTCCTAGAGACAGCCAATGGCTGGTCTGTACACATGTGTTTCCTATGCAAACTGGCCAATAACCCAGAGCCCATACCCCCAGCCACCTCCTCTAAGGCTCTCACCATCTGAGCTGCTATTCGCCTGCCCTAATCTCCCCAAGGCCAGGTACCAGACAACTAAGGACAGCACCTAGGCCCCACAGTCTGCTGAAGTTATTCACACCAGCCAATCCCAAGCCTGCCTACCCTGCAGCAAGTTCCTTCCCCTGGAAACCGTGATAAAGGCTCTTTCTTGTTCATGTTTTCCCCTTGCTCCCACTGCCCCCAGCAGACCATGGTGCTTCCCCATGTGGCCCTACATAGCACGCTATGCCTCCTGTTTCTAGGGATCTGAGAGGATAACACACTTCTTCCTTGACAACAGTCACTGACATGTCGGTATCTTATCATACCGATGAAAACAAATCCTATCTACGCTTTAAATACTCCTGGAGACCGAGTCTAGAGCCCCCTACTCCCTTTAGCCTTCAGATGACTTTGTATGCATCTAATTCCCTGTACTAATTCTCTTTTTGCCTAGAAACTACTAGAGGCTTTTGTTTCCTGCAGTTGCCCCTGATGATAAAGCCACTTAGCCAACTGCACAGATGGCCAGAACAAAGACCCGCGCTGTGTGCCTCGAGCACCCATGCCCTCAACCAGGAAACCCTGCTCTATTTACTGGCATTTGTATCACCATCTCCAGTCTCAAAGGTGGCCACTAGGTGACTTTCATTGGCCAGCCTCCAGGTAAAGCTGTTGCCTGAGTACATGTTTTACAATTCCTTGAAGTCTGGATCATTTCCCTGCAAGTGACCTGGGCTCCAGGTTAGGTTTCAGTCCCTGGAGAAGACTTCTGTGAAGCTGAATTGAGGGTTCTTTCCATTTTGGAAAAGCGCAAAGGAAGGCAAGGATTCTGAGATAACCTCCTGCCGCCACCCTCGTCTTTAGAGAGGCACTCTGGCTCCTGCTGCGGCTTAGGGGGAAGTTTCGTATCAGAGCCCATCAGATATTTCTACCTGCATGTTTCCTTTGAATTCTTTTCCAGTCTTACCTCTTGGAGGCAATTTCCCACATTATATAGGTGGATCCCGTACCCCGTTCTGGTCATTTTCAGATAGTATAAAGATTCCAGTCTAGGGCTTCCCTGGTGGTGCAGTGGTTAAGAATCCACCTGCCGATGCAGGGGACATGGGTGTGATCCCTGGTCCGGGAAGATCCCACATGCCACGGAGCAACTAAGCCCATGCACCACAACTACCGAGTCAGTGCTCTAGAGCCCATGAACCACAACTACTGAGCTCGCGCACCTAGAGCCCGTGCTCTGCAACAAGAGAAGCTACCGCAATGAGAAGCCTGTGCACCACAACGAAGAGTAGCCCCCGCTCACCGCAACTAGAGAAAGCCTGGGCACAGCAGTGAAGACCCAATGATGCCAAAAATAAATAAATTGATTATAAAAAAAAAGATTCCAGTCTAATGTAAGGCAGACCTTTTTTTCCTTTTTCTTTTTTTTGTCTCACATCCCATTTGAAGAAGTACCCTTCCCCCAGTTCAGGCAAAGCAACAGCAGGAATGAGGGCATTGTGTGTCCTTCGGCTCGTATGTCTCCTCCCCTCTCCCCCACAGGCTTTGCCGTGTCCGGCTCCTCCAGAGCTGGAGGAGAAGGGTGAGCAAAGGGAGAGGAGATGTGAAGGCAAGGCAGTTCTGTTGAACTCCTGTTGGAATGGCTGGCTACCGGTACCTGCTATGTGGTGGATGCTCAAAGGTTGGTCCCCTTGTTAATTTCCTAGGGCTGCCATAACAAAGAGCCACAATATGGGGCACTTCAATCAACAGAGATCTGTTCTCTCACAATCTGGAGGCCAGAAGTCCAAAATCATGGTTTTGGCAGAGCCACGCTCCCTCTGAAGTCTCCAGGGGAGGATCCCCGCTTGCTTCTTCCAGCTTCTATTGGCGCTAAGTGTTCCTTGGCTGTGGCAGCGTCACTCCAGTCTCTGCCTCTTCACACGGCCTTCTCCTCTCTGTGCCTGTGCCCAGTTTTCCCTCTTCTTGTAAGGACCCCAGTCACAGTGGATTAAGAGCCCCTCCTACTGCGGTGTGACCTCATCTTCACCAATGACATAAGTCACAGCCCCATTTGCAAATAAGATCACATTCACAGATATTGGGCGTTAGGACTTCAACAAATTTGGTGGGTGGGGGTGAACAACTCACCCATAATGGCACTCTTTCTCCTCTCTCTTTCATGGGGTGTTTTGTGGGCTCTTCAGGGATATCCCCTTCCCCTGATACCCACCCTTGTCGCCACCTGGGGCTCTTGGCGTGGGAGGTGCACTCTCTGTCTGACCTCTCACAGCTTCTGCCCATCACATCTCCGGCCCTAGGGTTCATGCTGGAGGCCCCCTTGCCCAGCAAGCAGCCTCTTGGGCAGAATTTTTTCCAGGAAGTCTCTAGTCTGGTTCCTCCCTTGGATTCCCTTGGCCTGTCCAGCCCCTGGGGATGCAGATTGCCCCCCTTGCTGTTACTCCTCGCTGTGCATCCAGGCCAGCTCCAGGAAAGGCGTGCCGCTTGCGTGTGGCCCCTGAAATTCAAAAGCCAAGTCTTCATGCCATGATGTCACCACACTCTGCTCTGGTCTCAAGGTGCCCGGGCCTGCACTTCAGCAGCTCAGGACACATTCAGGAAGCAGAGTTTGGACTGATGCAGCCACCAGCCAAGGAATGCCCAGAGCCACCAGAAGCTTGAAGAGGTAAGGAAGGATTCACCCCTAGATCCTTCGGAGGGAACACTGCCCTGCCGACACCTTGACTTTGGACTTCTTGCTTCCAGAACTATACAAGAATAACTTCCTGTTATTTCAGGTCACCAAATGTGTGGTAATTTGTTATGGTAGCCCTGGGAAACTAATATAGTAGACATCTGGTATGCCTACTGAGTGAATGAATGAATGAATGAATGCCATCCATGGCAGCACTGTTCAGCCCCTCTCTATGGGATTCTGGGGAGCCCACTGTATCAAGACATCACCCCAAAGAAGGAGCAGGTATCAGGACCACTGAGGGTAAGCCCCAGCTCTGCCGCTAAGTGTCAGTTCCACTCCTGGCCTCAGTCTCCCCAGTTGGAGATGGTCCCCGGGGTCTCTGTGATCCAACAGGAGTGTGCAGAGACCAAGAAGACTCTCTCCAAGCAGCTCTCTCCAGGCAGGCCCGCAGGCGTCGGGTCTGAGGCCTCAGCTGGCCAAAGGCCCCCGGGAGTGCCCCCAGAGCAGGACATAGGCTGCGTGCCCAGCAGTGGGAGCTGCTGTGTGTCTGTGTCTGCCCACCCCCGGGGCCTTGGGTTACCTTAGTGATCATCTCTCTCCCAGGCTCCCCTCAGTAGATGGGACCAGCTGGCGGTAGGGCTGGGGGCGGACCGTCCCCTGGCTGGGAGACAACATCACAAAGGACTTAACCTCTTGGTCAGGGTGGAGAACCAGTGATTTAGGGAATTCACATCAGTGCTAAAGGCTTGTTTTCCATTTAGTGGATGCAGGGAAGCCTCTGGTATCGTCATGTCTCCTGGGAAGTCTGGCTGGTTTCCCCAACACAGAGAAGGAAAACTATTTTGGAAACTTGTAATGATATACAGAAATTTATCCACAAACTCTGCCTCCTGAGAGGAAAGTTGGATGGTTAATTTCAGCAGGCTTGTATGGGTTTTTTAAAAAATTCAGACCTCAACGTGTTTGAGCTGTAATTCAGCTGACCTTTCCAATGACCGATTCTTCCTGCGCAGCTGCCGCCCATTGGAGTGATCACTGCCCTTGGCAGCTGGATGGAGCCCAAAGGACACTGGCCAAGGTCCCAGGACACATGAGCATTAGAATAACCTGTGTGACTTCGAAGACGTTCCTACAGTTCTCTGGTCCTCAGCAGACTCGTTTGGGAACTAGAGATCACAGTGTCTGCTGTGCCCACCTCCAGAGGCAGGGTGAAGGTCCAGGCAGGCAGGCGCTCGCCTATGCCACTCGCCTGCTCTGCTGTGGTCAGTCCCACCTGACTTTGCGGTCTTGGTGGTACTTTCACTGCATTTCTCCTTCCCTCCAGCAATGCTCCCGCCTGGACTCAGCCATCTTGTGCTGTCCTTTCTCCAGATACTGCTTCTTTGTCTCTTCCATTTGCATTTGCTCTGCTTTCTCCATGCCCTTCAACCCCGGTTGTAACCCAGGGTGAGTTCCCTTTTGTGTCTGTTCTCCTCTCTAGATGCCCCAGTTTTATCCCAAGTCTTCAAGCAGAACTTCTCCGCAGAGGCTTCCAAGATGGCTGCTCTGCCCGGCTGATGGTCAACACCACATAGATGGGCATCACCATGTAGATGGATCACTGCATGAATGGGCATCACCATGTGGATGGGCATCACCGCGTGGAAGCCCACATCTAATTAGGTCCAGATCTAATATCAGCCCAAACCACCCCAACTGTGATTTCCTTGTCTTTCTGTGAACCAGAGATGGATGAAATTACACAGCCACCGAAAGTACTGGGGCATCTTTGCAAGGGAATTGAAGAGAGAAGTGGAATTTTGGCAAAACAATTCAGATTCGGGACTTCAGGTCCAGAGGGCAGTACGGGGGGATCTGAAGGTCATCTGCAAGCTGATAGTTAAGATCCATTCTGACCCAGCTAATATGCTCTTTGGGATGGAAAAGGCTGAGAATATGAACAAAAGAACTACTTGCCAACCATAGGGATTATGGCTAACGTGATCATAACTCCAGCTCGGCGAGGCTTGGAGACATTGGGATAACGAGGCGTGTGTGTGTGTGTGTGTGTGTGTGTGTGTGTGTGTGTGTGTGTGTGCATGCACGTACGTGCGTGCACACGTTCTGGGGGTCACTAAATGTGCCTATGACCAAATTCTAAATTGACAGATGGTAAAATCAGTCTTTATTCAAAGCCAAGGCAAAGCTGAATATTCCAATCATAGAATGAAATTTGAGGAGAGTGTGATGAAGTGGGTCTTTGTGCTCCAGGAGGGGCACAAAGATGCACCTCCTGGACGCCTGGTCCACAGGGAGCCCGACTGTCCAGAGGCCACGTCCTCACTGGGACGGACACAGCATTATCAGCGCCATTCCTCGAGCTGGGCACACAGCAGGGCCCACAAATATTTGTTGAGGAAATGAATGAATGACATGTTTTCTGCTCTCAGGGCCCCATAACTCATGGAGGAGGTAATAATTAACATCTCCAAGCTGGAGGGTCAGATAAAAACTACAAACAGAGGGAGTCACATTTTCAGGACCAAGTCCTGCAACAGGAATTCGGGTAAAGTATTTTTGTCTGATTTTTAAATACATTGAAATGAAAATCTTACAAAGGTATTTGAATTTAAGCACACCGACTGCTTTTCACAACCTTCATGACCCCAGCCTGATATGAGCCACGTCATCTCATGCCTGGCAATTTGGGTCACTTCCTAACCATTCTCACTGTTTCCATTCTTTTCCCCCGGGGATTGGTCCAGGGGTTTCATATGTGGACAATGGGCAAGAGGAACACTCCACTCTAGAGTCTTAATCCAGTGTGATGGGATGGGAGCCTTGGGTTGCTACTGGTCAGGTTCTCTGCTACTGGAAGAAAGGTGGTCAAAGGTCAGAAAGAATAAAACAAAATGAAGCCCTGGCCACATCTTATGAATCACTGGATCCACCTGCGCCTGGGTTTTCCCCTATTCTTTCTGGACACCTAAGTCAACAACTTTCCCTTTGTGCTTAAACTCCTTTGGAGCCATGTTTCTGTCGTTGCAAACAAAAGGCTTCTGGCCAATGAAATTTTCTAAGTCTCAGTTTCCTCTTCCGCAAAGCAAGCCACCTCCTAAGCCGGTGGTGAGGATCAAACGAACTAGTGTTGCATCAGAGCTTTGCGAATATGAAGTAAACTTCGTTGTCATGTACGAGCCCAAAGCACTTATTAGCTAGGATGCTTTGGCTTGTGAGAAATAGAGCAGGCAACTAAAATGGCTTTCAGCCATGGCTACTCAAAGTGCGGTCCCTGGGTCAGCATCAGCATCATCTGGGAGTTTGCTGAAAATGCAAATTAGGGAGCCTCACTCCAGCCCCAATGCGCATCCCTGTTTTAACAAGCTCCCTGAGTGACACGCTAAAGGTTGGAAATCAATGGCTTGGGCACCTAAGGATTTATTATCTCATCTACAAGTAGTACAAAGGCAGCTGGGAGCAGGTTGTTGAATTTTATCAAGGGCCTGGGTGCTTTCTACACTGCTTCCTGGTTTATCGGCTTTTGTCCTCAGGTTTGCCTCATGGTTGCAAGATGGCGGCCTCAGCCTCTGATCGCCTGTCTTCACAGAATCATGTCCAGGAACAAGAGGGGCAATTTCTCCTCACATGTCCTTTCCATCAGGGAGGAAATCCTTCCCCAAATCCCCAAAGGACCCTCTCCTTTTGTGTCAGGAGCTAGGGTTACATCCCAAGCCCACACCTAAGCAATCATGGATGTGGGGAATGAGGGACCACAAATGGCTCAAACTGAGCCACATTCATTGCCTGTGGCCACAGAGACACTAGCTCCCTTGAGCAGGTGGGAGGGGGGTGCCCAGATCTGCCCTGGGCTTTGGCAGCAGGGGAAGAGAGTCGAGCCAGCTGAGGAACCCCCCCGGAGGGTCTGCCACACGTATAACAGGAGTGTGGTCTACAGGTTAGAGCAATCGTGTTGCTTTGTCCTCTGATCCTTCCACTGAAGTCCAAGTGTGGGAACCTTCTCTATTTATTGGGAGCCTTCTCCATGGGTCACGGACGATAGGATTTTTCCAGGTGTATTAAGTGAGTTTTCATTAGTTCAGAAAGGCCAAGGAGAGAGCCTGGGTAGGCAGAGGCCCCCGGAGGCATCACCTGCCCCACAGGTCTATTCCGTGTGGACGTTCTAAGTCTTCCCCGGTGTCAAAGCCACACCCAAACACTGACAGCATCTCCATCCCTGCAGCACAGCACAATGGTGCTACACGTGCTCGGGTATCTCATCACCTAGCAGGTGCCTGACATCCTCAAGGGACAGAATCCAAGGCATTTGCCATTTCTAACTTCACAAATAAGTCTTCACCTGTGGATGCTCTGGGAACTCAGGAACAGAAGGTCTACCCGGCTCCCACCAAGCCCCAAGCTGGAGGACTTGGGGGAACTTCACTGAAGGGAGGCGTGTCCAGTTTCCAGACTCAACTCCCGTTTGACAAGCCAGGCAGCCTCATCTACAGCCCAGCCAGGGAGCAGCCCAGATGGGCTTCAGTGAGGCTGCCAAGACCAAGGCAGCCATGCGGGCCTCTAGTCCCAGTGACTAGGGAGCAGCTCCTGCTGAGAAGTACTCCCATCTTGGGAGATCTCCAGACAGACAGAGGACGGCAGGAACAAGCATGCTCTGGAGGGATTCGGGCAGCAGCATGAACCCTGCGTCCCTGTGGTCCCCAAGTTGAATAATTTATGATGCTGTATTGGTCGGGTTGTGCTTCTAATTAGCATCCTGGGAAAAGGCTGCAGCCTCGAAGCCCTCCTGTGGAATCTCAGGGAAAGCTCTACGGCCCAATGAATTGCTTCGGTAACAACATCCAGTGCTGACCATGGTGAGCTGGCAGAGCTATGGGCTCCAGCCTGAGACGTCTTCCTTGCTTCACCAGGCTTGAGGCGTTTCTCGGTGTTTCGCAGGGCTTACCCTGCTCCAGGGCAGAGGTGGGAGGCTTCAGTGGATGGCATCTGTGAAGGGAGGCCTGGTGCCTGGCTCTGAGCTCACAGCAGATAGTGTATCTTGGAGATGCCTTGCTCAAAGGCCCTGGGACTGTCTCTGAGCGGTACCCAAGGGCCTCCGGCAGTAGAAACCGGGGCACTGACAAGCCTGCTTCCACAGGGTGTTTGACTCTCCTCAGAGAGACACTGGAGACACTGCAGGAGTGTCTCCAGTTACAGCCCAAGATGACCAGAGCAAGCAGCCAGAGGGAGACGACAGCAGCCCTGGGAAACCAGGAAGGCAGAACCGGATGCTTGGAAACACACAGAGGTGAGGCGCCCTGGCCACGTGATTGTAAATCCCAGATTAGGGGCCTTCGTTACACGGAAGGAGGCAATGGGGCAGGATGGAGGAAGACACCAGGACTGCTAATAACCAGCTCTGCCCCTAACTTGCCGTGTAACCTTGGACACACTAACCTTTCAGCACCTCAATTTCCTTCTCTGTAAAATGAGGCAGTGATAATGACCTTAGCACATAGAGGTACTCAAAAAAGAATCTTTGCTTCCTTTTGCCTTTTGGCAAATTACTTGACCTCTCAGACCCTCGGTTTCTTCTTCTGCAGATATAATAATCCTCATGACATTGAGTTGTGGGAAAGAATATGATAATAGCTGACGTGGATGCATTGGCTGAGCATTTATTCTGTGGCTCGCCCCGTTTTCAGTGCTTCACATGTATTATTCACTTATTTATCCTCTCAATGGACCCATGAAGTAGGTACTATTATCATCTCCACTGTACAGGTGAGGAAAGGAGATACAGAGAGGTTAAGAAACCAACCCAAGGCACATAGCCGGGTAGAGCAGCCTAGATGCTCACTGATATTTGCTTGGGGGGGGAAAGTGGAATATTTGTCTCTGAAATATTAGTATAGTTATTCTGAGGGATGGGACGAGGAGCAATTTTAAGTTTCTTCTTTGGGATTTTCTCGGTTTCTAGGTTTTCTACCATGAAATGTGTGACTGTCTTTATCACACACACAAAAAGTCTCAACAAAGGTTAAAATATATCAGAAGGAAATCTACAGTTCAGCCCTTCTCCACCTGATGCTCTGCAGGCTGTTGATAGGGAGACAGGGTCATACAGTTCCATTTGTGGGAAATACCCAGAAGAGGTGACTCCATCAAGACAGATGCAGATCGGGGCTTGCCAGGGGCTGGGAGGTGAGGAAAGGCAGCACCTGCTTAATGGGATCGGGGCTTTCTTGGGGTTGATGAAGGTGTGTTGGTACCAGACAGAGACAGCATTTGTCCAACCCTGTGAATGTACTAAACACACCAATGAACTGTACACTTTAAAATGGCGAATTTTATGTTCCATGAATCTACCTCAATTTTTTAAAAAGGAGAATAGGGCTGTGCCTGTAGCTTATGCCTGTCCAGGGGCTGGATCTGCTGGACTGACCCTCCCCGCTCCGGAGGTTTTGCACGATGCTCCAGGAGAGACCAGCACCTCTCACACAGCGCCCTGTGCCTCACTGTGGGCCCTACCACCCTCTGAGGGCGAGGGGCCACTTAGGCCCCCTGGAGCCTTGAGGCCCTTTTCTGGATGAGGAAAGGGCTCCCCAACCCCCTGTCCCCCCATTTCCTGAGCAGACTCAGCCCAGTGCAGCCCTCAGGGCCCGGCGAAGGGGTGGGGAGTGTCGTGTGGAGGGTCATTGGACGTTGTGCCCTTTGCTGGACTTAATCGTTGTTCTTTACCTCTGATGTGCTCGTTCAAGGTGAGTCACTTCCCCCTTAAGACCCCTCCATCCTTCGAGCCTGACCCCCTGGCTCTCCCCGAGCCCCAGGCTGGAAAGCCGGTGTCACAGGATGAACGGGATGGAAGTGAGGTGGCAGTTGCACCTGCTTTGTGGCCTCGGTCGCAGGACCAGCCTGGCTGCCAGTTTCAACAGCGCTTTTAGGAGACCGAGTGGGTGAGGCAGCTCTTAGCAGGAGGGAGCTCAGAGGTCTCCAGACAGTCTAGAGAGGCAGGCCCCTGTTTTCATTCTTCCTCTCCTTCCCTCCGACAAACAGCAAGTGCTCAGCAACGGTCTCCAGATGAGTTTTATGGTGAGACAATAAAAGACTGTGTATGACTCCCAGCTCTGCCACTCACTGGCCACGTGGATTTGGGCTCGTTTTCCTGCTTCCTTGATCTTGGGTTTCCTCCTCTGTCCAAGGGAGAAATAAGAGCAGCCCCTGCCCCGCAAGGTGTGGAGAGGCTGGGATGGGCGAAGGGGTGAAGGCCAGAAGACGCCTGGAAGGGAGTCAGTAAACCCTGAGCTGTGATGGGATGACACCAGCATGGGAGAGGGGACTGCCACCAAGGGCCACATACTTTCACTTTCAAACATTTCCTGCAAACACCTTATTTACTTTCCCAGGGTTCAGTTCCCCCACCCCCTCCCCCGGGGTGTGTAAAGAGCTGGGACTTCCAACAAGGTTTTCATTAGCTTTACTGTGTAAATAAGGAAACTTTCTTCCTCCTGGCTGCCAGGAATTGGATCCCCTCCTGCCTCCAGGAAGGAGGTGCCCTGCCCCGTGTGAGTACCCGGGAGATCATTGGAACGGTTGCTACCTAACCACGGAAGGGAACAAGTGATCATAATTAGAGTCAGGGCCTCCTCTGCTACAGCACGAGGGTGCAGCCTGGCCCGTGTGTGGGAAACCTCAGGGCTCCCCAACCCCCTGCCCCATGCCCCCCACAGGAGCAGCTCCAGGCAGTGGGAAAAGGCTTGACAGCCCAAATCTCAGCCTCCTACTGGATGCAAGGACCCTTGAGGGGGCACCTGAAATCTGTCTGAGCTTCTGTTTCCTCATTTGTAAAGTAGAGACAATAACTCTTCCCACATGGGGTGTCGATTCATTTGCTAGGGCTGCTATAAGCAAGTTCCCCAAACTGGTGGCCTAGACGACAGACAGGCACTGTCTCACAAAGAGCGAAGGATGTGTCCCTGGCCTCCCTCCTTGGCTTGTAGACGTCCGTCTTCTCTCTGTTTCTCTGCACAGCATCCCTCTATGTCTGCCTTTGTCCAAATGTCCCCTTTTTATAAGAACACCAGCCATTTTGAATTAGGGCCCACCCTAATGACCTTAGCTTAACTAATTACCTCTGTAAAGACCCTGTCTCCAAGGAAGGTAACACTGTGAGGTACTAGGGGTAAGGACTTTGGGGGATGCAATTCAATCCATAACAGGGTGGCTGCCATGATGATAGGAAATCAGGGGTGATTCATAAATGTGTTCGATTTTCTCTCCTAGAGGCTTGGGAGCCTTTGTCTTGGGGACACTACTATGGTCCTCTTCTTGCCTTGGCAGCTGGGTGGTTCCCTACTGTATTCTAGATGTTTCCACCGTACATTCTATGATGGACAAGGGCCATGAGCTCAGCACAACATGTCATGATGGCCCAGAAACCTGCTTCAGTGAATTCTTCCCGACTTTGTTTTCTCCTCCCCAGACTTCAGGCATCTTTGCTTAAGAAGCAGTGTGGTGTGGTAGCTAAAATCCCAGGCCCGGAGTCAGGCCAATCTGCACCCAGTCCCCCACCTCCATTCCTCAGCAATGGAACTTAACCAAGTCTCTTCACCTTGGGAATCAAGAAAATGCATCACACCTAGATGGGTGGGATAGGGAGGGTGGGAAGGAGACGCAAGAGGGAGGGGATATGTGGATATACGTATATGTATAGCTGATTCACTTTATTTTGTTTTTTTAAATAAATTTATTTATTTTATTTATTTATTTTTGGCTGCGTTGGGTCTTCGTTGCTGTGCGTGGGCTTTCTCTAGCTGTGGTGGACGGGGACTCTACTTTTCGTTGCTGTGTGCAGGCTTCTCATTGCAGTGGCTTCTCTTGTTGCGGAGCACGGGCTCTAGGCGCATGGGCTTCAGTAGTTGTGGCACGTGGGCTCAGTAGTTGTGGCTTGCAGGCTCTAGAGTGCAGGCTCAGCAGTTGCGGCACACTAAGTTTTTGCTCCGCGGCCTGTGGGATCTTCCCAGACCAAGGCTCGAACCCGTGTCCCCTGCACTGGCAGATGGATTCTTAACCACTGCGCCACCAGGGAAGCCCCCTCAGTTTGTTATAAAGCAAAAACTAACACACCATTGTAAAGAAATTATACTCCAATAAAGATGCTGAAAAAAACAAAGAAAATGGATCACGTGCATCGTGTCTGGGATATGATATGATACTGAGTCAAATCTATTAAGTTTACATGTATTGACTCTCAGTATAAACCGCTACGTTACATGGCGTGTCCCTCTTGGTCTCTGTCCTCCAAACTCATCCAGACTCTGCTCCTTTTGTGTCCCATTTGAACCTGGAGAACTACTCTGCTCCATTTGCTTCGGCGTCTAACTTGTAAACAGGGTGACAGTTCTTCAGCTCAAGGCATGATGGGTAGAAGGAGCCACGTACCTTACCCTGAGACGAGCCGGACTTCAGGACACCCCCGGTGAGCCCACCGGCCCCTTGAGCCAGAGACTCAGCAGCACAGGCAGAGTGCAGGACAGGAGGCCAGCCCCCTCCAGGCTACCCCCGCCCCCTCCCCACCATGCTGGGGCTGCTGAGCAGAGATGAGCTTCAAGAAGCCAGGCCAGGTGGGAATTCCTGCCCCAAGCAGCTCAGGGCGGGGGCGAACTGAGTCCAGGGGCACCCGTCAAGCTGTGAGGAATCCTCCCATAGGAGAATCTGTGACCTCTGAATGGCACTGAGAGCACAGTGCTCTTGTTACCGAGCAAGGGCTCGTGTGTACAAGGCACCAAGAGCCAAACTCTGCCAGCGGATGTTTGCAGCAAAGTCAGGGTTTATTTGCAGGGCGCCAAGCAAGGAGGACAGGCAACTTGTGCTCAAAAGCCCCCAACTTCCTGATGGCTTCCAGGCAAGGTTTTAAAGACAGCGTTAGGGGATAGGATGTCCTAGGATGCCTGACCAGCTGGTGGACCTTCTTCTGACTGCTTGGTGGTGAGGTAACGGGGTGATGTTTCAGGAATCCCAATCGTCAACCTTCTGGTTCCCACCAGCCTGGGGTCTACGTGCTTATGGTCAGCATGTAGTCACCATCCTCCACCTGGGTGGGGGTCTTAGTTTTCATAGAACAACTGAAAGATATGTACCAGATTGTTCTCTGTATCTTCAGGAGGAGCTAGGAGTCTGGTGACTCTGAGGCAGGAGATAGATGGGCTCCAGTTTAAGCATTTACAACCAGCCTTCTGTTTACATTTCATAGGCCAGGAAAAAGTGGGCTTCAGACCTGACACTTACAACTCGTCTCCTGTTTGCATTTCCTGAGACAAGAATTAGATGGGCTCCAGGTTAGACATTTAAAATCAACCTCCTGTTTACTCTCTGAAATGGAAGCTATGACAGGGACTGGATAATTAGCCAAGCTTTGCCTCTCGTGGAGGCCTTAAGACAACAGTCATGGCAGGAACAAAGAGGGGCAAAACCTTGTTTGAGTAAAGGATCAAGGGATCTCTTCTTCCCCCCTCCTTGGGGCAAGGGAGACACTTCTCATGTGCAGAAAGGCTCCTTGGGGATCAAAATCAGGGGACAACTCCAGGCCATAATGAGTCTTGCTTCCCCCAGAATCCTTTGCGTAGAGATCCGTCTTGGCTGAGAGATGCGTACGCACCTAAGGGGAGGGTCCTGAGACAAATTAGCCAGGGAGCACAAAGCAAGATGTTTGGCCAGAAGGAAGACAAAGACCCGGAAAACTTCCCCCTTATAAAGGATTTAAACTTCCCAAAGGCGAGACTCTCTCTCTGAGTTCGCCCGTCCATCTTTCCGCATGTACTCTGCTTTTGCAATAAATTTTTTACTTTTTTCTTCACCTTCTGCCTCCTAGCCTGAATTCGTTCCTGACAAGGCAGGCAAGAACGGGGGGTTTAGGCCCTAGCCGCTGGCCTCTGTGGTCTAGCAGTTAGGACTCCCCGTCTGGGAACTAAGATCTTTCTTCCAACTACTGCTCGCTGCTGCTTGATGCAAGCTGCCGCTCACTGCTGCGTGCGTCTGAAACCAACTCTATTGTTCTAATCGTTACCTGCTTGAGTCTGCTCTCTGGAACTTCGGGAAGACCTAGGGGATTGAAGCCTTTTTTCTACAGAGAAGAGACAGGGAGATCAGCTCGGTGCTTTGTGACCACCTAGAGGGGTGGGATAGGGAGGGTGGGAGGGAGGGAGGCTCAAGAGGGAGGAGATATGGGGATATATGTATATGTATAACTGATTCACTTTGTTATAAAGCAGAAAGTAGCATACCATTGTAAAGCAATTATACTCCAATAAAGATGTTTAAAAAAACAAAAGAGAGACGGGAGCATGGAGGGCCTTTCGTACCCAGGAGGGCCTCACAGGGTCCTGCTTGGTTTCAATCCCCACTTTTCTTTGACACTCCTCAATCCTGAGGGGAACTACGGCAGGACAAGAAAGGCAATGAAGTTCTGAATAGAGAGGTTAATAAACTCAGTAAGGGAACTTGGTTTTAGGGGGACTCGGTTTCACTCTGATAGGATTAAGCTGGGCTACAAGCCCTTGGGGTGCTGGGCAGGGTCTCCTACAGTGACCCTGCTGTCAATCAGGTGGGAAGAGGAGGATTCTGGGACGGGAAGTAATGTGGAAGGCTGACCTTAAACTGGTGAGGAGTTGGCCGCCTGCTTCTCTGTGGGCCCCTCCGTGGGGACCAGGACCCCAGGAGTAGGGAGCAGTGGCTGCTGCCTGGGAAGGGGCTGAGCCAGGCAGGGGACAGCTGTGGGTGGCCTTGAGGGTTCTGAGAGCAACCGTGGCGGTGGTAGTTGTCAGTTATTCTAGTTACATCCCTTTGGTGTTCCCTAAGTCCCCTGTAAAATCTTGCTAAACTATCCAGCCTGGTCTCAGCTGGGCTGGAGCAAATCGATGGAAGGGTCTGTGTTCAGGGTTAGGTCAGAGAGAGTAAAGGGCCAGCGGGGGTGTGATGACACCAGGGGAGTCCCAGAGTCAAGCCTGCCATGGCCCTCCGCACTGGAGAGTCCCCCTCCCTGCCGCCAGTCTGGAGAATCAAGGTGAGAATTTGATGAGAACACTGGTGGGGGAGGCACAGCCACCCAAGTGACCAATTCCCTTTTCTACGCGTTTCCTTTCCAAAGACTAGTACCCAGAATTATGTGCCCTGGGTGGCATGGGAGCCAGGGCTTCCTGTAAGGGCAGAGGGAGCCAATAGTGAGTCAAGAGAATCTGCCCTGGAAAAGCCAAGTTCAAAATCCAGGAGAACCAAGCTCAGAAGGTCAGAGCATGATTGGGGGGTGCATTACAGAGTTATGGGTTTAGAAACCTTCATCTGCCTCTTCAAATCTCTGAACTCATTTCCAAACCCTGCACTGGAACCACCTAGGCTTCTTGCTCTTCCCTGAGCACATGAAGCGACCCTATCCATATCAGGGCCTTTGCACCTGCCGCGCTTCTCCCTGGAACCCTCTTCCCACAGTTATTCACTTAACTTGGATCTCTGCTCAAGTATCACCTCCGAGAGACATCTCTGACGACCCTGTGGAAAATAGCTCATGTCTATCCCCTACACTTTCTTGTACTTCACAGCACTATGGCCTAAATTTTTATTCTATAGGACATTTATTTGTTTATCTGATTATCATCTGTTTGCCCTGGTAGAATGGAACCCCATGAAGGCAGGAACCATGCTTTGCTCACTGTTGCCTCCCAAGGGTCTCAGACAGGGCCTGGCACATAGTAGATGCTCGATGAGTATTTGCTGAGTAAATAATTAAAGGTGATAGATGTCTACTGACCTTCCACTAGAGTTCCAAGATTTGCCTTTCTGGAGATCAGCCTGCCTTAAAGGGGCAGGCACTGACAGAGGCAATGTGGACGAGCCACAGGTACTTCTACCCAGGCCTCTGGCGACTCTGTTTCCCATCTTTCTCTCTCTGGCACTTGGTCATCTCCCCTGAGGAGACACAGTCCTCTGCAGCATTCCTCGACCACACCACACATATTTACTCTGTCTTGCCATCCTTTATGCTTTTGCCTCTTACAGTGTTCTTTCTCCATTCTCTGCTTTCCAAATCTTTCTTCTCTTTCAGGTCAGAACTATTCATCCTTTGAGAGCTAGGTTGAGGCTCTTAAACCTTTTCATAAAAACCTTTTGGTACCAGTCAAAACTAATATTCCTTTCCCTTGGAACCCTGAGCACGTTCTTTCGAATTCAGTTAAAGCAGTTTTCCCAATCTGGTGTGATTAGGACATAAGAGGGGGTCTGTCCTCCTTAGAAGATGATGAGCGGAGCTTCCCTGGTGGTGCAGTGGTTAAGAATCCGCCTGCCAATGCAGGAGACATGGGTTCGAGCCCTGGTCTGGGAAGATCCCACATGCCGCGGAGCAACTACTGAGCCCGTGCACCACAACTACTGAGCCTGCGCTCTAGAGCCCGTGAGTCACAACTACTGAAGCCCGCACTCCTAGAGCCTGTGCTCCGCAGCAAGAGGAGCCACCGCAGTGAGAAGCCTGCGAATCACAACGAAGAGTAGCCCTCACTCGTCACAACTAGAGAAAGCCTGCACGCAGCAACATAGACCCAATGCAGCCAAAAATAAATTAATTAAATAAATTAATTAATTAAAAAAAGATGATGAGCTTCTTAAAAATATTGAATGAAGGGTTGGTATCCCCAGGACTTTGCATATAATAAGTGCTCAATTAATGTTTGCTTAATTAAATAAAATTGATATTCTTCTCTGAGAATTACCTGGGGAAAATGAAATGAATTTAAATGTGCTCTGTGTGTTCCACACTGTGCTAATAATGCCATATTATACTTTAATTCCCAAAACCTTATTTCCAAAAAACTGCAGTCTTAACAGCACATACATCTTATGGCATGTATATTACCATCCCTGTTTTATAAATAAGGATCAGAGAAATTGTGTGAGCTGCCTAGGGTCACACAGCTACTAAGAAGCAGAACAAGGGTTTAAAGTCAGACTTACATATTTAAAGACAAAATGGCTTATATTTAGCTTAATGGCTTATATTCAAATTATTTTTATCCCTGTAAATTCAGAATGAAATTCTAGAAGATGACATAGCTAGATATAAACAGGGATGGATTTGTAAACCTGATTCTAACACACCACATGGGGTAAAAAAAAAAAAAAGTGTCCTTTTTCCACAAGAATGAGAATAACTTTCTGCTGTCTTCTGTGAGTGTGAGGAGTTTCTCTGAACTACACAGACATCTGCCCCAGATGAATCAAAACAACTGGCTACAATGAGGGCCCATAAATGGGTGATGCCTAACATTTTTCCGGAGGCCAGAACAACTAGCATAGTTTTACCCAGGGCTTTAGAGATATTTATAGCAACAATAATGGCTGATTGCAAGTATTTGTGTGCCAATTAAATTTATTCTAGGAAATCTTATAATTATCAGGTTCAGTAGCTATCACATAGGACTCAACAGCTGAAGCCACAGTTTAAAATTTTATTTTTAAAACCTCCACTGAAGCTAAGAATAGAAAAATAAGAGGGTTGCCCTGAAGCGGTATCTCAGGGCAAACTCAGCTCCCTGAATTTTGTTCAGTCCCTGAAGAAATAAAACTTTACAACAGTGTTAGTGAAATAAAAAACTATTCATAAAAAAGCATCTTTCCAAATAATGCACTCTGCCATTTATAGAACTTATCAGAACATGAAAATTGTCCTTTAAAGCATTTCTGCGAAATCCTTAAATACTTCCAGAGTGAAAACTAATGCATTCTTAAACTCTCATGCTTTTTTTCAGATTGAAAATACTTCCAGAGTGAAAACAAATGCATTCTTAAGTTCTCATGCTTTTTTTCTAGAAAAGTTGTTTACCAAAATGTATTCCTTACAAACTCGAACAATAGAAAAAACCTTCAAACCTAAAAAAATATAAAAAGAGGGGTTGGATGGAGATACTTTTATACAATGCTAGTGATTTTCTTTTTCCTTCAAAGAAAGTTTTCTTCTTTTAATGATGCTTTCAAGAAAAGGCTTCTAAAATAGAAAATCTGCAAAATACAGAAAAAATGTAAAAGAATAGAAAAGAGAAAGACTTTTGTCCCACTGCTCCCTGAAGCGATTGTGGCTAACATGTTGATCTCCTTTTGCTTTGTTTCTTCTAAGCTTGGTTTTTATTGTTTCCGTGTTTGTTGTTATTTATCTGCCCATGGTTTTGTCCTGAGTAGTGCTGGTGACCTGGCAGGTGGAGGTCTCGGAGCGCCAGGAGACTGAGCTGCCATCCACGGTGTGATCACGGTGAGTTATTCCTTTTGCCCAGGCCGGATGTTTGCACAGGTCGGTTCTGAGAATGAAAAAATCAAGCACCCTCTGTCCACAGACCGACACCATCTTGCACACAGGCTCAGAGTCCAAGTCCAAACCCCTCAGCCAATCAGAAGCCTCAGGTTCAACACCCCTGATCTAGGTGATTTTAAAGACCCCCCCCCCCACCTTGGGGGACTTCCCTGGTGGTCCAGTGGGTAAGACTCAGCACTTCCAATGCAGGGGTCCTGGGTTCGATCCCTGGTCAGAGAACTGGATCCCGCATGTGTGCCACAACTAAATCCATGTGCCACAGTGAAGATCCCGTGTGCTGCAAGACCCTGCTTTTTGTTTAAATCCCTGTGAGTTCTGAGTAAGAGGCAGGAGGAGAGAGCCTTTCCAGAACATTGCCTGCGCCTCCCTGTTGCAGACTTCTTGCCATCTCCACCACCCTTGCAGGTAGATTGTAGGAAGGGGCAGGGGCAATCAGCAGACTTTCTGCACGTGATCCCAGGTCACTGCTGGAGAAAATCAGATGAAAACCATCTATTTGTGTTGCGGTCAGGAGAAAAGAAGCCATCAGTCAAAGCTTAAGGAAGGGTTTTGTTTTTTCTGTGCCTGCAAAATGGTCCAGATTCATTACATGCCCTGGCATGCATTTGATGCCGCCCGGGGTGATGGCCACACCCAGGCCCTGACCACACAGGGTCCAGGGGCAGCAGGACTCTTAACTAGAGTTGCCAACCTCCAAACAGCCTGGGCCACAGTGTGTGGTAACTGTGACACACGCCATCTCCTCCTGGGACACAGCCAAGCCAGCAGCGGGGCAGTACGAAACCTGCAGGTCAGTCAGGGACAGAGCCAGGGGCTGGCAGGCGGGGCAGAGGGCCCAGTGGGGCAACTGGGGGCTCAGGGGTAAATGGTACCCTGGGAAGGACTTCTAATGGGAGCCTGGAAGATGGGGGATTGGGGTAGAAAGAAACAGGGAAGTACTTCCTAAGTACTTACTGAACCCAATGCTACTTATACAATAATTCTATTATTTGAGCTTCTCAAACATGTGAGATAAGTATTGTTCTGATATTATGGGCTGGCGCTCTGCACCAGACCCTGGGGAGACAGCAGCAAGCAGACACCAAATCCCTGCTCCCCGGGAGCTCACCTTCTGCTGGGGGGGAGCAGACAAGAAAGAACTAGACAAATAAATATATGAGATGACAGGTGAATGAGCTCCAAAGAAAAACTGAGCTACCTCAAGGGACAGCGAGGGGTGCCGTCGGGAGGGGCTGAGTGGCGTCTGTGTCTGAGACCCCAGGCGGAGGACGCAGCCGCGGCACAACTTGCCGGGGAAGCGTGCTGGGGGCCTGGGGGCCACAGGGAGGCCAGGAAAGGGCGTGGCATATTGTTACAGGCCACGGTGGGCACTTTGGACGCTGTTCTGAGATGGGGGCCATCAGGGGCTTTTAAGCAAAGGAGGGACAGGATGTGGCTTCTGGTGTGAAAACATCGCTCCCTCGGTGGAGAATTAGACCACAGGTGGGAAAGAGGAAAGCAGAGGCCCCTCAAAACCCCTCGTTTACAGATGAAGATTCGGAGGCTCAGGAATGTGCCTTCAACATCCGACGGCACCATGACCACCCCTCATCTTTGAGGGACTTCCTTTCGCCTTTAGAATAGAGCGCATGCGCGGACGAGACCACTTGTGATCTGCCTCTCCCTCCCACCCCAGTTTCCCCAGCTACTCCGGTCGCCTCCTGGATTTCCTTCTGGACTCAGGAGGCCCGCATTCAGGTACTTACCTGGTCTCTGCGCATTTGTCTTGATACCTGCAGTGCTCTCATCCAACCTGCTCACCTGGCCGAGTCCTAGTCAGCCTTTGCATCCTGAACCACCTTTTCTCAGGGAAGCCACTCCCGTCCCCTGCAGACCGGGCCAGGTGTGCTGGGTACCTCTATGGGGTCCCCCTCCGCTTTGGTGGCATTCTTCACCTCTAGTGGTCCCTGCTCTTTGGTCATCTCCCCTCCAGGCTCTGCAACACCCATAGGCAGGCTGGCTTCTCACCTTCCACCATCAGCACTTCAGCCAGGCACATGATCTGGCACGTAATACGGACCCTTGCTCATGAATACTTTGTGAGTTGAGTAGAACACTTGCCCAAGATCACACAGCTAATAAATAGGCCGATCAGGGTTCAAACTTCTGATTCCGACTTCCATGTAACCTCAGGATGTGGACTCAAGTCTTGGTTTAGCCCAGGCCCTGGGGACTTCTTAAGAATATTTATTCCTGGCCTCATTCTGATCTGCAGAATCACAGCTCCAAGACTGACTTGGGATACTGCTTCTGTTTGTTTGTTAGTTTAATCAAGAACCCCATGTTCTTATCACCAAATATATTTTGGAAACACATTCCAATGGGACTCTTTCCCAGAGAAGGTTACCAAAAGAAAAAAGTCAAGGAGGAGGTGAGAACATGATTCCAGGGACTATTTCAACTGTAACAACAGTTCCTTCTCAAATGTCTTCTCTCTTTTATAAAAGGAAACTGCAACTGAAGCCCGATGTTTGTTTATGTGAATTATTTTGGGGGCCTAATGGAAGGTTCCTGAATTTCCATTGAGAGTGTAATTTCCTGGACAACTCTAAATAGCACTGCCCGACAAGCTTTGGCCAAGTCTGAATTCAGGAACACTCAAAAGGAGCACAAGCAAGGGCAGGGGAAACTCTCAAAGGCCCTGAAGGGGAGACAGAAGACCAGAGAGGTTACCCAACCTATCTGAAGGCGCACAGTGGACAGGTGGTAGAGGTGGAACCAGACCTAGATCCCTGTACCCCTGGCTGTTATTTTTTCTTCTGAACCATGAGAGTGTGCCAGGGCAATGTGGGTTCTGCACAGAAACGGTGATGTTTGCACTTCAGAGGAAAGGTCCTCTGTAAACATCACATTGGTGACGACCCACTTGAAGAATAGTACATGGCGCACAGTAGGTGCTCAGTAGGTAGTGGTTAACTGATTGACCAACCCCAGCCTCCTTATCACCTGAGAACTGGATGCTTCATACTATTTCATTCTCTGCCTTGTTGAAGTAAGTTTGTGGAATCAAGTTCCCACTAGCCAAATGAAAATATGTTTGATGATTTTAAAAAACAATCAATGCAGAATCAAGGGAGGCAGACTGATTCTCACTCTGCCACTTCCTTACCTCTCAGAACCTCAGTTTCCTGATCTGAAAAATGGGAATGATGCCTCCCTCATTGTGTTGTCAGTGAGGATTAGATGAGATACTGCATAGTACGTGGCACAGAGTCAGTCAGCATTGGTTAAATTAAAAAGAACAAATGAATGACAGGAAGGATGTGGTTTGTTCTGTCTTAAATTTAGAATTTGTCCTCCCTCCTCCCAGCCTCTTGCTCTATCTATCAAATGTGCAGCAACTATAGCCAGACCTTCCCTGAATGAAGAGTCTGTGGTTAGAGAGAGAACGTGAGTCCAAATACACTATACTAATAAAGGCAGAAATGAATGACAAAAAAGCCCCCACAGGACCCACCATCTTTCATTGAATGTGATATATTGGCATTTTATTAGTTTTGAGGAAGTTTGGCTACAAGTAACAGCAGAAAAAAAGCAAAGCAAAACAAAACTGTAGCTTAAACCTCATAGGAATTTGTCACTCATTATAACACTGGTGGAAGGAAGGCAGTGTGAGCTGAAGTGATGCTTCACTTTTCCTTTTATGTTGCTCTGCTGTGCATGGCTTCTATTCTCAAGGCCAACTCATGGCCCAAGATGGCTGCTGGAGCTCCAACCATCAATCCAAATTCTGGGCAGCACGTAGGAGGAAGGGATGAAGAAGGAGGCACCCTCTCCCTCTGTGATGGTTCATTTTATGTGTCACCTTGACTGGCCCCAGGTGCCCAGTTTAAACATTGTTTCTGGGTGTGTTTGTGAGGGGGTTTCCTGATAAAATTAGCATTTTAATGAGTGAACTTAGTAAATTATCCTCCCCAGTGTGGTTTGGGCATTGTCCAATCTGTTGAGGGTTTGAACAGAACAAAAGCTTGAGTAAGAAGAGATTTCCCCCTTTTTTCCCCCTGCTTGAGCTGGGACATTTCATTTCATCTTCTCTTGTCTGTGTACTAGGATTTACTTTATCAGCTTCCCTGGTTCTAAGGCCTTCAGACTCAGACTGAAGTATACCACCGACTTCCCTGGGGCTCCAGCTTGCTGTTGGGAGATTGAGGAACTCCTCAGCCTCCAAAATCACGTGAGCCAATTCTTAATAATAAATCTCCATATAGATCTCCTGTTCCGTTTCTCTGGAGAACCCTCATTAATACGCCCTCTAAGGACATTTCCGAGAACTGCATACACCCCTCTGGCTTTATTCTGCTTAACCAGAATTTAGTGATAACTCCGAGGAAGGCTGGGAAATGTAATCTTTACTGGAGGAGGCTATGGGTACTGCTTATTCATGATCTCAATGAGTGAAAGAAGAAGAGGAGAGTGGACATTGGTGGGCAAGGAACGGTCCTGGCCACATCCTTACTGTTTGTGTGCTGTTTGACTACTAGTGAAGCTCAGGGCTTTTCCTAGGCCAATTTTAAATGTTGATTTGGGGTAGAGCATCGATGCTTTTTTCTTAAATGAAGATCTTATTTAGTAACCTAACATATGTAACTGACACCTGGGTGTTCGTTCCCCTTGAAATGGGGCTGGGACTTAAGACTCCTGTCCTGAGCAAACTCTAGGGCTCCCTGCCCCAGAGTTAGAAAACCACACTCAGAATGGAAGCCCTTTGACAAAAGGCTTCCGGTAGTGGAGGAGTCAATGGGCTTTTATCAAGTATTATCTTTGTAAGATACACATCGCTGTTGTGCCTTTTGTTCTGCAAAGCTTAACGCCCACACCTTTCCATCCCCCAGGGTGCCTCTCTTTCCGTGATGCAGGGGCCTGGTCTGGGCTTTCTCCAGTATTCTCTTTTCCCCTATCATGCAATTGAAGGAATGATCCCTGAGCTGAGGATCCGGAAACTTTGGTACCCATCTTCCAGTGATCCTCTAACTACAGTCTACTGAATCCTGCGGCTTCTGCTGCCAGCATCAAGGACTACGTGAGCAGGGAGTTTCTGGAAAGAAGGGAGGGGGGAGATCTGAGTGGCAGTGTGAGAAAAGGGGGATGGTAGGGAAGCTCTGCAGGCCTCATGATGGGTGATGTTCTCCTCCGTGTCTCTCGTCCCTCGGGAGACTGGCTGCAGTCACCACACAGGGCAGTTTGGAGGCAGATATAGCGGAAGGGTGTACCTGGAAAGCCACGGCGTGTGAAGGCAGGCCTTAAGGGGCAAGAAGATCCAGGTTTATTTGGGTCTTACTGGGTTTTAGTGGGGGAATCCCTCAGACCGGCTCTCAGTGATGGGTGGGCTAGAGTTTGAGAACCATTGGGCCAGGCGCCCTCTGGGGGTTCTTTTAGCCTTCCAAATTATGGCCCAGATTTGGCGATGAAGCCACACACCCCAGATCTGTGCAGCACCTGTGGAGCTCCATGTTTTAAGGGCCCTGTAGCAATTTGGAGATGGTGGTGATAAGGATGTTGGGTCCTGTGATGCGCTGTGTCTGCAGGGGCAGGAGACAGGCTTCCTCAGGTGGTTTTGTGGCCATGGGTGTCAGAGCAGCAGCTGAAGGCCATGCTGGGCTCTGAGTGGTGGGTGAAGGCAGAGAACAGACACCTTTGGGGACTCCCCAAAATACCTCATTGATACTTTAAAAGGCATCTACTTTTCTGCTTAGGTAAGGGGTGGGCAGGGCATGAAGACTTCTAATTGGGACAGAAATGTAAACGAGACTTTATTTATTTATTTTAGTTATTTGGTTGGGCCAGGTCTTAGTTGCAGCAGGCGGGCTCCTTAGTTGTGGCTCGCTGGATCCTTAGTTGTGGCACGTGGGCTCCTTAGTTGTGGCATGTGAACTCTTAGTTGTGGCATGCATGTGGGATCTAGTTCCCCGACCAGGGATCGAACCTGGGCCCCCTGCATTGGGAGCACGGAGTCTTATCCGCTGCACCACCAGGGAAGTCCCCGAGACTTTATATTGTTGATCTAGGGTGTTGAGGCCAGCAGACATTTGTGGCATATAATAATTAAACTTGTTGCCAGCAATTGGGTAGAGAGAGGCAACACAAGGAGAGGTTAATCTAATGGATATTCCAAAGGTCAGAGCTCTTCAACGTAGAGGAAAAAGCCAGACTCCTGAATAGGGCACCAAGGACCTTGTGAACCAGCCCCTGAAGACCCACACTGGATAGTGTCTTGTCAGGCTCCTCTCTCCCACACCACACAGCTTCCTCCTCCCCAGCCCTCCTTCTGGAATAATCTACCTAAAACTAATGTCATACCATTACTCCTCTACTTTATAACCATTGATGGTTCCTCCATTGCCTTCAGATGTTCCAAATCCCTTAGCCTGGTTGTTGTATGAGCCCCTTCACAGCCTCACCCTTTCCAACCTCCCGCTCTAGATTCACTTTTCATTATTCATTTTTCCAAATTGTGTTCCACACACTTTGCAATCCAACCCTGCAATATCACTGGCTGAATCTGAATGTTGTCAAACCCAAGTTCAGTCCTGGAAGCGCAGTGAGGCCAAACAAACCGAAACGTCAGAGTTTGGAGCAGAAATAAGGTTTATTGCAAGCGCCAAGTTAGAAGAATGGGTGGCTCATGCTCCAAAAGCCTGAACTCCCTGATGGGTTTGGGGGAAGAGTTTTTATAAGCAGAATTTGAAGGGAGAGTTGCAGGTTATGTGACCTTCCTCTGATTGGTTGATGTTGAGGTTACGGGGTGGTGTTCCAGGAATATCTATCATCAGCCTTCTGATTCCAACCAGAAGGGGTCCACGTGCTTGTGCTCAGCTTGAAGGTATCAACCTCCACCTGGGTGGGGGGCCTTAGTTCCCGTAGCAGAACTCAGAGATGTGTATCAGATTGTTCTGTATATCCCTTGAGGAGGAACCAGGACCCTGCCCCATCGCTGCACCATTGTTTCTTTCTTTTCTTTAATATAATTTATTTATTTAATTTATTTTTGGCTGTGTTGGGTCTCCGTTGCAGTGCGTGGGCTTCTCATTGCAGTGGCTTCTCTTGTTGCGGGGCACGGGCTCTAGGCGCGTGGGTTTCAGTAGTTGCGGCACGCGGGCTCAGTAGTTGTGGCTCACGCGCTCTAGAGCACAGGCTCAGTAGCTGTGGTGCACGGGCTTGGTTGCTCCGCAGCATGTGGGATCTTCCCGGACCAGGGCTCAAACCCACGTCCCCTGCATTGGCAGGCGGATTCTCAACCACTGCGCCACCAGGGAAGTCCTGCACCATTGTTTCTTGACTGCTCCTCCTTTGTTTCTGCTTTCCCTCACTCCAGTAATTAGTAACTGCTTGAATCTGCCCTCTGGAGTTCAGGGAAGGCCTAAGAGGCTGAAGCCTTTTTCCTACAAACAAGAAATGGGGGGACATGGAAAGGCTTTTTTGCCCAGGAGGGCCCCATAGGATCCTGCTCGGTTTCAGAAAGACACCTAGGAATGCTGACTGCTTTGCTCAGAAGGTCCTCCTCCTTTTCCACCTGCTGAACTTCTCACTCCAAAGAAGTAACCTGAGCACCAGGGCCCGTGGGAAGCCTTCCCTGATCCAGCTGGGGCTGAGCTGAGCTTTGCTTCCTCTCTTTATGCCCACACTTACCTTGTCCTCGCTCTCTGTTGGTGCACCTAGAATTCTGAGTGTCCTTTCTTTGTTTCCCCCACTAGATGGTGACAGTCTTGAGGGCTGGGCTTGGTGTTCATCATCTCTGCAGGCTTAGAGCTTAGTATAGTCGAATGCAGAGCCACGCCCCAAAGAACTTGTTTAGTGAACAAAGGGAAATGCGAGGATAAGCTCTGGTCTTGGCCAGTGTTGCATGGAGTCACACAGGGCCAGCACAAAATGTAAGGGGCGCCTAAAAGCTCATTAATGAAGATACATAATTTCTTTAAGTTGAAGTATAGCCGATTTATAATGATTCAGGTGTACAGCAAAGTGATTCAGTTTGTACACACAAACACACACACACACACACACACACACACACGTATATAAAAATTCTTTTTCGGGCTTCCCTGGTGGCGCAGTGGTTGAGAGTCCGCCTGCCGATGCAGGGGACACAGGTTCGTGCCCCAGTCCGGGAAGATCCCACATGCCGCAGAGCGGCTGGGCCCGTGAGCCATGGCCACTGAGCCTGAGCGTCCGGAGCCTGTGCTCCGCAACGGGAGAGGCCACAGCAGTGAGAGACCCGCATACCGCAAAAAAAAAAAAAAAATTCTTTTTCAAATTCTTTTCCACTGTGGTTTGTCACAATATATTGAATATAGTTCCCTGTGCTATACAGTAGGTCCTTGTTGGTTATCTATTTTATATATAGTAGTATGTATCTGTTAATCCCAAATTTCCAATTTATCCCTCCCCCCACCCCTTTGGTAACCATAAGTTTGTCTTCTATGTCTGTGAGTCTATTTCTGTTTTGTAAATAAGTTCATTTGTGTCATGTTTGTTTTAGATTCCACATATAAGTGATAGCACATGATATCTGTCTTTCTCTGTCTGACTTACTTCACTTAGTATGATAATCTCTAGGTTCACCCATGTTGCTGCAGATGGCATTTAAAGATACATAATATTTTAATGCAATTAAAAAAAATCCATATTGATGCCCCAAACTCCATGATGAACAAATCTCAAAATGCTAAATAAAGACAGGATCCCATCTTGCCCTTGCCCAACTCCTGTCACTCATCTTCCTAAGTCCCATCCCCAAGTAATTTGCTCAGGAAGGTGACTCCCAGTAGTACCTGCTGAGAGGATGAGTTAGCCCTGCCACTGAGAGACTGGAGACGAGACCATGGATTAGAAAGTGAAGTGAAGTTGAGGGAGGGGGGTTCAGGTGGTATATATTTTTAATTAATTAATTTTTATTTTTGGCTGCGTTGAGTCTTCGTTGCTGCACGCGGGCTTTCTCTAGTTGTGGAGAGCAGGGCCACTCTTTGTTGCAGTGCGCGGGCTTCTCATTGTGGTGGCTTCTCTTGTTGTGGAGCACGGGGTCTAGGCATGCGGGCTTCAGTAGTCGTGTGGCACACGGGCTTAGTTGCTCCACGGCATGTGGGACCTTCCCAGACCAGGGATCAAACCCGTGTCCCCTGCATTGGCAGGCGGATTCTTAACCACTCCGCCACCAGGGAAGTCCCATAGGTGGTGCATTGATTAATCAGGCATCAGCAGAAAGCAACTCTGGCTAATCTTAGGAAAGGAGCATACCGGAAGGGTGTTGGATGGCTCCTGGCCTTGTCAGGAGGCTGGAGAACAGAATCAGATGCAAAGGCAGTGGACACAGCCTGGTTAGGACACGGTTTCTGGCACCTGGCATCACAGTCTTTGCAGCAGCACACACCCCAGAGTCAAAGTCACGGGCAGGAGTGGCCAACTGGTCGGGCCTAGGTAAGGCCATGCCTTGGGTGCATGACAGGTGAATGGGAGGATAACCCTCTGGCATTTGTGGTGGAAGATGCTGGACTGTAACCCACTACCACTCACCACAAAGGGGTGAGTTGTCCATTGTCTCAGATGGAAAAGGGCTGCATGTTAGACAACTTAACTAATGACAAACACTTAATACAGGTAAGGTTGAATTTCTCTCTTGGGAGACTGCTTAGAGCCATGAATTAAGATGGAAAACTCTGGAGAAGGAACAAACCAGTAGTTTTGAAAATGACAAAAGGAAAAATAGTAAGTTGGTCTCACTTTCAGACATGTGTTCTGTTTTCTCGGTGCCTGTGAAGGCCAGTAGGACACATTCAGATGGTTTTCCCATGGAGGCAACAAGCTGTGGAGATGATATGGTCCTCGTGTACCATCTAGTACAGTTGTACCAAAGAGCTGCCTTCTTGAAGTGGGGGGTGGAGATGGGGTGTGTCAGAGCCATTCTCTAACCTGTGGCTCCACTGTCTTTGTGATATCACTTTATCCAGTTCAGCCAGCCAGCCCCAGACCTGCTGGATGGAGAGGCAAAGCTGGAGTCTAAAGAAGGACCTTTGTCCTGCCCTAAATACAGTCAGGGCTGGTGTGGTCAAGAGGACAGAGCAAGCGCTTACTGGAACCCTCTGATGTGCAGGTGCCGTACATGCCTTACCTCATTCATGTTCTCAAAGCCCAGCAGTACTACCAGGGTTAATTCCATTTTACAGGTGAGGAAACTGAGGCGCGCGAGAGTTGGGTAACACCTCCAAGGTGACCCATGGAGTTAGGTGTGCCAGAGTCAGATTCAAACCCAGGTTGGTCTTTTCCAGAATCTGTGTTGCTGTCTGGCCCATCACCAAGAGAGAGTAACTTTATACCCATTGCTGGCCCTTATCTATTAAATTTTTGAGGTGTTTGACATTTTCCTTCCTTAAGAACCAATGTGAGAAAAGTAGCCAAGAGGAGACAGGGGGCAGAGTTCACCCCTGACTTGCTTACTCTGGTCTTCCACCCCATACTCAACTCAGCCCTGGCCCTCAACCCCACAGCTATCACACCCTCACTGCAAGCCCACTGCACCTCCCATCTCCCAGTATTCCAGCCATTGACGTTCTGTTCTTTTTCTTTTTTACCTTGTTATAATGGAAAATTTCAAACCAGCACAAAATAGAACCCCTGATACCTATTACCCTGCTTCAATCATTTTACTGATTTAAATTTGATTTCAGTATACTCTTAAGATGTTCATTCGTATTCCTTGCACCTCTAGGTCTCCTTACCGGGAGATTTTCCCTCAGGTTTAAGGGAAATTTCTCTTAATTTTACATTTCTTGCCCCCTCCCGCCCCTTACCCCTCTACCACTACAACTTAGGTACCTCTAAAACCCTCTTGCATTTTAGCACCTTCAGACAGCGTTAAATGGCTTCTGAAGTGTTTTGCAGAAAGACATGCATGCGAATGTTTCCTTCTGCTCTTTGTCCTCGCGAATCTCTGGACTCCTCTAACTTCACTCAGCTTTTCCAGGCCGTGCTTGCCCAGGTTTATGGTTCTGCTTTGTTGCAAAGGATCCTGGACTGTTCTCGTTCATGTTGTTCTTCTTACATTCTCTTAAGAAATTTTTTTTTCACCACCATCATTATTTGCCCCCTAATACGGTTTAATTGAGCAACCACAGTACATGGGCAGCCAGGTCCAAGCAAAGAGTTTCTCACTGGCGTGAGGTTCAAGTCATCTCTGTGTCCCTGAGTGCCAGGACAGGGTCCGCCTGGCTGAGGAAAACTCACCGAGAAAGCGTCTTTGCTTCCAGTCTGAAGGCTGCTGTGTATTCTTGCGGTAAGAACTTCCAGTCAGGAGGAAGAAGGTGGGATTTTGAAACAAATCATCCCATCTGTTCGTATTTGTTAGGGTCTACTTTCCCACCTAGACTAAACGCTCCATGAGGGCAAGGACTGTCTGCGGCTGTGTCCCCCGCACCTTGGCATGTAACAAAATAGATTTTTGTTTAATTTGCTTGGATAATACCTTCTTCCTAGGATCATCTTAAACATTAAATGAAATATTGAGCGTAATGGTTACCTTGATAAATGGTAAGTGTTGTTTTTATTGTGGACTGAGATATAGTATAGTCCAAGTCTGTAAGCCTCAGTTTCCTTCTCTGAAAAATGGGGATGACAATGCCCCCTTAGGAGGATTTAATTAAATAAGGGAATGTAGGGAAAGCGCTTTGCTCAGTGCTTGACAGAGAGTAGATGGTCACCAAACGTCAGCAGCCAGCAAACTGCCCTGGGGATATTCGTCATCTCTCTTCTCATACTCTTGCTGTTACTATTGTCAAGGAAATAATTAATAAGTAGTCAATCTAAGAGAGAAATGGAAAATTTTATTCAAGCCACACTGAGGATTATAACCCGGGAGACAGTCAGTCTGTCAGAGAGCTCTGAGAAGTACTTCAAAGAGGTAAAGGGGGAGGCCAGCCAGTATATATGTGATTTTGGTGAAGGGGGTACATTGCAATCAAGCGCACATCTCAGTAGGCTGCGGCTAGCCTCGAGGGAGAAAAATTTTAATTAGTGGTTTTAGTGCTTTTCTAAGTATGGGAAGATGCAGGAATGCAGATTCCTCAAAAATTTCTCCTGAAAATATCTAACTACCCGAAGGCCTGTTCCGCCATTTCTCCCAGAGCACAGAGCATGTCGTCCTGGTCTTTGCCCCGAATTCCTTCCAGGGTGTACTGTAGGTCAGCCACTGCGGTGGCCAATGACTTGATTCTTATGGACTGGATGGTGGGCAACATTCTTTATTTTACAATCCCTTCCTTTTCAGTCTTAATTTCGACCAAGGTTTGGGAGGCATTTCGTGATCAGTTTGTCCCACGGTGCTAGGAATGCTCATCCCCGGGTCAGGCAAGGATTGCGTTGATAGGCCACTCAACGTGCTGTTACTGGACTCGGCCCTGTTAACAAAAGCCTCTGGACCGCCTGTCTCACTGGTCTGTTATGGTCCAGGAAGTGGTTCCCTCCTGTTGCTTCTTCCCATATCTAGAGTTACACTAACTATTACAATCACTGATCTTTTTTTTAAAATTTTTTTTTTTGGCCTGCGCCACATGGCACGTGGTATCTGAGTTCCCAGACCAGGCATTGAACCTGCACTCCCTGCGTTGGAAGCATGACTCTTTTTCTTTATTCCTTTTTTTTTTTTAGGATGAGAGAACATATTTTAGTTAACAATTTGTTGGCTGGATTCTTCACTTTCAAATATTTGACATGTGGTCTATGGACCTCCATGTACTCTTGCCCCGAGCCCCATGTTAACGGGGAGCCTGGACCCTGGGAACATTGCTTAACTTTTTGGTACTAGGTTCCCCATTTGTAAAGTAGAAATAATATCAGAACTAACCTCATACAGTTATTACAAGGGCCGATGAGTTGGCACATGGAAACTAGCATTCTGCCCAATGCATGGTGAACATTTAGTAAAATGTTAGCTGTTGTTATTTTTCTATCATCCAGGCCTGGGGTTCTACCCTCCATGCTCTGCCGACTTTCTGGTTCCCCACTGTCATGGGAAGGTGTGGAATCTTAACCACTGGACAGTCAGGGAAGTCCCACAATCACTGATCTTACAGAACTATACGTTTGGTCGATCATTTCATCAGTAATTAATTAATTAATCATCATTAATTTTATCTGAGGCTCAGTCACACATTTGGTAATGCAAGAAACAATAATCTTGTAAAATGAACAGAGTACAAGTGGTATAGCTGGTAATATTAGTAAGGGCATAAGTAAGTATTTAAGCTATGAACTTCCATTAGATGCAGTCTGGTATCTCCCCAGGTCAACTGACCAGTCTCTTCAGCATCAATCTTTAAGGGAAATTCTATATTGGCATTGTACATAAAGTTCACCGAAGATCTCTGCATGTACAAGGTGAGGGTGGGTCATCATGACCTTTTACGGGATTGAGAAAGGAACGTTATCTTCTAAGGAGTTACATGGCTGGCGCCAGTAGGAGAAAAACTGATCTTTACCTCTGGGGAGGTCTGGTTAACATCCAACGCCGATGCACAATGCATACCAGTGGGGACGGAGGAGGCCAAAGGGCAGAGAAAAAGTTTTATGTTTAAATTTTTCTTATCTTGCCTTAAAATGTGAATTTTTATCTCATCACTACTTTCATTTGTCTTCTTATGAGCTCATAGCTCCCCTCATTCCCCTTGTTTTCCTCTGAGATTTATTGAAGCCCTATTACATACGGGGCGCTTTCTCGTTAGCCCATGGGAAATTTCACGAATTGTCCTATTCTTTTTTCTGAATGCTTCTGTGCTCACAGTTATAAGTAAAATGTCGAGTTTCTCCAAGTGGTGGGCTAATCTCAGAGCAAGCACCAAGCAGGGGAGGTTTGTGAAGGTCACAGTGGAGGAATCCAAGCAGGTAGCTGCATTCTCAAAACAACTCACTTTGCAATTCTTCCAGGGTAGGCTGTGACTGGGGCGATGGGAAGTCACCGAGGGCAGACTCCCCAGGGCCGGGTAGGTGATGTGAATGGATTAAGCGGCTTGGGCGCACAGTATGCTTCCGTTCATGACCATCACGCTTAGCACTTGCCAAAACTGATACCAGGGACTCCCTCTTTAATATAGCTGATAAATTCTGCCCAAAATCAGTCATCTCTCCTGTGACTTAAAAAAAATCAACTCTAGATTTTGAAAATACTTGTTTGTCACATTTCGGGGGAAGGGGGCAGGGCGCTACTTCTGTCTGGTGGGTATAAGTCAGGGATGCTTGAACATCCTACAATGCACAGAACAGACCCACAACAAAGGGTTATCCAGCCCCAAACGTCGAAAGCACTGAGGTTAAAAAACCCTGATCTAGAACAATATTCTCACTTCATTTGTAATTTTTCTTCCCTCCATAATGAAGCATGGGCTTCCGTAGTTGAGGCACGCAGGCTCAGTTGTGGCACATGGGCTTAGTTGCTCCGCAGAATGTGGGATCTTCCTGGACCAGGGATCGAACCCATGTCTCTTGCACTGCCAGGCAGATTCTTAACCACGGAGCCACCAGGGAAGTCCCCAGGTGTTCTACAATTTTAACTTCTACCTTTACAGAGTTGTGATATAGCCTAGTCAATATAAATACAATCAAATACACACCTCTGTAAGATCCAATAATTCCCAGAAGGTCCTTTAGATCATGCCCCTCACTCCACTGAAAAGATGCCCAGTCATCTCCTTTGCCCATTTCCACGTTTTGGACAATTTCTTTTGCAGAGCAGAAGTCAGAATATATCCAGCTTCTTCAGCCTCTCTGGCCTGGAGCCTTACAAATCCTTAGGACATATTATGTAAGTATTTATGGGATGAACATTTAGCTTGTGGACCCAATAGCCCTACACCCTAACTTATGAAATTGGAAATAAAGATGGGGGGTAAGGGTGAAAGGGAGTTTTACAGAGAAATAGTAAGAGCAGAAATAATAGCTGCTATTCAACATACCTACAGGTATGTTACATATATCATCTCATTTAATCTTTGCAAAACCTGTGGTTTGTAGGTGAGGAAACTGAAGCTCAGAGACATCAAGTACTTATTGAAGGGTGTACATTGAACATGCTTATTGATTTGTTGGCTTGTGTGTCTCCTTTATGAGGGGGTTGGCTCTGGGAGGCCAAGGGTGTCCTTTGTTATTCTCTGCCCTATCTCTTTGCTCAGTCTGGCCCAGAGAAGGTGGTCAATCACCATTTGTCAAATGCATGTGTAAGTGAATGAATGAAGGAGAAAAATGAATGAATGAATGAGTGAATGGAGTAACAGAGCTAGGGCTCATTCCCAGTACTGTTCAAGCTCCACCTCCCAGGTTTTCCACACTATTCCACAAAACATAGTTCCACCTTTCACTCTCTGACGTGAGTAGGTGTTTGGGACTATAATTTAACACCTTGATTGCTCTGGCAAAAGTGAATAGTGTTTTAATTAGCAGAATTTTTGTGGATTTAAAATAAATATTTTAAATATTTATTTAAAATAAACATCTGATGATAGCTTAGGTGGCACATCAAATATGAAGCAAAAGAGAATTTTGCAGAGAATGTTTTTTAGAAAGTCTCACAATGAGGGTAAATAAGAGGAAAAGATAGTGTTTGATAAAAGATTTTTTTTTCATAAGTTTCACTTGAAACAGTTGCCAGAAGACAGATTCAGCACACAAAATATAAAACTTCCCCACACCTGCCCCTGTTACAGTGTGACTGACTTTTCATAAGTATGTTCTGGGTCAGGGTAACTAGAATCTCTAGCTCCTGACGAGTAGCAGTGTTACTGAACTCAGATTCAGCTGCCTGTTGCTCGAGAATCCAATACTGAGAGACAAGTGTTAGGTGAAAGAAAGATAGCTTTATTGAGGAAGCTGGCAATCCTGGGGAGAAGGTGGACTCATGTCCCAAAGAACCAACTCCCAACTCCCCAGGTTTTGCTTGGAGATTATATAGGGAAAAGAGGAAGGGGCTACATGCTAGGGAGGAGGTAATCTTCTATTTTCAGAGATGATTGTCTTGATTACATGGTTCCAAATAGCCATCAGGTCTCTCTTGTGGCTGGAACATTATCTGAGCCATAAATCTCTGGTTAGCTGGGAGGACTCCTCAGGGTCCTGCTCGGTTTCAGGTGCTGAGTAAATGTTACTGAATGAATGAATGTATGAATAATTAACAGATGCTTAATAAGTGCTTTCAGATGATGCAGAAGATAAATGCAAATTAATAGTTCTTTAGAGGAAAGTAATAATAGTAAGTATTCCCAGAGGGGTAAAACACTGCATGCATAGATGTAAGTTTTGTGTTGTATAAATAAAAGTTCCTGGGTGAATCTCTTTTGAGATATAATAAAAACTGAAAACTATAGAATCAGAAATTGTAGAATTTTCCTGTCTACCTCCTTCTGCAATCTCGCAATAACATTTAGCTGGAAAGAACCTTGCTTTCGTCAAGAAAATAAAAGCAAGTATCCTAACACTTTATAATTCTCTGACGTTCTGCTGCTCTCATTTTTTCCATACTGTTACTGAAGACAGATTATGAAGCCCCACCTGAGTTACTGCATGTTAAAAATGATGTCAGGAGGAAAGCCACAGATGAAAGCCAGCCCTAGAGAGGAGGCATTTATTTGAAACAGTTACCGAAAGACAGATACAACACATAAAATATAAAACTACCCAATACCTGCCTCATTAAATTGTGACTGAGTTTTCCAAGTTCTCCCTGTGTTTGGAATCCAGGCTCTGAGGTACTGTCCTTAGCCTGGCCCCTTCTCTCTCTTTCCTCCTCTTGGGCCAAACTAGATTGAAGTTTTTTTCCTCTGAATTAGTAAGCAGTGGGCTTGATGGATGAGTTAAAAATCTTAGCTGAATGTACTCAATGTACAAGAAGAATGTATTCTTGGCTTTTGGTTATTAAACACCAGCAATGCTATTTTTTGGCATCTAAGTCCAGAGGCAAGTGGAAAAAAGCAAGATTAACAGGAAATCATGAGGTAAAACATTTATAGGAGAACCTTGGCTTGCATGAAGTCATTCCCTTCAAAACTAGTGGAATTTCTATTTAGAACAATTTCTCTTTCCCTCTCACTGGCTCTCTGTCTCTCTCTCCTTTTCCCTCTCTCCCTAGCTGTCTCTTACACAAATTTCAGTCTTAAGAAGACAAGGCAGTGGATGTTGAGATTGCATAAACCCATTTTTCTAAAGCATCACATGCTAAATATTTGTTGGTCATACAAATACATTATTTTGGGGGGGAACATATTTATAGAAAATTTTCAGGTTAATTAGAATAATATACTCACTAACCTATTTTGTTTTAGTCTTAGTGACTCAGAGAAAAATATTCAGTGTTCTTCATAAGGAACGTCTTGTCAAAGATCGAGGATTGTTGAATGACCAAGTGTTGTGTACTCTGAGAATAACTGATTTCAATCAACACTTCATTTCTAATGTTACATAACCCCAATCATTTTCTTGAAACTTAAGTTTGTTATTGTAGTCCTGTTGTAATTTTCCCTTTATTATGGTTCACTATTTACCCCAGCACTGTCCAACAGACCTGTCTGTGATGATGGAAATGTGCTGTCTGCACTGTCCAAGATGGTAGCCTTTAGCCCTATGTGGTCATTGAGCATGGCTATTGACCAGTGAGGAATGTGAAGCCCAGGGGGGTTACATGACTTACCAGGGAACACACTGGCTGTTCGTGACTGAAACTGAATGAATCTTCTGGATCCTTCTAGGATGCCCTGCTGCCTCCTGTTTAGATTTCATTTGGGCAGGCAAAGTGAGGAGCAATTTCAGAAAGGGGGACAATTTTTGCATCTAATGACTCAGTGTGTGTATGGGAATAACATCACCCCCTCTGGCCTTGCATAGAACATATGGCATAGAAATTCAGTTGCACTAAATCAAAACCACAATGAGGTATCACCTCACACTGGTCAGAATGGCCATCCGCAAAATGTCTACAAATAATAAATGCTGGAGAGGGTGTGGAGAAAAGGGAGCCTTCCTACACTGTTGGTGGGAATGTAAATTGGTGCAGCCACTATGTAGAACAGTATAGGAGTTCCTTAAAAAACTAAAAATAAAGCTGCCATATGATCCACTCCTGGGTACATATCTGGAAAATAAACGAAAACTCTAATTCAAAAAGATATAGGCACCCCAATGTTCATAGCAGTGCTATTTACAATATCCAAGACATGGAAACAACCCAAGTGCCCATCAAGAGACGACTGGCTTAAGAAGATGTTTTATATATATATACACACACACACACACACACACACACACACACATGCACACAATGGAATATTACTCAGCCATAAAAAACAATGGAATATTGCCATTTGCCGCAACATGGATGGACCTAGAGAGTATTATGCTTAGAGAAGTAACTCAGAGAAAGACAAATACTACATGATATCACTTACATGTGGAATCTAAAAAATAATACAAATGAATCATATACAAAACAGAAAGAGACTCACAGACATAGAAAACAAACTTTTGGTTACCGAAGAGGAGAGGGTGGGGAGTGACAAATTAGGAGTATGGGATTAACAGTTACAAACTATGATACATAAAAGAGATAAGCAGCAAGGATAGCACAGGGAATTATATCGAATATCTTGTAACAACCTATAATGGAATATAATCTGCAAAAAAAAAATTGAATTACTGTGTTGTACACCTATAACTAACACAATATTGTAAATCAACTATACCTCAATTTTAACAAAAGAGAGAAAAGAAATTCAGTTGTGCTGAATAGTGGGACTGTAGGATTAGAACTCCAAGCCAAGCTGAACAGAATAAATCATTAGTTCCTGTTATAGTCTGCCTAAGGCTGCTCAGAACACATCTTAATATTGTGTTCTATGTTTACTATTTATTCATTCATTTATTAAACACCTACGATGGCCCAGGTACAGTAGGTGTTGGGGGTATGAAATGGATAAAAACAGCTGAAGCATTCAGTGCCTGCAGGAAAACTGATGGCCAACCATTTCAATCCACACTACATTATCTGTTGGGAGAGTACAGGCCCCAGAGGGTTTTATGTTATCTTTGGGGCACTGGTATGTTAGGCTAATCATGGGCTCTGGAGGCCACATCTGGGTTCAGATTCAGTGCGTCACTCAGTAGCTCTGTGACCTTGGGCAAATTACTGAAACTCTTTTAGCCTTATCTTTTTTTTTGTTTTTGCGGTACGCGGGCCTCTCACTGCTGTGGCCTCTCCCGTTGCGGAGCACGGGCTCTGGACGCGCAGGCTCAGCGGCCATGGCTCACGGGCCCAGCCGCTCCGCGGCATGTGGGATCCTCTGGACCGGGGCACAAACCCGCGTCCCCTGCATCGGCAGGCGGACTCTCAACCACTGCGCCACCAGGGAAGCCCCTAGCCTTATCTCTAAGATGGAGATAATACTATGCTGCTGTTGTTGCTAAGATTACATGAAATAATGCACATAAAGCACTTGGCATACTGCCTCATTTGTAGTAAGCGTTCATTAAGCTTTAGCTGTCACCACTATTACTGTCGTCATTATTATCATCATCATCGTTATTATTAGGAGTAAAAATGAGCTTCCTGAGGCATAATTATTTTTACTTTGCAGACAAGGAAACAGGCTCGGTGAGATTAAGCAGACGAAGTCACAGTGATGAAAAGGGACAGGGCCAAAATTTGAGGCAGGGCAGAGCTGGCTGCCCTCAGGAGGGAAGAACTCACCTCTGGGCCCCACCCAGAGAGGGCTGCCCTTGAGCAGAAGTGCTGGGGCCTCTGGAGGTGTTCAAGCAGAGGCCCTGACCACTTTCAGACGGAGAGACAGCAGGCCTGATCAGATGTCTCAGGGCACCGTCTAACTTTGCATGCCTATAGGGCAGTTTTCAGAAGTTTCCTGAACTAGCATTTATCCAGGAAATATGCACATTCAAGATCAGTTTAAATCAAACAAAAATAATGCTCTTTCTAGCACCTGTTTTATGCTAGATTCTGGGGTAAGTGAAAGAACTGTTGAGTTAACCTTCCTGTCCATCATTCAATTGTCAGTCTGTCCATCCTTCCATGCATCCATCAATCCATCCATATCACAAACATTAAACACCTACTGTATGCTAAACACTGTCCGGAAGGTGCTTCTCTTCCATTAGTCTTATTTTTCCTACCAGAGAGTACTCTCCACTCAAGATAGGAAGTAGTGAGTGAGGAGTGAGGTGAGCACAGTTAGAAGACGGAGTGGCTGCTTCTGGCAGAAGGTCCCCACCCCTCAGCTTGAGGGGATGGCAGGCAACGCACAGCAAAGAGACCGATATGAAACGAGTAATGAAAGCTCCGTGTGCTTGGAGCTATAGCAGATGCCTGTGTACGTACATGGGAGCAAGGGCTGCTTTTTGCCGGTTTTATAGCTCCAGCCACTAGCATTAACGATTGGTACACGCTAAGGAACCAAATGATTGGGGTTTTGTTTTATCTGAGTAATTTTTTTTTTTTTAAAGTCTTGGAAACTGGCAATAGAAGCGTCTAAAGTGGTAGAGGGAGTCAACCAAGGCAGGTCTGAGGTGGAACCAGAGAGATGGGAAGTTTTTAGAAGAGGAGCGGCGTTCCAACTAAACCGCTCAGCCTGCCTCAAGGAGGCGTGGGCCCTGTGGGAGGGACGTGCTCGGTTGAGCGGGGCTCTAGCCTCAGGAAATGGATGCAGCTAGGTCCCAGTGTGTGCCCCGGGGTATCGTGGCGAAGCTGCTCAGCTGGTCCTACCGGGAGCGCGCGGGCCGAACTCCAGGATTAGCTATCTCTGAAGTACCGAGCCAGTCCCCACCCGCCACCTGACTGCGCGCTCAGCTCTCCCGCCGCGCGCGGGTGAGTACATTTCTGGAAGCAGCGCATTGCGGCAGCCTCATCCGCGAGTCCCGCCCAGGAGCTGCGGAGGCCGCAACAGGTCCCCAAGGGTACCCTGGGCCTCTCCGGCGCGCCTCGAAGGCAGGCGCCTTTCCAGACCCGCCCCGTCCCGGGGTCTGGCCGGCGCGCGGGGCAGCGGGACAGCGGAGCGGCCTCTCCGGAAGCCATCCCGGTGGTCCCCGAAGCCAAGTCATAAATCATTCATGAGCGGGGGCCGGGCGAGCAGGGCTGGGAGGAAAGAGGGGGGCGGCAGCGGCGGCGAAGGCTGACCGGTAGCTGGACCGGGTGCACGGTGAGTAGCCGCGTCCTCACGCCGGAGCTCGGAAGGTGTCTGCGGCCCCGACCCGGGGGCTGAGTGCACCCCTATCCAGAAAGCTGGGGGCGGAGAATGGGGAATGGAGGGGCTTGCTCTGCTCCCTTCTCCTCCCAACCCTCGGCACCCCCTCCCCGGGCCGCGGCAGGTGGTGCGAGTCCGGGAGCGTCGGGGGAACCAGAGGGGCTGCAGGGCCGGCGAGGTGGACTCTGCGAGAGTTCCGGGCAGGGCACAGACGCACGCAAACTTTGCGGGCTGCGTGGTGGGTTTTCTTTCCGCCCACTGGAGGGGAGCTGGCGGCTGTGGCCAGGATCCGGGGCGCGAGCAGGCGGTGGTAACGCGAGTGGGACCCCAGACCCCGAGGCTACCGGCTCGTTCTCTGAGAGGGCGGCGGACGAGGCGAGGGTGGTCCGGGGCTTGGAAACTGTTCGGGGGTGAGGGGAGTCCTGGGGAGTGGAACGAGGGGTGCGGGACACTGACCCTCCCCAGCTGGGTATGGAAAGGGGTCACCTTCCTCTGGTTTGCTAAAAGAAGTACGCGGTGCAATCGACCATCACAGGAGGGGGCTTTGAGGGTGCCATGGGAGGCCTTATCGCCTTGCCCATCTGGCAGCGCACGCACCCCTGGCTTGATGCATCCCCCCGGTCTGCTTTGGGTGCACAGCACGGGGACCTTTGGCGATTGCCTGATGGAGAACTGGGTGATGGAGGCGCACCCCGCTGGGTAAGGCGCCGGCCAGGACAACAAAGGGAAGCGTGGACAGAGGAGGAGCTTCGCGGTGCGGGAGAGTCGGGGGCCCGAGGTCAGTTTCCTCGAAAGCCCTCGCCGAGAGCGGCGGGGGATGCGACCAGGGGGCCCTGGGGCACACAGCTTAGGACGGCGACCCCAGTCCACGCCAACCCGCGCCTCGGCGGGGAACCGGCGCCGACTCTCTCGCGGCAGCCAAGTTACTCCGGCAACCCCCTCCCCCAGGGCGACGGCGGATTCCTCGAGTCTCCTGGTTTCCCGCGCCCGCCTTGCCGCCTATCCTTTGTCCCGCAGCCGGAGAGAGGTTCCTGCGCCGAGGGAGCGAGGGCAAGAGCGGCCCCGGCCTGGCGGTGGGTTGCAGGGGAAGGTTGGGGGAGCGGCGCCACCAGCTTTCTGTAGCAACAGGTTGCGCCCGTAGCCCGCGGCGGCTGCTGACCTTGCTCCTGCCCGGGCTGGAGGAAGGTTTTCCCGGGTTTCTGAGAGAGGCGGCTGATCTTTGTTAACACAAGCAGGTGTGATTGAGGTCCTTGAACGTCCCCTCCCCCCATCCCAACAGAGACCCGCTGGAGACCCAAACAGCTGCTGTTCTTTGGTTGCTTGGACCGTATGAAATTGCCGTTTTCGAAAGACTTGAATATCAGCAACTTCCTATTATTCAATGTGTGTGGAGTTACTACTTAGGCTTTTCTCACTCTTTTGTGAGTTTCCTCCTTCAATGTTCTGGAAGCTGTTCTGCCTGTCAGGGTGAGCCTGGCGGCCACGGTGGAGTTGAGAATATTGCCGTTCGCATGGGCAGTCCAGACCCTCAATCGACGGCCAGTTGTGTGTGTGCCAGGCGTCGTACCTATTCTATTTCCAACCCTCCCACACTATTTAAAACACCATTTTACAGACTAGCAAAAAGCAAAGCGTGGAGATTGTAAGCGACTGCTGTCACAGAGCTCATCAGCGGGGCTAGAGACTCCCAGTCTCGAAAGCCAGGGCTCTGGTCGCTGCAGCAGTGCCCTTTAGTTTAGTTTAGTTTTCTTAATGTAGCCCATAATTTTTTAATGAACTTCCTTATGAGTTCCACCCTGGACTATTTCTGTGTATCTAGTAAGGTGAAGCAAAGTGCATCAAAGGATAGGTCGAAAATAATAAAACTTTAAACCAAATATTGTTTCATCGGGACTGTTTAAAATATGAAGGAAAGCGGTTTTGCAGGGGCAAGAGTTCACTCTGAGATTTGATCAAGGTCAGGATGCATTGTTAAAAATGACAGAAGCCAATTCTGGGTAATTTTAGCAAAAAAGGGACTGGATACTGGGTGGCTTAGCGAAGTGACAGAAAGGCTGGCTAGCCAGGCTTGGGAGCCCGGAGGAGCGGGACTCAGGACATGCAACAGGACCCCTGATGGGCGTACGGCCATGGCTGCCACCATTAGACTCTGGCTGTGGCTGCTGGCATGTTTCCATCATTGCTAGGATGAAGTGGAAACTGCCTCTGCCTCAGTGTGTCTCATGCACAAGCCCAGGAGTAAGCATCTGATTGGCAGAGCCTGGGCTCAGTTTGGGCACCTCAGCTGGCCTCACCATGGGAGGCAGGGCTGCCACCCCCTGAACTCACAAAGGTGGGCTCAGAAGTTGGGCAGCTCCCATCCGCCCTCCCACCCACCAAAAACCCTAGATAACACCTACACAGATCCTTTTAAAAGAAATTCCTTCAAAAATTCCATCAAAAAGAAAAAGTAGAGAAGAAATGAAGCTGGATGGTCATCGTATTTGCTTTTAAACCAGTGTTCATGGAAGTGCCGATCTCTGGACCCCAGGCTCAGAATCGTGTGAGGTATTTGCTTAAAATTCGTGTTCTTGGGTCCCTTTCCCAGTTAGAACTCAGTGTGTTTGGATGGAATCCAGGAATCTTCATCCCATAAGCCAGAAAATGGTGAATCTACCTTAGTGATTAGTCTAGTGCCTGTTTGAGGAGAGAGGCCCCAAAGGAGCGATTTCCAAAGCCTGCTAAGTCGAGGATTGCAGCTGAAAGTATGCCCCCCGCACCCCCTCCCCGCCACCCCGCCAGAGTGGTAGACCAGTTGTTCCGCCATGGATGACTCCAGTGAGGAGACAGTCTGCTCCCTGTGTTGGAGGAAACAGCTACAAGCAATCCAACACCTCCCTCCTGTGGGCTGAAGACTACTCATAAACAGGTGCTTGACCAATTCTGAAATAGGTCAACATGACCATTTTGTGTCAGTCTTCTCTCTACCTGCGACCATTTGATGTCAGCCATCCTTACTGAGTGCCTGCTGTGCGCCAGACTCCAAGGGTATGCAGAAGATGAGGAAGTCGGGGACCCCACCAAGCTGTTGGGCTAGATCAGTTCAATGCGATACAAGAAGGGCATTTGGGGTGCTTTTGCCTCACGTCTGTTGTTCTGCAGTTGTGCTTGGGAAGATGGAGGTGTCTTTGGAAAGCGGCATAGATTAGCCAGGAGGGAACTCAGGAACAGTGCTGGCTCTCAAACCTTAGTTTTCTAAGAATCTGTCACCAGGGGAGCATGTTAAAAATGCAGATTAAAAAAAAAAAAAAAAATGCAGATTAATGGGCCACATCTCCAGAAATGAGGTCCTCTAATTTCATTTGAAACACAGACCCCGTTTTACGCTGATGTGGCTGTTGGGTCGGGAGCCGTCTTGGGTTTTCTGCTGGAGGTTCCCTGAGCTGCTCTCAGTGGCTCTTGCTACCTAGTGTGCTTTCCCAGGGAAGTACCCAGACCTTCTTTTTTGGAACAACGATTCAAACTGAGATGAAAAACCTCTTCCTTTTTGCCTTGACTTTTATCGATTGTCTAATGTTTCATAAGTAGTGAGATGTTCGTAAAAGTGGTCTAAACTTTAAGAGGGACCTACCCTCTGGAGCAAGATGCACGTGCCGCTCAGGTGCTGCCCTAACTCAGTGGAACACCCCATCTTTGCATTTCTGTTGGGATTTCTTTTCCCCTGCTTCTTCACTGAGGATGTCTGGAAGTCTGTTTATTCATAGCTCTCCCGGGGGCCTTCTGCCATTTCCCTCCCGCTGTGTTTCTCTCTGTCCTCAGCTGAGGCTTGGTGGCATTACCAGGAAGTCAGCCTTTCTTAGCAGCTGAGCCTCTAATCCGTCAGCTGCTGTGCTCCTGCCTGCCCTTTAACAGATAAGATAAGATGTGAATGTGGTGTGTGCCTGTGTGTGTCAGTGTGTGGCGTGTACGTTCCTGGTGTGTGTTTCATCTCTGTGAGTTGTGTGTCATTGTGAGTGCATGCATGGTGTGTGTGACGTGTGTGTGCATGCCCACCTGCCTGCCTGAAGCAGCACGTCCTACCCTACCTGAATAACCACACGCCCCCTCTCCTTTCACATCTTCCTCCTGCCCTGTGCAGCCCTGCAGGCTTCAGAGAGAGATCTTGCAAAAGCCGACTTGCTTTGTTTCCTTCTTATCTGTTCTCTCTGGAAAAGATTTGAAGTCTGAGCAGGGTGCTGATTCCTGGTAGAACCATTGAAAGGCTAGAGCACTTCAGAGACTGAGGACAGGTTGTTGGCAGCAGCCATGCCTGGCAGGGATTGCCCTTTGGAAACAGTCACCAGGGTCCTGGTGTGTCTGTGTCTGTGGGTGAGATGGACCTGGAAGCTAGGGGTTCCATGAGGTCGGCACTAGGTGTCACTGGGGATCTGAGTAGCCCATGATTTGATAATGGGAGAGTCAAGGGTCATTCCATTGGCAGACCTGTGCAGAAGTAATAGGAGTGGTTATGAGGCTTAGAAGATGAGGCAGTATCTAAGGGGACCTGATATGAATGAACGTCTTCATTCAAATAGCTCATTAAATCCTACCTCTTGTGTGGAGCTTTCTTCAACTTGGTGGAATATAGGTAGCGGGTCCTCTAGCCTTTTGTGCAGTGTGTCACTTTCTTGGTAGTCCCTCTCCTCTATCTTGCATTGTGTGTTTCAGGAGCACCCTGTCTTTATTTTGAAAGCTCCTGAGTGTGAATCTGATGTAGGAAAGGAAATCAGGGTGTTCCTGACCCCAGAAAAGAATGGGCAAGCAGAGTATCCCAGTTGTTTTTGATTCATCTAGGCTGTTGCAGTGGTACACGCAAAGCAGCTGTTTTGGCTTACTTGGTTTTATATTCAGCAGCTCTTACTGATAGCCAACTGTATGCCTGCCTTGTGTTCACTTCTGGGGAGAGAAACTCGAGGAGGACAGGTCCACGCTGCCCTCACTAGACACTGGGCTGGTAGCCGATTTTAGTTCCTGATCGTTCTCCCTTTCCCCAGGGGAGGGCGGGAGTCTCCCTCTGATCTGCTTCTCATCACCTGGACCCCGAGTCATCCAGGTGGTGACTTGGGACAGAGATTTCCATCAGGGCTACCCGATGAGCGTGTTAGACAGAAACCAGTGTCACCCGGCCTTAAAGAGTTTGTTCCCTGCCCTTGAGGCCACGCTTGTCTAGTTTGGGCTGGGGGTGAGTGAAGATGGGATGAAATGAGATCAGTGAGCACATTAATAAAATAAAAGGTGGAGTAAGACATATCTCCAGAGATGGGGAGAATAACCCAAAATTGGAGGAAAATTAAGCATCTCATCTATTGCTGGGGGCCTCTGCTTCTCTGACTGAAAGGGAGGGTTCTGTAGGGAGAGTGTCTTGGAGTTGGGAGAGTCCAAACTTGGGCTTTGAAAGCAAACTACTGGGTTTGAATTCTACCCCACCATGAATCAACCATGGCCTCGGGCAAGTTGCTGAAATTCGGAGTCAGTTTCCTCTTCTGTAAAATGGGATAATGCCTTAACAGAGGTTCTACCTGTAAAGCATGTAGAAAGTGTCTGGAATGTGGTAAGTGCTTAATGAATGTCAGTTTCCAAGACCACACACTCGTTACACTAGCTGGTATTTCTGGGTCTGGCCCCTAGCGTGGACCCTTCCAGCTTTCCTGCCCCTGTGCTCTGAAGCAGGCTCTGTGTTTGCTTCCTCCGCAGCGGATTAGGTTGAGGGCTTGCTCTAAAGCCTTGCAGCCTCTCCTCCAGGGGAGCTGCCGGTGCAGGCAGGCTGCAGGCATTAGTGACCCCGCCCCTTCTCTCCCTGCCAGGGATGGTGCTTTGATCCACTGACCGTCCCCCACCCCACAGCCGAGAAGATTCTCTGCCACCCTTCACCGCATGCCAACCCAGCCAGAAAGCCAAGGATTCCGCAGACTCAGTCCTCGCCACGCCTCTTCTGCACAGAAACACACTCCTGTCTTCCCCAAGGCTTCTGAAGAGGGAGGCCCCCAGTTCTACCTCATGTTTGGGGCATCTCGCTAGCTATGGCCCTTCTCCTCGGCTTCCTGCTGCTGCTGGGGCTTTATAGGGACACCATGTCAGAGGGGCCGCCGCCATCATCCACATACATTCCTGATGGTTTGGAATTTGAATTTCCTCCAACGAGCTATGAGACCAGAGATTCTTATGAAGCTGGACCTACTGGCATCCTCTTTCAAATTGTGCACATCTTCCTCCACGTGGTGCAGCCGAATGCTTTCCCTGAAGGTAAGTGCCAATGGCGGGACAAGATACAATATGTCTCCAAACCTACTCACGGGCACACACACAGTATTGTTTGTTAATGACAACACGACCAGTGCAGAATATATTCCGTATATTAAAGTGTGAGATTCAAAGTGATTGAATTGCAAGGAGCAGAAAGTATTTAGCCAGAAGTTAAGAAAAATAAGTTAAATAGGTTGTTAGGAATATGATGATAAGAAAATGAAATCAAACTGTTGCCATGTTGTTTTTCCAATTCTGTATCCTTCTTCCCCTCTTTTTTTGTTTTGTTTTGTTTTGTTTTTTGGTTAGAGTAGTGAATTGTTCTCAAGTTCATACCAAAGGTAGAAGTTAGGGTAAAAATGCAAATTCTCTGTCATCAAACGAGAAGTTAATAATGACCTCTCATGGCCATTGAAAGTTACAGATTTAACTCTCCTCCGCCCACCGCAAAATGCAGTTTTGACAGTGCTTAGGGCAAGGCCAGGGCAGACCCTACCTGTTACCTGGGTAACTTGTTTGCTTCAGGTCTAAGAGTTTGAGTGTGAAGCCAGGAGGGAACATTCATGGCATCGTGCTGTTGTTTTGTGTGCGTACTCTCTGGCCTCACCACTGCGGCTCATCTGTACTCGGAAGTCTTCGGGGTATGTGTTTTCAGGAGTGGGATTATGAAAATTCAAATGGTCTGGGAATTGTCTGCTATTAGGGTTTGGCAGTCTAAATTTTTATCGATTTAATGTTAGATCTAGCTTAAGCTTGTTCTTGAAACCACAAAGATTTGAATATTATCATTGACTACTAAACATTATAAAATTTGTAGTAATCTTTATCATCTTCCTTAGCTGGCCAGCCATCATTCATAAGCAGATTATTTGTGTGTGTGTGTGTGAGAGAGAGAGAGGGAGAGACACACACACACACACAGAGACAGAGAGAGAGAGAGAGAGAGAGAGAGAGAGACACACACACACACACAGAGACAGAGAGAGAGAGAGAGAGAGAGAGAGAGAGAGAGAGAGAGAGAGACACACACACACACACAGAGACAGAGAGAGAGAGAGAGAGAGAGAGAGAGAGAGAGAGAGAGAGAGAGAGAGACACACACACACACACAGAGACAGAGAGAGAGAGAGAGAGAGAGAGAGAGAGAGAGAGAGAGAGAGAGAGAGAGAGACACACACACACACACAGAGACAGAGAGAGAGAGAGAGAGAGAGAGAGAGAGAGAGAATGTATTTAGTGAACTTCAGCACCTCTTTATATTACGGGCAGTTTACAGATTTTCTTAATATATATTTACATAGAATTTTTTACATTTATTTGTCTCAGATTAAGCAATTGAAACAGTCTGAAGTGTAATTTTCAATTTTTTGTTAGTTTAAATTTCATTTCAATGAAGTAAATCACCCTGGGCCCTACTGTCACAGAAGAGAGTCCTGAACAAGTACTGCTTACTGTTTATGTCGCTGCTTAAAAGACTAAATTTGGAAATCCAAAGGACAGAAGTAGAAAACAAACTGAGTTTATTTATTCATGTTGAATACAAATTCACTATTCTCAATAAATATCTTTTTGTTTACTTTTGGACTTGATGTAAATATAATTGGATAAACAAACACCTACTAGTGTTTTTAGTCTTGGCTTCTTTGTTTTTTTATATAAAAAGCATAGAATTCGGTTGTTTAATACGAATTTACAGTGACTTCTTTAAAAAGATTGTGAAGTCTCCTGTGTCATTCTAAGGTAGATCATGTAATTAATCCTGTAATCTCTTTCCATATGTCGTTTTATTTTTCTCCCTCTAGATTTCATATGAAGGCTTCCTCACACTTGTTTCACAAGGGAAAACAGTATCTCTAAAGGTCTTCATTCAAATGATCAGGTTAAAAGACATCCTGCTTCCGATGCATTCTAGGGTTTTCACCTCCGACATCGTGATTAGTCTAGAATTTAAATCCTAATGTAATCTGAGGGTGTTAGCCTTGCTTGTCCCTTGACCTTCGTCAATACTTAATACTTCGGAGAAAGAAATTCCCAGAGACAGACCAGCACTACCCCTTTCAGAAAAAATTGTCAGGTTGCTTAGAGGATATAATACGGAATTTAGCAGGCGACGTCTTGGTGTGTTGGCTTTCTTCCACCATCCCATTATTCATATTCTTTCACCCAGTTACTAGGTTTCGTAATAGCCTCAAAGTGCTCAAGAGGTGCTTTGCAACATAAAGGACACTATGAGGCAATCATGTTTTTCGTGTTTTTTTTTTCCCCTTGGCATGTGACTTTTTTTTAAAAAAATTGAAGTATAGTTGATTTACAATGTCCTGTTGGTTTCAGGTGTACATCACAGTGATTCAGTTATACATACATAATAAATATATTCTTTCTCCCATATGGGTTATTATAAAATATGGAGTATAGTTCCCTATGCTATACAGTAGGTCCGTGTTGGTTATCTGTTTCATGTATAGTAGTGTGTGTCTGTTAATCCCGTCCTCCTAATTTATCCCTCCCCTCCCCTTTCCCCTTAGGTAACCATACGTTTGTTTTCTATGTCTGTGGGTCTACTTCTGTTTTGTAAATAAGTTCATTTGTATCTTTTTTCTTTCTTAGAGCCCATGTATAAGTGATATCATATGATATTTGTCATTCTCCATCTGGCTTATGTCACTTAGTATAATCTCTAGGTCCATCCATGTTGCTGCAAGTGGCATTGTTTCATTCTTTTTAACGGCTAAGTAATATTCCATTGTATATATGTACCGCATCTTCTTTAGCCATTCATCTGTCGATGGACATTTAGGTTGCTTCCAGGTCTTGGCTTTTGTAAGTAGTGTTGCTGTGACCTTTGGGACCACTGCATTTCATGAGCACCAAAACAGAGGCAGATGTCTTGATAAGTGAAGATGCAAGAGAGAGAGAGAGAGAGAGAGAAAGAGATAGATTTATATGTATTAGCTTAACTAAATACATCAACCAAAGCAGATGACTTCAGGATGAGTCCTCTGTGGAGTAACATCTTCACAGAAGACAATATCCCACAGGTCTGTTCTTTCATGTGAGAGAGAAGTTTTGAGTGCACAGTCCCAGCACAGGAGCAGAAGAAGAAGGGACGGCCCTGGAGCCTTGGATCCTTCTTTTCATGCTATCATTGGGGAGTTTTCCACATTTACATCCTGTTTCCAACCAAAGTGGAATACCCAGTTTTGCATTTGGAGCTCTCTAAAGAGAAGCCCATCCTGGTAAATACAGGATGGAAAGGTTTTGTTTAGCTGGGGCTTGAGACAAAGGCCTATTCCTGGATAGAAGAAAAGATTAGCTTAGATTAGACCAGGCAGACAGGTAACTCTACAGCTCGGCAGAGTGTGCTCTAGTACCTGGTGGGTATTTCATAAATCCTGCCCTGATCTGAAGCTGCAAGGGAGATGTGGTGTCCTGGGCTTGGCTCACTAAGAAGACAGTGATGGCTTACATTAGCGGGGAATCGTCTGTCCATTCATTAACCTAGAAAGGGTGTTGAGGGCAGGATGTGCGTCTGTATGTGGCGGGGGTGGGAGGCCATGGGGGGAGCTGGGGAAAGAGCATTCCAGGCAGAGGAAACGGCATGTCCATGGAGTGGAGGAGACCGTGGTTCATGGTGGACCCGTGAAGTGTGTATTCATGGAGTAAGTCTGCCAGGGTTGGGCAGCCAGAGCTGGAGGACCCTGACTGGCAGGCCAGAGAGTTCTGTAGCGGGAAGGAAGCTAAGGCAGCATCACAGGTTTCATTCACTTGACAAGCATTATTGAAAGCACTGCCTTCTGTGGTGCACCTTGCTGGGTGCTATGAGCCAGTGTGGTAGTGGACTTGGGTTTTGGGAAAAGAATCTGACAGCAGCTGATAAGATAGGTCACAGGGAGGGTGAGGTTCCTGCAGTGGTCCAGAGGGTGGTAATAATGAACTAATGTGGGATGAGGCAAAAGTAATGGGGGAAACAGAGGCAGGGTCCATTCTGTGTCCAAAAGACTTGCTTTAAGTCCTAGCTCTTGCCTATTAGCCGCAAGGTGATCTAGGCCAACTTAATTTTCAGAGCCTCTGCTTTCATAGATGTAATGTGACTCTAATCATAACCCACTCTATAGCTTTTATCTGTGAGGCTTAAATAAAAGGATGCATGTAAAGCCGATGTTTAAAACCATGCCTGAAAGGCACAGAGAAAAATCCTCAATAAACGTGGCTGCTCTTAGTATTATTACTCGAGAGGAAGAATTGACCAAATTTGACACCAAAATTGGTGTCTCGAGGGATGTAGGAAAGAAAAGGTGTCTCCAGGAGGGATCTTTACAATGTCCTTGTTGCTCCTCCCTCAGCAACACTACATGGAGTTGCCTTGTAAGAAGCGATTGTGTTGCTTTTGAAGTTAAGTGGGTTGTGTCTCCCCAGGAAGCCCCACAGCAGCAGAACTGGCTCTAGAAGCCAAGATTTGGATGTAACGCTAGTTTACCGAGTAGTCTTTACTCCCACAAAAATATCTGCATCTCGTGGGTTCTTGTTTTTTCTCTGTTCTCTCCTCCTCTCCCCAGCATCTGCTGTAAGGCACACTGTGCAAAGTGTTAGCTCATTTGAATCTCCCAGCAACTTTGAGAGGTAGATGATGGAGGTACATGGTGGTCTTATTTCTATTTATTACATCCCCCTTTACAGATTGGAAAACTAAGTCAGGACAAGATTACATGTTCAAAGCACACAACTAGCCACTGGCAGATTGAGAACCCCCTGTCTCCAGGACTATTTTTCCTGTATTCTACAGCTTACTTTGTGGGTAATTGATTTCCTTTTTATTTTATCATACTGCTTTTAAAATGATCGTGAGCTACCATGAAAAATAGTAATTTTTGCACATTGAAAGCGTGCATTGCAGAAGATTATCTGGTGTGAATGGTGAGCAGTGCCTTTTCCAATTTGGGGTGTCTGTGATGAATTTGGCATAAATCATGACCCAGGTCCGAGCCTTTTTAATGGAACAAGTGAAAAAAAGGTCTCCTCAGCTTTTATTTTTTTATAAATGTATTTATTTTTGGCTGCGTTGGGTCTTTGTTGCTGTGTGCGGGCTTTCTCTAGTTGCGGCGAGTGGGGGCTACTCTTCGTTGCGGTGCGCGGGCTTCTCACTGCGGTGACTTCTCTTGTTGCAGAGCACGGGCTCTAGGCACGCAGGCTTCAGTGGCTGTGGTACGCAGGCTCAGCAGTTGTAGCTTGCGGGCTCTAGAGTGCAGGCTCAGTGGTTGTGGCGCACGGGCTTAGTTGCTCCGTGACATGTGGGATATTCCCGGACCAGGGCTCGAACCCGTGTCCACTGCATTGGCAGGTGGATTCTTAACCACTGTGCCACCAGGGAAGCCCTGCTTTTATTGCTATAGAAAATTTCTAAAATCATTTTCCACTCTGTTTTGGCATATTTTTAAATTAGATTTTAGGATGGTTGACCTATTTGTAACAACATTTTCTGCTAATCTGATTTGATCCTGGGAGTTGGTGGGTCTGGGGGCGGAGCTGGGGAAGTGGTAGAAGCGGGGAAGAGGGAAGAGTTAAGCTTGGTTTCCTCAGACTTCGAGATGCCACCAGGATGTGATATTAACTGAGAGTCCTTCTGTTGCAGGTAACAGAAACCTATCAGCAAAGGCAATCAGAAAAGGGGTTTATCAACAACAAGGTCCTACGGTATAGCACAGGGAACTATATTCAATATCTTGTAATAAACCATAATAGAAAAGAATATGAAATGTATATATCCTTTTATATATATGTGTGTGTGTGTGTGTGTGTGTGTCTGTGTGTGTGTATGTTTAACTGAATCACTTTGATTCTGGTGATCACACCAGAAACTAACACAACATTGTAAATCAACAATACTTCAATAAAAAAAATTTTTTTAAAAAGGGGTTTATCATGAGGACTTCGGGTTACTTCATGACGCTCAAGGGGGTTGGGGAGGGGATCAAGCCAGCAGGGACTCGACCTGGCTCCCATCTTGGCCCCTCTCTGCCCCGTGGCCTCTTCATTCCTCCTCCTTCCCATCCCCCTTTCTGGGTTCTCCCATCCTGTAATCCTCCTGGTGGAGAGCTAGGCTGCCAACGTCATAGGTTTCAGGCCAGCTTCCTGGAGAGCGAGTGGCTAGTCATTCTCTCTCTTTTAGTCCCAAGTGTCAGTTCCAGTCCTGCCCGGGGCCAGTCGCCAACCACGGGCCCTTCGGGTAACTGTGGCTACAGTCACACCTCGTGCCTGGGCCGGGTGCTGTGAGCCTGGCACTGTGAGGCACTGCTGGCCCTGTGGCATCACAGGCAGGGAGGTGGTTTCCAGAAAAGGGGTTGTTGGATGGACAGCCCAATAGGTGTGTCCGTGCCAATGTCCACCGAGAATTAGGATGTTTTATTATATCCAGCACCTGTGTGTTCTTACTTAATCAGATGGAGCCAGCGCTTGTCTTCTTTGCATCACGTGACCCAGGTTGGCAATGGGCCTGGCCATAAATAAGGTCATGGAGGGAAAGGACTAACATTAGTTGATCCTGTCTCCCCAGTGTCACTCACTGTGCTGGGCAGTCTACGGCTGTCATCTCTTTGCATCCGAACAATTACAGCGGCAAACAGCTGGTATGTGCCGGCTTTCAGGGATTTGAACAACTCAGCAACTCTGTGAGCTTGGGGCTATTAATCTCGTTTTACAGAAGAGGAAGCTGGGGTTCAGAGAGCTAACTGACTTGACCAGGGTCACAAAACTAGCCAGTGGCAGAGCCAGGGTTTGAATTCAGGCAGGCTGGGTTGATTGTCCAGGCTCATAGTTGCCACTTGTATTTTGCTGATAAGGGAAGTGAGACTCAGGGAAGTTAAGGGAGTGTTCCGAGGTCACACACACTGATGGCTAAGGGACCAAGCCAAGGTTTGACCCAGAGCCCTGTGATGCCCACGCCTGGGCTTGTCTCCCCTTGTGCTCCCTGGAAGGGGCTGTGTCTGGAGACTGTAACAGGCACTCCTTTAATCCATCTGATGTGTCTTCTGCTTCATAGTACAGCTTCCAGTGCTAAACTGAAAAATGAGTCCTGTTGACTGTATTTTCATAAACTTGTCCACAAAGTCCTGAAACGTGCCCCTGCCTTCCCGTAAGTGAGCAGTAGAGGTAGGCTGTGCCCTTCTGGAAAATAAATGTGTGCCAGTGCCGTGAAAGACACAAGAAGGAAAGCTTCCTGGTCTCCAGCGATGATGTCCTTTCTGAGGTCTTCAAATACATGCAGGAAATGAGAGATTAAGTATGAATGTAAATAAACAGAGGCCACGCCAGCCGCTGCTGGTTGAAGCCCATGTGGTATTAGACATTGCTGTCTACTGGGTGGAAGTTCCAAAATGTACACTTGGAGAAGCAGCCGTCCAGTGTGGTCTGGATGGGGCAATGCTGGGGCAGAAGCATACAGCAGGAGGGACATTACAGGAGGGGTGGCCTGAGGCAGGCTTGCCACGTACCCTCTGCTTGGCTGGGGTCTAGATTCGGAAATGAGCCCAACACTTGAGTGGTAGTGATGAGCCTGCACTCTGGAGCCTCTGCCTGGGTTTGATTCCTGGCTTCTATGTTGACGAGCTTTGTGACCTTGGGCAAGTGACTTAAACTCTCTGTTCCTGAGTTTTCCCTCTGTAAAATGAAGATAATTATAATAGTACTTTGGGGATCATCATAATATTTAAATTATAAAGCAACGAGGACCTTGTCTGATAAACTAAGTGCTATATAAGTGTTTGTTAAGTAAAATATGAATGTATAAAACCCATATTCATTATAAGCTTTTAAATTAATCTTACGTCTTGATGATCACATGGACAGAAGGGCAAGTATTTATGTGACTCCCACTGCACTGGTTTCTTAGGGATGCTGTAACAAATCATCACAAACTGAGTGGCTGAAAACATCAGAAATTTATTCTGTCATAGTTCTGAGAACCAGAAAATCAAGATATTGGCACTCAGGGAGGCTGAAGCCTCTAGAGGAGAATCCTTCCTTGCTTCCTCCAGCTTCTGGTGTCTCCAGGTGTTCCTTGGCTTGTGGCTGCATCATTCCAATCTCTGCCCATCTTCACATCTGCCTTCTGTGTCTCTGGCTCAGATCTCCCTTTGCTTTCTTTTATAAAGGCATCTGTCATTGGATTTAGAGCCCATCCTATATCCAGTATGATCTTATCTCAAGATCCTTAACTTAATTTTATCTTCAAAGACCCTTTTTCCAAATAAGGTCACATTCACAGATTCCCGGGGTCAGGACTTGGACATATCTTTTTGGGGGCAACCATTCAGCCCATGACACCTATTACATACTTCTTTAGTTCTTCCAGAGAAGAGCTCAGAGATATTAAGTGATGTGCCCAAGGTCATATTTCTGAAAAATGATGGAACCAGATTCAGAGCTGACTTGTCTGATTCCAAGTTCTTGAATTTCCATCCTGTAAGTATGTAGTGAGCTAGACCTGTTGCTGTTTGGCAGAGATGGCGTCGACTGGGTTCCCCTGCTCTCAAAAGGCTAACCTTGAGCACAGAGACCTCCACCTCCACAGTCAGCTCTGATGCAGGAGGGCTGGTCCTTGCTGACTATCTGGCATGAATAGTGTGCTCATGGCTGTCGAGAGGAGGGATTAGTCACGATGGGGCAATTGCAGAAGACTTCCTGGAGGAAGGAACATTTGAACTGAACTTTACGGGTGTGGAAGAGTTCAGGAAGCAGAGGAGAGCATTCCAGGTGCACAAGCAGAGACCTGAGTGATGCAAGTTGAGACAGGAGCTTGTAGGATGTGGCCTGGGGAGCAGTGAGGCCAGAGGACCTGCATGTCTGGGAGATTGTCAGGCCATGAACTTGGGGAGTAGCTTGTGGACAGATGGCAGACAGGCTCTGGAATGTCAGACCAACGTGTGCATGGGGTTGGAAGACAGTGGAAAGTGGGCATCACTCAGTAAACCTGTAACCCCAACCAAAGCTACAGGAAGGAGGCGGTGGAGGGGTGGGGAGTGGGGTATGCATTGTCTGCTGTTTCTCGAAATTCTCATGTACACTTGGGCACCAGTGACCTAGCTCAGTGTTACTCCAGGTGTGGCCTTTGGACCAAAAGCATCAGGCATCACGTGGGAGTTTGTTACAAATGAAGATTCTTGGGCCCTACATACTAAATCAGAATTTCCTAGTTTTTTAATTTAAAAATATTTTTAAAAATTGTATGCATACAGAAAAGTGCACCTAAACCTACAGCCTGATGGCTTTTCATAAACTGCATACATCTGTGCAACTAGGCCCCAGATCAAGAAAAAGAATAAGCCCCCAGAAGAGCCCTCTCTTGTTTCCTGGTGACTGTCCCCAACTCATCCCAAGGATAACCCTCTCCTGATTGTTAATAGTGTAGATTTGTTATGCCCGGTAGAACACAGTAGTATGTTCTCTTTGGTTTCTGGCTTCTTTTACTCACCATTTTATTTGTGAGATTCATCCATATTGTTGCATGTAGTTGTAAATATTCACTGTTGTTGTTGTGTACTATTCTATCACATGAATATACCATAATTTATGTATCCATCCTACTGGATTGGCGTTTGAGAGGTTTCCATTTGGGACCTGTTTTAGTCAGCTTGGGCTGCTATAACAAAATACCATAGACTGGATGGCTTAAACAGCATACATTTCTTTCTCACAGTTCTGGAGGCTAGAGGTCCTAGATTAAGGTGCCAGCAGATTTGATGTCTGGTGACAGTCCTTTTCCTGGTTTGCAGATGGCTGCCTCCTTGCTGTGTCCTCACCTGGTGGAGGGAGAGAGGGTTCTTGTCTCTTCCTCTTCTTACAAGGGCACTAATCCCTCCACAAGCCCACCCTCATGACTTCATCTAAACTCATAACGTCCCAAAGGCCCCACCTCCAAACACCATCATACAGGAGGTTAGGGATTCAATATATGAATTTGTGGGGACATAAACATTCAGTCCATAGCAGGGCCTTTATACATAGTGCTGCAATGAAGATTTTCGTACGTGTTTTTTGGTGACTATATATACACATTGCTGTTGGGTATATACCTAGGAGTGAATTGCTGGGCCATAGGGTAAACATTTTTTCACCTTCAGTAACACTACCAAACAGCTCTCCAAAGTGAGTATACCAACCAAATCCTTAAACTTTTTTTTTTTATTATGGAGAATTTCAGGTATGTGCAGAAGTAGAAGAGTCTGAAGGGCCCTCACTTACCCACCACCCTAGATTCAACAACTCAACTCACGACCAATCTTGTTTATTTCTACCTCTACCCACTCCTTTTACTCACCCCCTTCATTTTGAAGCAAATCGCAGTTTTTCTATCATTTCCTCTGTAAATATTTCAGTGTATTTCCTTAAAAATAAAGACATCATTCTGTTACACTGTAGAAAGTTAACAGTAGCTCTTCAATATAATAAAATATTCAGGAAAGATTCAGATTTCTCGGTTGTCTCATAAATGCAGTTTTTTTTTTGTTTTTTTTTGCGGTACGCGGGCCTCTCACTGTCGTGGCCTCTCCCGGTTGTGGAGCACAGGCTCCGGACGCGCAGGCTCAGCGGCCATGGCTCACGGGCCCAGCCGCTCCGCGGAAAGTGGGATCTTCCCAGACCGGGGCACGAACCCGCGTCCCCTGCATCGGCAGGCGGACTGTCAGCCACTGCGCCACCAGGGAGCCCATAAATGCAGTTTTTAAAACAGTTTGTTTGAATCAGGATCCAAATGATACCAATGTATTGCAGTTGGTTAATATGTCTCTTTATGTCTGTTTTTAACTTATAGGATGCCTTGCCATGTCTTTTTTCCCCCTTGCAATTTATTTGTTGAAGAGCCTTGTTCCTGTTCCTGTAGTATTTCCCATGGGCTGAATTTTGCTGTTTCCATCTTCACGGTGTTCTTTACATGTTTCTCTGTCCTCTGCATTTCATGTAAACTAGGACCTATAAAGATCAGCTGCAGGTTTGTTTTGGGAGAAATAACAGTTTATAGATTGTATTGAACATCTGCATCAGGAGATGGATAACATCTGGTTATCTCTTTTTTTCTGATGTTAGCAGCACTGATGATCACTATATAGATTCATTCATTCATAGCAGGTCCGATCCTTTCAAAATTATTTGCAAACATACTCTCAAATATATTGGAACTCTTAAGAAAAAAATGGAATTCTTTGCATATTTTGTAACTTGATTTGTTCACTTAACATTTTATTGTGGACATCTCTTCATTTCTGTACCTATAAGTGTGTTGCCTAAAATAAAATTTAAAAGCAAGGAACCTAAAACATTCGTTCACCAATCTTTTGATGTACGGCCAAGGCTTACATTTTTTTACTATGAGTTAATTGTTTGAAGTTTAACATCAATTAGATATATAATTGATATAAATAGCACCCATGATGCATTCTCTATAATTTTTGGTTCTTTGTTTTGATTTCTTTGAAGTGAAGCAAAACAGAGTTCAGAGCTCTGGATTTTTTTTTTTTTTTTTTTTTGCGGTACGCGGGCCTCTCACTGTTGTGGCCTCTCCCGTTGCGGAGCACAGGCTCCAGACGCGCAGGGTCAGCGGCCATGGCTCACGGGCCCAGCCGCTCCGCGGCATGTGAGATCTTCCCGGACCGGGGCACGAACCCGTGTCCCCTGCATCGGCAGGCGGACTCTCAACCACTGCGCCACCAGGGAAGCCCAGAGCTCTGGATTTTTACTTTGATTTTTTTTCTCCCCAGACTTTTACAGCTTTCTCACATGTACTTCATCCAATGGACTGGCCTTTTCTAAGTCTTTATAGAACATTAGACTTAGTTTTCAAGGCTCATTTTTTTATGTTCATATTTCCTCAGTGTGTGTAATATTTAATTACACATTTGTATAATATTTAATTACTTATTATAGATAAAGAGGCAGAAAGAAGCTTGGGAGCAAACCCGGTATTATGGGTTGAATTGTTTGCCCCTAAAATTCATATGTTGAAGTTCTAACACCCAGTACTGCAGAATGTGAACTTCTTTGGGGGTAGGCTTGTTGTAGATGCAGTTAGTTAAGTTGAGGTTATACTGGGGTAGAGTGGGCTCCTAATCCACTTGGACTAGTGTCCTTATAAAAGGGGAAATTTGGAGACAGATTTGGACACAGGGAGGATGCCACATGAAGATTGGAGTCATGCTGCCACAAGTGAAGAAAGTACCGGAGGCCAGGAGAGATCTAGGACACATCCTCTCCTAGAGTCTTCAGGGGAACACCTTTCACACCTCGATTTTGAACTTCCAGCCCCCAGAACTGTGAGACAATAAATTTCTGTTGTTTAAGCCATTTGGGGTACTTTGTTGCAACAGCTCTAGCACACTAATCCACCCAGGAAGTGAACAAGTGAACTTGGTGTTTGCAGAGGGCCAAGGGTACCCGACAGAGGTGGTGATGGTGACTTCATGGTGAGGGCTGGTAGACAGCCATGTTCTCTGAGGGAAGGAATTGATGGCTGGGTCATCTGATCAGCTGCAAAGTGGGGTTTAGCTCCCAGAGCCTCCACTGTACGTTTGAATAGTCACATCGTCCAAGCCTTTAATTCATGAAGATTCAACTCTATGTGCTGAAGAGTAAAAAAGAGAGAAATAACTTGAATAGTACAAATATTTCTTCCTACTGTTGTACAACTACATTATGTAGTGTGAAGCCACCTCCTCTGTCAGCGCTTAAAAGTTGTCACTGCTTGCTTGAGACAAGAGATTTAAGGGACTTTCATGAATAATTCTTTTTTGCCTGCTTTCTGTTCACTGCATTTCCTGCTTGACCTGAGGACCTAACCCCCTGGAGATCAAATACCTCATTCTGTTGCCTTCTTCCTTCCACTTGCCTTTTGGCAAACTCCTTTTGTTTCTTTAAAAGTTTCTTCATGTGATACCTATTCTGGAGATCTGGTGGCTCTCATCGCATCATTTTGTCTGTGCTATCTGTGTCATTTATACACTTTTACTGTTGCGTGTTTAACACTGCCTTTTAATAGTTTGCTGTCTTAGATTGTACACTTATTGATGACAGTAGTGCCTGGCACATTGGAGATCCTTCATAATCTCTTGCTTTTGTTTTGGTATTTTTGAACTTTTAAAACTATTGTACTTTCTCCCCTAACCACTACAAATTTCTTTCTCAATTTACTTAACAACGGTTGAACATTTGCTATGTGTACTTTCTTGAAATACTAGTGTCACGATGATATCACCGAACTATCATACAGTAAAACCTGCAGGGCAGTGAGCCCTTCTGAAAGAGCATGTTGCTCTGCTTTTAATTTTTTTTTTCTAGAATTTCCCTTACTGTCAGATTTTTGAATTTTTTTTCTTTATTGTCAGCTGTTAATTTATCTCCGCTTTCTTCAAATCCTAATACTTCACTTTGTACACTTCAGCTTATACAACTATCTCGGTGAGTTGCAGTGGGTGGCTTCACTTTTTCCTGTAGAATTCAAAGTGTATTAACTTTGCGACAGCTATTTATATTTCAGAAACTTAAACTTTGTTACCAAGATTGCTGCTTTTTTTACTTTCATGGGAAAACTCAAGTGTATAATTCTTTAGCCAACAAGATCACCAAATTTAACAGTAATTAAATATCTATGAAAAGCTCAAGGGCGAGAAATAGCTGTGATGTGAGGAACATCTTGTGTGATTCAGACTAAAGGTGACGAGGGCTTCTGGGGATACCTGAACAGAGAAGGAATAAGTATTGGATTAAATCTGAATCATCAAGGGACTTCCCTGGTGGTCCAGTGGGTAAGACTCCATGCTCCCAATGCAGAGGCCCCGGTTCGATCCCTGGTCGGGGAACTAGATCCCACATGCTGGAACTGTGTCCACATGCCACAACTAAGAAGTCCACATGCCTCAACTAAAGGATCCCATGTGCTGTAGCTAAGACCCAGCGCAGCCTAAATAAATAAATAAGATAAATAAATATTAAAAAAAAAATCTGAATCAGCAAATGAGTCCAATTGTATGCATTGGTTTCTTGCTCATTATTTATTAAAATAAAACTACATTTATTTTTAATATAAAAGCAATATACATACATACAAAGCAAATAACATTTTTTCTCGCTTTTTTTTTTTTTTAATTTATTTATTTGGGCTGCATTGGGTCTTCGTTGCTGCACGCAGGCTTTCTCTTGTTGCGGCCACCAGGGGCTACTCTTCGTTGCCGTGAGCAGGCTTCTCATTGTGGTGGCTTCTCTTGTTGCAGAGCACGAGCTCTAGGCGTGTGGGCTTCAGTAGTTGTGACTCATGGGCTCTAGAGCGCAGGCTCAGTAGTTGTGGTGCACGGGCTTAGTTGCTCGCAGCATGTGGGATCTTCCCGGACCAGGACTTGAACCCGTGTCCTCGACATTGGCAGGCAGGTTCTTAACCTCTGCGCCACCAGGGAAGTCCCTCTCACTTTTTTTAAATTAAAAAGAATTTATTATTTTTAAAATTTATTTTATTTATTTACTTATTTATTTTTGACTGCGTTGGGTCTTCGTTGCTGCATAAGGGCTTTCTCTAGTTGTGGTGTGCGGGTTTTCTCTCTCTAGTTGAGGCGCATGGGCTCAGTAGTTGTGGTGTGCGGGCTTAGTTGCCCCGCGGCATGTGGGATCCTAGTTCCCAGACCAGGGATATTACTCGCGTCCCCTGCATTAGAAGGCAGGTTCTTTACCACTGGACCACCGGGCAAGCCCTTTATTCTTATTTTTTAATAAATGCATTTATCCTGAAATGCGGGGTTCTCATTTTTGATTTCTGGTAGTTTATAATTTCAGTTTTGATTTCCCCCTTTACCTCCTTTGGCTAAAACTAATTGAGGAATTGAGAAAATTTTACTTTTTTGAAAAGGCATGAATGACACAGAGTCAGTATGAGTTGTTAGAGTCTACCTATTTAAAACATTACCCATCTTCCCCTGTGTACTACTCTGCCATCCGCCTGGGCTTTGTCCCGAGCTATGTGGGCTGCATACCTGGAGTGATTCCTGGTGAGTCTTCCCATGCCTCTCCCCTCCTTGCTTTCTGTGATTGTGCAACGAAACATATCCCTTCAGCTACCATTAGGGTATTGTAGAGGTGGTTAATCACATCTCAGAGTTTCCTTTCGGTGAGAGCACATGGAATAAAATATTCTTTCTAGTTGAAGTTTTTCCTGAGCAATTGGACGAACGCTTCTGGGTGGCTCCTGGGAGATTTTAGAACAGTGGCTCCCCCTTCAGGCACAGGTGTAGGACACAGGTGTGCCTCTTGCCTCCTATGTTCCTTTTCCACAAATGCCAAGTGCATGTGGAGTGCCTGCTCTGGGGGATGGAACCACGAGTCAGATGGTCTCCACCTGCATGGAGCTAAGGAGTTTCACCTTGTGTCCCTGGGCTTCCTTTTCTTTTTTCTTCCTTCTTATTTATGTTAAACATATCCCAGTAAGCCTAGGTAGAATAGGAATAAAAATTTAAAATCCTAAAAAATAAAACACTACTTGGAAAAGGCACATAGACCCCAATGTTCCTAGAAGCATTGTTTACAGTGGCCAAGATACGGCAGCAACCTGTGTCCATCAACAGATGAATGGATAAAGAAGATGTGGTGTGTGTGTATATATATATATGTGTGTGTGTGTGTGTGTGTGTGTGTGTGTGTATGCATATAGGTATATATATACACAATGGAATATTAGCCATAAAAAATGAAACTTTGCCATTTGCTAAAACATGGGTGGACTTGGAGGGCATTATGCTAAGTGAAATAAGACAAACAGAGAAAGACAAATACTGTGTGATCTCACTTACATGTAGAATCTAAAAAAAACAAAACAACAAACTAGTGAATATAACAAAACAGAAGCAAACTCACAGCTAAAGAGAACAAATTACCTAGTGGTTACCAGTGGGGAGGGTGGGAGAGGGGTAATAGAGGGGTAGAGGAGTGGGAGGTCCAAACTGTTGGGTGTAAGGGGCTACAAGGATGTATTGTACAACACGGGAAATAGAGCCAATATTTTGTAATAACTGTAAGTGGAAAGTAACCTTTAAAACTGTATAAAACATAAATAAAAAATTAAAAAAATTAAACAATAAAATCCTAAAAGCCAAGTTCTTCTTGAGTGGGATTAAAAAAAAAATCCTAAATATTGAATCATTTAAAACTAGAAGAGAGAGGATGGAGAAGACTCCCAGGGCAGTAGCTTAAGTGAAAGAAGTCTCTTCATCCTTTCAAGTAGAGTGATGACTCGTTTATAGGAAGCAGCTTGAGAGACGAGCTTCTGTTTCGTAATTCTGTGGGAGGAAACTTCAGAGTCAACAAGGGCAGCCAAAAGGTGGTGACATAATTGTTTTTTCGTGTTTGACGTTTCTTTAGCATTTATTTCAGGAATCCATCAGTCCTATATTATTGTTTTAAAATATTTAATATTTTAATAATTTAATTGATATATCCTGGGAAGAGGAGGTTGTCTATGTTCGAAAATCCTATTGGAGGTTGGCTGACCCAGAAGCTCAGCCTAATGAGATTTGGACATCACGCTGCTGGGAGGGCGATTGATTGTGACATGCTCGCTGAATGCAACAAGGCTACTGTGGTGTAAAGTGACTGAATACTTGGGAAGCTTGCAAGGAACTGCATTTCTTTAAAGAGCCATTCCAAATATAACTTGTGCAATAGAAATAAAGCAGAGTAGAAATGAACGTCTACTCTGAAATTAACAGCTGACTTCAGAAATGAGTGCTTCCCTGCAATAACAGGGACAAACAAGTCTCCCTAAAGAACCTATTTGCTTACAGGTAAATCCACGTGTTCTACTGTGAGCATGTGTATCAGATCTGTCCACTTCTCTCTGTCAGGACTGTCCTCCCCCTGGCGGAGGCTGGCTGTCACCTGGACCAATGCAGATGCCTCAACTTACAGAAAGAGAATGGGGAAGGGGGTACACGGTAGCCTCCTAAGGACTGTAATAGTTACACCAGCTGCCTCTCCGCTCTTCCTGGAACACACCACACGATGTCCTGCTGCACACCCTTGACATCTGACTGTTCTCTTTGCTTGGACCATTCTTCTGCATGGCTTATTCCTCATGTAACTTGGTCTTTGCTGAAATGTCATCTCCATCTCTGGCCACACTCTCTAATTTAGGATCCCTCTCCCTAGTCCTTATCTTGTTTCATTTTTCTGTGTGACACGTTTATTGGTATTCTAGTAAACATTTGTTATCCTGTTTATCAGACTAAATATCTTAAGGGCTGGGACTCTATTCTGTTCACCTCTTCCATACCGTATCCCCAGAGCCTGGGACAGTGCCTAGAACGTACGTAGCAGGTGCTCATTAAATATTTGGTGTGTGCATAAATGGATAAACTCTTTCACACCTCCCTACCCTGCCCGTGCTGGCCTGTTAGTTCCTAGAAACTCTCCATATGCTCCTTCCTGGCAGTGGCGTCTTTGCACGTGCCTTGCCTTTCAGCCGGATGTTCTGCATCCTCTTAGTGGGTGGCTAGTTCCTTCATATCTTCCAAATCTCTGCCTGTGTTTCCTCCTCCGATGGGGCCTTCCTGACAAACTACAGCAAGCCGCCTCCTTGCTTTTCCTTCCCCAGCTCAGCACCCCCCGATCATGCTCTAAGAACCGTCATCTTCACTCTGTGAGCACCCACAGTGCTGTGTCATCAACCTCCCCTTTCTCTCCTCTCCCATCTTGATTCTTTTCTGGCAAAATCCCAAATCTGTTTGCACCGTTTTCTGGTTACTCCATCTTCTCATGACCATATCAGAGTAACTAACTGCTTCTAGAAAACGTTGCAGCTGTGCCGACAGGACTTGCTTTAAATGTATATCCACAGATCTACAAACACACCACACTCCTGACAGAGTAAATGCCCTTCCTATTTACATACTTTCTCTTCTCTTTCTCAAACTTCTACCCTGAACCCTCCTCCGTCAGCCAGTGACCTCATACTTCATGGAGAAAATGGGTGGAATCACATGGAAACTAACTCATCCCTCCGTATTTTTATTTCCAATTTTTCACTAGGCTTATTCAGACATTTAGAATTCTTTTCCCCAAATGGAGTCAATAGTCAAAAATATCATTCTCAAAGTTTTGGAAAGAATTATCAATTTACCAGAAGGTCCTGAAATGGTTTATGCTACCACCAGTAATGTGTCAGGAATTTTTAAGGTTGAATTAATTGTGTCTCATTACTTTCATATATATTTCTGATCACTAGTGAAGTTGATTGTTTTCCCATCTGTTTCCTTTTTGAGGAGTTTGTCAAATGTCTCTCAAATGCCTTCTGCCTAATTAGGTAGCAGAGTCACTCTTTTTAATATTGATTTCGTGTCAGCAGCTCTCTATACGGAAACCTTTGCCTAATCTCTTTACTGCGAATTGGCATTAAGCCATTGGTGTTAGGGAACTTGTCATTTAGGGACGATCGTCTGGTCAGAAATAATCATCCAATTTCATACTTCCATTTTATCGATGAAAAACCTAAGACCCAGAGACAGGAAGCTTGCTTATTTCAGACCGTACAGCCAAATGGGAGCTGGCAGGACGGGAAAGCAAGAAGGAGGGCAAGGGAAATGGTTGGCTGGGAGGGAGGTAGTGTCTGCTTTGTTGTTGCCAGTTGGGTTCCTGGTACTTGGAGAACAGCAGGAGCTTTGTTGACTGAACATGCTGTGGTTGACAATGTAAGTGAGTAGTTTATCATGTTTGGTCCTGTCATGCATTGCAAGCACAACAGACATACTTTTATTTATATCCATTTTACAGGTAGAATATGTTCATATGAAATATACAGGAACAAAAATTTTACAAAGGGTCATAAACAGAAATTTTAAAAAGGGTCCATTCTCCACCCAAAGAATAATGGTTTTCAGATTTTTTTCCCTGGGCAAAGATTTTTTTTGTTATTGTTTTTATATAGCTAAAGTCACCCTATATCCCCATATAGAATGTAAGCATAAAGTTATGACCTAGAAGAAAAACAAAAAGATATTTAGATCACCTGGTTTCAAACCCACTGGTCTCCTGTGTATGCAGATTATCTAGAACTGACTGTGCTTGAAGGTCTAGTCATATTTTTATTATGATAAATGAGACTTAAAACAATAGGTTGTACATTTAAAGACCAGGCTCAATTAAGAACTTAGAGCTGGAGAGAAATCAGATTTTGTCTGATGTTTAGTGTACGACTGGAATGGCTGGGCTTTTAAGGTTCAACAATAATGATGATTTGGGATCTTGTTTTAGTTTGTAAGAAGTCTTTGATTTCTCAACCCCACCCCCTTTAGAGCTTAATAAAGAAGGTGAGGTGAGGGCTTCACTGGTGGCACAGTGGTTGAGAGTCCGCCTGCCGATGCAGGGGACAAGGGTTCGTGAGCTGGTCCAGGAAGATCCCACATGCCGCGGAGCGGCTGGGCCCGTGAGCCATGGCTGCTGAGCCTGCACGTCCAGAGCCTGTGCTCTTCTGCAACGGGAGAGGCCACAACAGTGAGAGGCCCACCTACTGCAAAAAAAAAAAAAAAGAAGAAGGTGAGGTGAAAGACACGCAGGATTTTCTTTTTTTCTAATGATTTACTTTTTTTTTAATTTAATTTTTATTTTATATTGTAGTATAGTTAAGTTACAATGTTGTCTTAGTTTCAGGTGTACAGCAAAGTGATTCAGTTATACATATACATATATCCATTCTTTTTCAGATTCTTTTCTCATATAGGTTCTGTAACAGAATATTGAGAAGATTTCCCTGTGCTATACAGTAGTTCCTTGTTGATTATATATTTTATATATAGTAGTGTGTATATGTTAATCGCAAATTCCTAACTTATCCCTCCCCTCACCATTCCCCTTCGGTAACCATGTTTGTTTTTGAAGTCTGTGAGTGTGTTTCTGTTTTGTGAAGAAGTTCATTTGTATCATTTTTTTTTAGATTCCACATATAAATGATCTCATATGGCATTTGTCTTTCTCTTTCTGACTTACTTCACTTAGTATGATAATCTCTAGATCCATCCATGCTGCTGCAAATGGCATTATTTCATTCTTTTTATGATTGCATAATATTCCATTGTATATATGTACCACATCTTCTTTATCCATTCCTCTGTCAATGGACATTTAGATTGCTTCCATGTCTTGGCTATTGTAAATAGTGCTGCAGTGAACATTGGGGTGCATGTATCTTTTCAAATTATGGTTTTCTCCAGATACATTCCAATAGCTGGATCATAAGGTAGTTCTATTTTTAGTTTTTTAAGGCACCTCCATAGTGGTTGTACCTGTTTACATTCCCACCAACAGTATAGGAGGAGAATTTTCTTAAAACAAAATGTAACAAAACTTCTTAAGAATAGTGCCATGATTATATTTCTAGATTTTTTTCAAGGAAAATGTTCTTGCCAGAAGAAGTTAGTTTATTAGATCTGATTTAGGTGTCTTGTTTAGGGCATGCAAGTTTTACTGAACACCTGTCACAGATGCGTAACACTGGGTTAGGGATTATGAGATTTACGTGGGAGAGAGAACATTTCCTACTTTAACAATCTCCAGTAGAGGAGACAAAATGCATTTATATTAACAATCTCCAGTAGAGGAGACAAAATGCATTTATAGAGAATAAATAGTCCAGGGGACATGTAAGCCAGTGGATCATTCAAGGTCACAAGTGGGTGATGAGTTGTAGGTATTTAGTGACAAGGATAGGAGGGTTTTTTTTTTTTTTTTTGCGGTATGTGGGCCTCTCACTGTTGTGGCCTCTCCCATTGCGGAGCACAGGCTCCGGACGCGCAGGCTCAGCGGCCATGGCTCACGGGCCCAGCCACTCCGCAGCATGTGGAATCTTCCCAGACAGGGGCACGAACCCGTGTTCCCTGCATTGGCAGGCGGACTCTCAACCACTGCACCACCAGGGAAGCCCCCTTGTAGCTTATTTATTTTATACATAGTAGTCTGTACCTCTTGATCCCATACTCCAATCTTGCTCTTCCTCCTTCCTTCTCCCCACTGGTAACCACTAGTTTGTTCTCTATATCTGTGAGTATTTTCTACTTTGCTCTATTTATTAGTTTGTTTTATTTTTTTAGATGGAACGTATATAAGTGATAATATACTGTATTTGTTTTTCTCTGTCTGACGTTTCAGTAAGCATAATACCCGCCAGGTCCATCCATGTTGTTGCAAATGGCAACATTTCATTCTTTTTTTTTTTTTTTTTATGGCTGAGTAGCATTCCACTGTATATATACCACATCTTCTTTCATTCATCTGTTGATGGACACTTAGTTGCTTCCATATCTTGGCTATTGTAAATATTGCTGCTATGAACGTTGGAGTGCATGTATCTTTTAGAATTAGTGTTTTTGTTTTCTTCAGATATACACCCAGGAGTGGGATTGCTGGATCATATGGCAGTTGTAATTTTAGTTTTTTGAGGAACCTCCATAGTGTTTTCCATAGTGGCTGTACCAGTTTACATTTCCACCAACAGTGTACAAGGGTTCTCTTTTCTCCACATCCTGGCCAACCTTTGTTATTTGTTTTCTTCTTCTTTTTTTTTTTTTTTTGCGGTACGCAGGCCTCTCGCTGTTGTGGCCTCTCCCGTTGTGGAGCACAGGCTCTGGACGTGCAGGCTCAGCGGTCATGGCTCACGGGCACAGCCGCTCCGCGGCATGTGGGATCTTCCCGGACCGGGGCACGAACCCGTGTCCCCTGCATCGGCAGGTGGACTCTCAACCACTGCGCCACCAGGGAAGCCCAGGAACTAGAATTTTTAACTTGATAGTATTACAGATTCTGTCTTTTTGCGTTTTTTTTTTTTTGGTGAGGAGAGTGTTGGGAAAGGGGTGGACAAGTATGTCAATGAAAGAACTTTGTTTAAAATTTTTTTAATATTCTCTTAAAAATTCAAGTGAGATCAAAGTATATATAGGAAAAAAAATCCCCCTTCACTCTGCTCCTAGTTGCATTCTCTGTCCCTCGTTTGGGGGAGGCCATGGTCAATAGCTGAACCTTCTTTTGTCACATGACAGAACAAAATGGGGTGGTGTTGATTCACATTCTCATGGGAGTGTCTGTGCGATCATGTGCACCTTGGTGCAGACCAAAAAATGCGATTCAAACATCCTCAAGGCCAACGTTCCTTAAATGAACAGCAGAGACAAATGACGCTTTCCAGGAACGTCTTAGGGGAGGAAACGAACTCTGGGACTCCACAGGTACCTTGGCCATGTTGCCTGCCTGGATTTAACAGTGGTGGCAACACAGCTGCTGGACCATCTTAGTCTCAGGCCCAGCGGCCCCCTCCCAGCCCCGTCCCACCGTCAGGGAGGCCACAGGGCCCTGAGCCCTTATCCGACTTGCATCTTGGTCAAGGATTCCGAGCTTCAGGAGCCCCCAGAGGTCTCCCTTCTCCTGTGCAATATGAGAGCCTGCTTCCTCTAAAAGCACTTGACATGATTTAAGGGCCAGCCTGCCCAGTCACGGGCTTGGCTGCATGTGGCCTAACAGTGAAATAGAATCCCCTGGCACGGCTCTGTGTGAACTATGTGGCCGACGGAAGGCTGCAAGGGCCAGACTGGTCCCAGATGCTTTTCCAAGAATTGCTTCCTGTGCAGCATTTTTCTGAGCTCCTTTCTGGAAGAGCGAGTGAGTGCCATCGTGAATTCTCATGCAAGCCGATGTGTGTCAGTCCTGCAGGGAAGCTGCTCCAATCAATTAAAGGAGAACTACACAGTCACGTGCTGACAGCTGAAATGAAGGGAGAAACCGCACCAAGGGTGATCGAATTGTATTTTAAATACAGGAAAGGGGGCTCGGCCTCTGGAATACTTGACTATATACTTGGAAGCAGGGAGCATACTTTTGATAAGTTCTAATAAACCCAGCTTGGCTTCCAAATGTCTGAAGCATCAATCCCTTTATTAAAAACCAAACCAAAGGGTTTAGTCATGTTGATGGAGGAGTTGAACAGCAGAAGGTAGAGCTCCGTGAAACTGAAAGGTACAGGACTGTGGCTGCCTGAAGAGGTTGTTAAAATGCATTCTCTCGGGCTTCCCTGGTGGTGCAGTGTTTGAGAGTCCGCCTGCTGATGCAGGGGACACAGGTTCGTGCCCTGGTCCGGGAAGATCCCACATGTCGCGGAGTGGCTGGGCCCGCGGGGCCATGGCCGCTGAGCCTGCGTGTCCGGAGCCTGTGCTCCTCAAAGGGAGAGGCCACAACCGTGAGAGGCCCGCGTACCGCAAAAAAAAAAAAAAAAAGCATTCTTTCAAGTACGAAATTTGGAGAGACTCATTGCAGCCGCTCCAGAATGATATGGTGAACTTCAGGACCTGAGGCAGTTGCATCGTTTGGGTCCCCACATCCTCACCCACACCAGCCAAAGGAAGATGTGAGCCAAGGAGTGGGTGGGTAACGTTCATTCCAATGTCAAAGGACAGCGAACACATTTAACCAAACCAGGCGGCTCGAAGATGGGCTTGCTAAAGTGCGTTCTTCAGAGAAGCAACACTTAACCTTGCGAGTGACAGACCAATTTAGTTCTGTCGTTTTTGATGGAAATTTTTGCAAAAGGCATCTATTTATTTGCCTTTTAGTTTTGCACACACCAAACATAAGTTGATTTGGGGGGTTGTTCAGGGCCATCATTCAAGGTCGGTTGTCCTCAGAGACGACATGTGATCTCCTGTCCTCGAATTAACTGGACCCCGATGACTTGGCTGGGGGGCTCAGGCTGTCAGGAGTTGCCATGCCATTAATGGTGGTGACAGGGCTGCTCAGATGCGCTCTGCTCCAGCACAACTACAGGACGTACCCATTCTATGGGGGAACATGGCTGGCGTGGCTGAGTCATGGTTAGTCTTCTGTGCCCACTTGGCCAGGCTGTGGTAGCCAGTGATTTGATGAAATGCTCATCTAGGTGTTGCTGTGAAGGTGCTTTGTAGATGTGGTTCACACCTACGTGTGAACCCTTTCAGTGTAGGGGATTACCCTCAATAATGTGGGTGGCCTCCTCCAATCAGCTGAAAGGTCTTCAGAGCAAAACCAGATTTCCACAGGAAGAAGAAATTCAGCTTCAAGACTGTGACGTCAACTCCTGCCTGAGTTTCCAGCCTGCCCTGAGATTTCCAACTTGCTAGTGCCCACAGTTCCTTAAAATCAGTCTCTCTCCTTCTCTCTTTCCCTCTCCATCTCTATCTCTAGCTGTAACTCTAGCTCTGTCTCTGTCTCTATCTCTGTCTCTATCTCACCACTTACTGGTTCTGTTTCTTCAGAGAACCTGACTGACAGAGGCAGTTATTCCCAAAGTTTGGGGATGAGGGTGGTGAGTAGTGTGTAGCTGGAGAAAATTCTAGCCCTCTCCCCATTCCAACCACTGAAGAATCAAATAAGCAAGGTCCTTCCATTTTTCCTGAGGCAGAGTTTATGATCACCAAGTTCTTTCTCTGAAGTAACCACGTTCTGTGTAGACAGTGTCCCTCTGTGAGCCCATGTGGCCATTTTCATCTACCCTAATCTTGTGGCTTGGTGATGGGATGGTTGACACAAGTCTGCCTCTAAATAAGTGAGGGGCTTTTTTGTGGGTTTTTTTTGTTTGTTTTTTTTTTTTACCTTGTATGCTATCTTAACTCACCTGCATTCGAGCCAGTGGACTGATATCCAATAAAGGACCTCGGCTTTGCATCAAATGATGGTCAAACATATTTGTATACTTTAAGTTAAAATAAAATGTCTAAAGCATGAGTCTCTTCTTTTTATTTTTCCACTAACCTGTCAGCTATCAGAACAGATCACACCTACTATGCTAATGTAATGTATATTTAAACATTTTCCATGCAATGAGTTGGCTCCTTAAACATTTTTCTTGATTAAAAGGTAAACTGAGTCAAATTATCCAAATAACCAGAAGTTTCCTAATTTGTTTGAATTAGTGAGATTTTCCTGTCAAGAGAAGAATCAAATTTCATTTTAGAAATCAGAATCAGGAAGCTCTAAAGCATAAAAACAATCCACAGAAAACCTAGACCAAAGAGAGAAGACAAGCTTCAACCAACTGCAGTGGAATACCTCTGTCTGTAATCCAACATAAGATCTCTTCCACATGGGGCTCTGGTGAAAGTTCTAGGGACCACATACAAATTATGTAAATGTACATTTTCACCAACTACCTTTGCATCTTGATTTATTTTTAAAATTTATTTAATTTATTTATTTTGGCCATGTTGGGTCTTTGTTGCTGTGCGTGGGCTTTCTCTAGTTGCGGCGAGCGGGGGCTACTCTTTGTTGCGGTGCGTGCACTTCTCATTGCGGTGGCTCCTCTTGTTGCGGAGCACGGGCTCTAGGCGGGTGGTTTTCAGTACTTGTAGCATGCGAGCTCAGTAGTTGTGGCTCGCAGGCTCTAGAGCGCAGGCTCAGTAGTTGTGGCGCGTGGGCTTAGTTGCTCTGCGGCATGTGGGATCTTCCCGGACCAGGGCTCAAACCCGTGTCCCCTGTATTGGCAGGCGGATTCTTAACCACTGCGCCACCAGGAAGGCCCTGCATGTTGATTTAAATCTGCAGTCTCCTCCAGAAAGAACAGCCTGGACCTGTTAGCTGGTGCTCACAACCCATTTTACCAGCCACCCTGTGCACATAACTCTTGGAGAGGGTACCAAGATCTTACATCCACTTAGTCTTAACTCCTTATCTGATGCACGTTTCCCAGGATAATACTGTTACCTGAGAGTATTTTACGTAAATAGTTTAGCACTAGAGACATGCTTGAATTCGTGGTTTAAACTGATTATGAACATATGTTTTGTAGATGAGGAAAATTCAGTTGGTATTGAAGCTTTTGAAAGGCTTATGGACCTATCAGCTAAGCCTATTAATGACTACCAAGGCTTTATAGACCCATGGATGAAGAGCAGGCAGTCTATCTGAGCTATATTGCATTGCATTTTGTAGTGATTTTTCTGGGTTCAAATGCCATTGCATGCATTCTTTTATGAATACAGAAATTCTTTTAAAAAATAATTTTTTAAATTGAAGTATAATTGATTTACAATATCATGTTATATATATATATATGAACGTATATATTGTTTTTCAGATTCTTTTCCCTTATAGAGATTACAAAATATTGAGTACCGTTCCCTGTGCTATACAGTAGGTCCTTGTGGTTATCTATTTTGTATAAAGTTGTGTATATATGTTAATCCCATCCTCCTACTTTATCCCTCCCCTCTCTTCCTTTTCAGTAACCATAAATTTGTTTTCTATATCTGTGGATCTATTTCTGTTTTGTCAATAAGTTCATTTGTATCTTTTTTTTTCAGATTCCACATATAAGCGATATCATATGATTTTTGTCTTTGACTTACCTCACTTAGTATGATCATCTCCAGGTCCACCTATGTTGCTGTAAATGGCATTATTTCATTCTTTTTTGTGGCTGAGTGATATTCTGTTGTGGATATCTACCACATCTTCTTTATCCGTTCATCTGTCGATGGACATTTAGGTTGTTTCCATGTATTGGCTACTGTAAACAGTGCTGCAATGAACACTGGGGTGCATGTATCTTTTTAAATTATGGTTTTCTCCGGATATATGCCCAGGAGTGGGATTGCTGGATCATGAATACAGAGATTCTGATCTTTGAATGAAGATGTCTTTTAAAATCCTGGTTTATGTTAGTGCCATCCTGTTGGCTTCGGTAAGTCTTAGTCTGCTATGTTATTTATGTGTATACTTGCTCCTGAGAAAAGTGAGTTTGCCTTTGTTTGGTCAAAGCTAGCAGGTTAGGCTATTTGTAGAGGAGGCTTGCAATGGAAAATGTTGGGGGTCTTAATTGGCTAAGGCTTTTTTAGTTAGGGTAAGTGACACCATTTGCTATAACAAACAAGCCCAAATTTCGGTGAAAAACACTTCTCTCTAACAGCTCAGTCCAATGTAGAAGTGATGGAGTGGTGAGGGCTGGGCACTCTGTAATGGTTCCGTCATCCTATTGGGCTTTGGATTTCTCCACTGGCTCCTCCAGTGGGTGATGGGTAGATGGGTCAAGTGAGCGACCATCAAGGGTCTTATAGGAGGTTGTAGAGGCCAGGAGTGGAAGTGATGTGCACGCCTGTCTACCCACATTCCACCAGCCAGAACTCAAGTCACGGGGCCCCACCTAAGTGGAGGGGGGCTGGGGAATCAAACCGTGGGCCAAGGAAACTGAAGCCACACATGGTTCTTCTGAGCACTCATTTGGTGCCACAGGCTGAAGAACTGGAGAGGGCAGAGCAGTGAAGCGTGTGCGGTACAAGGGTGGAGGTGAAGGACAGACGCCAACATTTTCAGGTTAGTGTAACATACTGAGCACTGCCCTAAACGCCCTTCTCAGGGCAAAATGCCACTAGGTCTTCCACACCCGGTGTCATGCCAGCACATCCAAGAAGTTCATACTTTTCAAACTAAGTTTGTGTTTTATCAGGACCTGTCAGGCATTCCACTTGGTTTGCCTACCTGCCCCTCATCCTCTCAGGAATTTGGTGTAGACGGAAGTCTTTTGTGCCTGGAAAGAAACAATTAAAGTTATGTTTTAAGTAATGTTTAATTTACTAAAGTTATGTATTTAGAAGCCCAGTGTTGGTAGGACTCTAAATTGAACTTGAATATTGTTTTATTCTACTTATAAAACTAATAGCTTTAGTGAAAATGTGAATAATCTCTTTCACTTTGACAAGTGTTGATTTAATGCACAAATTAACAGATTAAGTCATTCTTAGTACAGAGACCCCCAGACCTTGTGAGTATAAAAGAGTGCCACTGGGGGTCAATGGGGGACACTGTGGGCATCTCCACAGGGGGACACTTAACACTATTTATGCTCTTAGTTAATCACATTTCCAGGTAAACACTTTAAGTGCCCAAGAGGGCTAACTCTGTGTGTGGGTAATTTTTTATTAATAAGAGTTCTAAGTACAATAGCAAATTTAACCTGACATTTAGGGAAAAAAAATGATTCACCCTCTAACATTTGTTCATATAGAAAAACCTGTTCTGAACATTTTACTCTCTAATTTTAATGCCTACACCATAATACTTCTAAGTCTATAACTTAATTTTAGGTTTAATGTTAATAATCCTATAGTGTTGCATCTGGTCAAAGAAACTAGAAAACATCAGGTAGAAGTTAAAATAAGCTGAATATAAGACTTGACTAAAAGGCTTTTCTAAAGCCTTTTAAAACAAAACAACCTAAAATTAGAATACTTTTGGCAGAAAAATTAACAACTATGAACAAAATTAACATTACATAATATTTTAGCAAGAACTGCATTATTATAATATTGGTTTACATATAGTAGAGTGATTTACAACATACTAAACGCCTATTTTGATAAAAATATCTTTATCAAAAATACTGTTTAATATAGTTTCGCACTTTTGGGAGATTCTGTCCCCAGTAAATGGCAGGAACACAATTTAGAAGATGAAAAGTGTGATACTTTTTTTTTGGCTGCGTTGGGTCTTCTTCGCTGTGCGTGGACCCTCTCTAGTTGCAGTGAGCGGGGGCTACTCTTCGTTGCAGCGCGTGGGCTTCTCATTGCAGTGGCTTCTCTTGTTGCAGAGCACGGGCTCTAGGTGCGTGGGCTTCAGTAGTTGTGGAGCACGGGCTCTAGAGCGCAGGCTCGGTAGTTGTGGCACACAGGCTTAGTTGCTCTGCATCATGTGGATCTTCCCGGACTAGGGATCAAAGCCGTGTCCCCTGCACCGGCAGGCAGATTCTTAACCACTGCGCCACCAGAGAAGCCCGTGGTACGTTTTTAAGTTAAGAGACCTAACTTAATTGAGTTGTCAAATAGATATTATCAGCAAAATCTTTCCAGGAGCACTTAAATGTGTCACAAATCTGATAAATCACCTACCAGCAACTGGGGTTTTTAAGTTCTCTATCCATTTTATGAGAGAACATTCCAAAAGTGAACTTGCACTTTGCCTGGCTTGGTTCAGAACCTACATATGTATGAAAAGAAACCAGTTAGGAACAAATATCTTGTCAAAGATGAGGAAGATGGGTCTGTTATAGATGGATCCTGCACAAGGCACTTTTCTTATTTTATGTTGGTTGTGTAGCTTCACACATCAAAAAACTCATAGAGAAGTTACACACACACACACACACACACACACACACACACACACACACACACGAAGAGCCAAAAACAAAACCAAACTACTTTGTAACCTGGTGGTATAACCAAGGGGTCAGAATTCGCTCTTGCTGCAACATTTCTTAATTTCCATCATCACATGAAATTTAAAGTAAGTCCCAGATAAGAAGACACTGTAAGGTCTAGGGGCCGAGCACAGAGAGGCTGACAGACAGTCCCTGTCATTCCAGGAAGACCCACAGAGTCAGATGCTGAGAAAGAGTCTTCTGCCATGAAAATAACTTTCTCATCTGCCTGCTTACATATTTCCCTCCCACTGCTGTACCTTAAGAGGCAGCTATTATGTTATGGAAAAGAGCATGGAAAGATACAGTGAGAAATGAAGCAGGGCATGAAAAAGGTGGCCAGACCAACCTCCGAGCTCAGGGCAAGGAGAACTCATCGGCCTCCTGGAGCTGTCCAATCCGGTGCTCAGTGCCTTTCAGGCCCCATCTCAGCAGATCCTCCCTCAGCTCTGGAAGGACAAAGGGGTCACTATTGTCCACACTGAAGTCTCATGGAGGGCAGGAGAAGACCGTGGTTTCCCAAGCAAGAGGTCTTACTCCTTTCTATCATGATCACAGCACCTGGCGCCCTGTAGGCGCTTAATATGGTGGTTGAATATTGTTGAATGACCCAAAGACTGGGTCAGGTTTAAGTCACCAGGGTTCGTGCAACAAACAGAACCCACTGCCATCATGACATCATTTTACAACCTGCTTTGAGCTGTGCACGCCTCCTCAGGGCTGAGAAGAAGCAGGTAGACACAATGGAGGATATTAGGGTAGAATCTGTTCATTTGGAAGCTCTCAGAGCTGGTGTTGGTCACGGTACGGTCATCTTTGGTGAGCACCAAGGCCAAGCTGAGGTTTCCGGTTTGCGTGTTCTCTGTCTGGGGCTCTGTGCCACCTGCGTGCTAATGGCTAATACCCACCAGGCAATACAAGGAACTAGTCACAGTATTCAGGGGTCCTGTCTGATCTATGGAGCGGAAGCAGCATTTTTTCTTTTTTTTTCTTTTTTTTTTTGGTAAAGAAGTGTTTGTGCAGCATCCATACCACAGACAGTTCTGGAGCCCTGGAACTTGCTGAGGGGTTGCTTCGCAGCCTTAGGAGGGACCCAAGTGAAATCTGAAACTTGGGGGCAAGGAGGGACTGAGAAAGGGGCGGACCCCTCCAGATGGGACGGTGGCAGGTTTAAGAAGGAAGGGAACTTACTTACGAGGCTTGTCTTGGGCAGCTGCAAGATGAGTAGATCTCTGCACCCACCTGCCTGAATCTTAAAAGTTTATGTAGTGGTCTCAACTGGATTCAGTTATGTAGGCCATTCAGATGGTCTCAACTACACATCACTCTCTCAAGATTGCATCCTTGAACCCAGCTCCTAGTGGGGATGGGTGGGCAGAACGGACGTCGCAAGGGCAGGGGAGGGGTAGGCAGCTTCTGAGTGCCTGGGTCCAGCTCGCAGGCCAACCAGTGGTCACATCCTGTCCACAGCCCCCTCCAACATGAGGATGCAGGCGATCCAGAGGCTGAGACGGTTTCCACCAGAAGCCTTCTATGAGCTGGCCAGGAAAGACAAAGGCAAGGGACTGGGATGCAGTAGAACGAGTGTGACACTTGGGAACCATGAAAAGTGTGGGGCAGAAGTGAGACCCCGGTTCTCCCACGTGCTTTCTGAGATGGACCGTAATGGTTTCAAAGTTCTCACCAGCAGTGAACCTATTAGATCTGAGATAGAATTTCCTAGTGTGGGGTCCCATGGGCTCCCGGATGAGGTGTGAGCAGCAGAAGGTTAATGTCGGGGCTTGTCAAGTAAAGATGCTTGGGTTGTGCTGTACAGGCATTTGTGATGTTCACTCACCCTGATTAAGAGCCGCTTAATTAGAGATACACAGGGAAGCCAAGGGGAAAATGGATATTGTGGTCCTGAGCGTGAAGGACGCCCATTCTGTGTTTTTGTGACAGGGGATGCTGGGAAGGAGGGGGCATTAAGGAAACGGATAGAGGCCTTGGGGCTTTGGGGGAAATGGAATTGCTCCGGGGTGAGAGTGGGCAGGGTGACCTGCCGCCTCTGAGCCTGTGCTGTCCAGTGCGGGAGCCACTAACCACGTGTGTCCATGGAGCACCTGAACTGTAGCTTGTCTGAACTAAAGGGCATCGACACCGGCTTCTGAACTCTTAGTATGAAAATAAGACTAAATAACTCACTAATATTTACACTGATGATATCTTGAAATGATACTACTTTGCATATATTCGGAGTAAGTAAAACATATTAAAATTAATTTTAAATTAATCATGTTTTTTAATGGTACTACTAGAAAATCTGAAATTACTTATGTGGCTTGAGATAGATTTCTGTAAGACAGTGCTACTGTAAACCACGGGAAGGGAGAACGTCTCTGCTCCAAAGTCTTGGGATGGGTTTTTAGCCAGTACAGCAAGGATCAGCTTCGCCAGAGGGTCAGGGCCAGCTGGCAGCCAAAGGACAGGGATCACCTGCCAGGGAGTGTTGTCGCTGGATGTAGTCGGGACCATGCCTGGGACACCCAGGACCAGCAGCATCACAGAAGGACTCAGGAGGGGCTGGGTCTTCAAGCAGACTGATGGGGGCATCTGTTTGACAGAGAGGAATGTCACTGTTTCGCAGAGGTTGCCATGGGTACACAAACCATGTTCTCTGGCATTGGCTCACCTCCACAGAGCTCTACTAGAGCAGCGCCTGTTACGTGTGTACAGCCGACTAAAGCAGAGACTGGTTCAAGGCCGGAGAACACCTGTGATCCTGGGTTGCCCCCAAGGTACCTTGGAGAAACTCTAGGGTTCCCAGGGTTCCCTACCGGTTTGAAAATCTCCGTTCCTGCAACACATCCTTTACAGGTCTGCTCCATGTATCTGTCTGCTCTGTGCAGGTGGGAAGTTGTTTTCCGGAAGGCCCTGTGGGGAAGTGGCTTGCTTTGTTTCCTGGCCTGTACATGTGAATGTCTTTGCTTTAAAAAAGGGTTCACCGTGGGGTTTCATTTGCGACCCCCAGTGGTATACTATGGAACTGCTTATACGGGATACAGTCGTAGCATTCCAGAAGCTCATTCCTGAGGCAGAAGACAGTGTGCAGTGTGGGAAGGACCTCACACCAAGGGAAGGAAGACCTGGGCCTGGGTCTGGCCTCACAAATCACTGATTTTAGACAAGTCACCCTCCCTATCTGGCCATCAGCTATGCTGTATCATTACTAGATGGGGGAATCAGGATACGAGGTGGCTCCTGAGCTATGTGAGAATTTTAAAATGCCCCACATGAGCATGCATAGAAAAATTCAGTTTTGCTTAGCGTTTTGGGTTTTTCTTGCACTGCTTGGAGAACGGAGAGGGACGTCTCATGTTAAGAGCTCTTGGATTAGGTTAATTGTAAAATTCCTTTCATTTGTAAAATATTATGTAGTAGAAGTATTAAAGAATAAATTGCATTTGTGGCTCCAAATAATTAAGAAAGCAATTTCATGGGCCATGGGGCAAAACACAGTAGGGATAAATGGAGTCAATTCCCTAAGGAAATCTGACGTTCCTGATCTGCATGCAAATGTTAATGCATTTTCCAACTTAAAAGAAACATCACATTTAGTTTAGAGATTCATTAGCTCCTGTGGCTAGTGGTGCTGTCAGTCCAGCTTGGCTTACATATATTAACCAGCAAAAATCATGCACCCTGGTCACATTAAAACTTTAAACCTTGTGATTCGGTGTCCTGTCAACATGTTCATACAGACCAGGAGGGCAGCCTTTTTCTGTGAAGGGCCAGATAATAAAGATTTGAGGCTTTGGAGACCATATGGTTTCTGTCGCTCTGCTCTTGTAGTTTGTATGGCTGAGCAGGCAGAATCAACATATGGGTGGGGCGGTGTTGGAAATTTAATAAATAATAATTAATTAAACTCGATTTATTGACAAAAAAAGAATCAGCAATACCAATGTAACATTTTATCAGTGACTGTTAATGAGGTATATGTAGTTTGCTGGTAAATATTAAGGTGTTCTGTGAGAAACTGAAAACTCTTAAAGATGGCAACCCTCTAATTTTGCCACTGGCAAAATCGTAGGTCGAAAATATTTGTTCTCCATTCTTTGCTTCTGGTTAGAGCCTCATTAGGTCAATTATTTACTTGCGCTAAGAAAGAGGAATGAAAGTATAAGAACACTCTGTTGAGGTTCAATCATTTGTGAGCACATACGGACCTTTATTTTCTAAATATGCATTTTATATTTTTACTGAAAAGGTAATCGTGCCATTGTTTTGTGGCTTTTTTTCCCCCAGATATTTTAAGAAAAGTTGTACAGAAGGAGTTTGACCTGTCAACGGATTATGAGAAGGTAATTTTGATTGATGAATTTGTTAGCAAAAAATAAATATGAGCAGAACTTTGGCTGATTTGAAAGTAAATCTTTAAACAACCAGTTGTTTTACCTGTGAATTTAGTAACCTTTCTTGACTAAGAAGCTTTATGGAGTATTGAAATGCCTTATAAATCCCATTTGAACTACAGCAGAAATTTCAAAAGTAGCATTTGAAGAAACATTCGCCTTTCAAGCTGTATGTTATTGAAAAACTAAAATTTCCTTAAAGGAAGTCTTATGCTACTTTTTTTAGACAAGGGATGAGAACCCCTTAACTAAATGGAATGGTTTGAACATCCCTAGAAGCAGGCATGCGTACTTTTCACATACACGTGCATACTTGTAGAAGAAAAAAAATTAATTACCAGAGCTCTTCCACAAGGAAGTGATTTGGGGGCATGTTGTTAAAAAGATAAGCAGGGCTGGAACAGGTGGGGAGGCGGCTTTGCTGGGGTTCCAAGCTGTGGGGACCACGTGAGCAGAGGATGAGGTGTGAGGGGAAGAAGCACAGGGATGGAGACGGTGGGTGAGAGGAAGGGGAAGGACAGGTGAGCTGGGGCCAGACATTTCAGATGATGCCGCCTTTAAAGGTTATTACCATCACAAACACTGTTCTTCCGCACCTGTGAAAATCTACCAGCTAAGGCAGTGGCTTCCAAACTTGGATTTCCTGGACCAGACAATTTGAAAAACGTCATCTGGGGAACACCATGGAGCCACATAATTTTTTTTAACCACATGAGGACATTTTAAGTCAACTCTAACAACAATAATGACTCTGTCCCTCTTCATACGTATGTCACCTCCCTCTTCCAAAAAGAAGGATAGTCTTATAAATTGAGCAAATGAGGTAAGCACTGTGAAAGGACAAGTGTAGGACTCCACGGCATCATGAAGGAGGGATGTACAGCAAACCCAGACGTTGTTATCAAGACAGACTTCCTGGAGAAAGCAACATCCAAACTCAGACTTGAGTTTCATCGGCGGAACGGTGGTGGGAATAAGGTTCAAGCAAGAGGGAGCCCAAAGTGAGGAAAGGGAGAGAGATCATGATGCTTTCTGGGGACTTGAGTGCTCAAGAAGAATGGGGACGTGAAGACAGAATTAAATAACATAGGACCACGTGGAGGAGTTTGAATTACACATGGCGGGACTCCATGGAATGCCGTTAAACAAGGGAATGATTCCATAAGATCGTCATTTTAAAAAGGACACTTGGAAGTTGGTGCCTTGGGCTCTGAGCTTCTAGGCAGCCACTGATTCTCTGTTTCATGGAGACCATGTGGTTGTGGTTAGTGTGTTAAGCATTTGTAACTTTCCCTCTGGTTCCCCTTGTCCATAACTAATTAGCATACTGATTAAGAACCTTTCAAGAAATCCAATGTAAATCCAAATGTGAGCCCTAGAGCTTGACTGTACCGAAAGCACTGTTTGTCTAATAAATGCTCCTTTTATGTTCCGGTCTTGTGTCATCCTCCCCTCCCTTGATTTCCTCTGTGTGGGATATTAATGGTCTCAGTTGTGGTTAATGACTCCAGTAATGTTTTCTGTTTTCTGCATGCTGCCTCTGCTTGCACAAACTCTGCGACGGCTTTGACTTCCTCAGCCAGAAAACGTAGTCTTGATTCTGAAGGTAAAGTCCTCACTTGTTGCTTCATGTTGCTCTGTCTAAAGCCCGCGAGTGGTGTGACCCTTTTGCCAGAACTTTCTGTTCACTGTCATCTCCACTGTGATGACTTTTAAATTGTTTCCGTTTTGTGTCTGCCATCATCTTCCCTCTTCTCTTTCAGCTTTTGTAGTCCACGAAAGAATAGCAACCCATCTGCAAATTTAAACCTCGAGCTTCTCTTCAACACAGCCCACAAAGCACTCCGGAGATCTTGGTATATCAGGAAATGATTTAGGTTCTTGCCAGATCTTGGCCAGACTTTTGGGTTCAGTGTTACAACTTTTTTTTTTGGCTGCGCCATGCAGCTTGCAGGATCTTAGTTTCCTGACCAGGGATCAAACCCATGCCCCCTGCAGTGGAAGCGTGGAGTCCTAACCACTGGACCACCAGGAAATTCCCAGAAACAATTTCTAAAAATAGTAACAATTTAGAATATTGGCTGAGAAAGATAGCAAAGTAAGTAAGAATTTGGAGTGTCTGGAGCTGGTTTCTCAGTTGGCCAATGACGTGAGTCTTCAAGGGTGGGTTACACACCAGCAAATAACGACTTTTCATGGCCGTGGTGTCCAACTTAGCTTAAGAAGGCTGCATCAAAATTGCAATCACTTTTTTTCTTTTTAGCATTTTAACCTTAATATGGAAGTAGATAATATTCAAGTGCCATGTGCACTTGGCTTAATACTCATAAGCGTTTGCCCACGAGTTAGCTAATACTGATTGAACATGTGCTGTGTGCTGGGCACTTTGCTAGTTGTTTACACATTAACTCATTTAATTATCTGTCCCTCACAATATGCTGATTACATTAATGCTAATGTAACATTTCCTAGTTTAGAGAATTAAAAGCCGCCCTTGCTGGGATTTAAAGCAGGTTCTCCGACTCCAAGTTCACTGCTCTCTCCTAAGACATCATATTTGCTTCAGGGAACAAGGCTTGGGTTTCGTTTTCCTTTGCTCAGCTTGGCTTCAGAATGTATTGTTATCTAGCTGGTCCATTACAAACCATTACAGGTTGCAAACCGCCAACCTGTAATTTTCTGCCATTCTTTTAAAGTGTCTTGCTTAATGGAAATGTGAGTAACTGCATACATGAATTGGAATGAGAACGAGTTTTATCATCCTGTTGCATTAATTTTTATTTAGCCTGAAAGAAAGCCATCACTGATTATGAAAATAGGTTTAGGTCACTTGATTGTGTCTAGCTATTGTGCTAGTATCTAGGAACCTAGGATCTATCTGAGACTTAGCTAGTGAGGCTGGGCTCAGCAACCTGAAAGAGGCACTTAGCAAATGTCTGCTCCACGCCAGGTACTTTCCATGGCACCTCATCACTAATCATACATCATCTGCAATGTTCACAAGGTACGTATAAGGTACGTATTTTATTATATGTACCTCATACGTACCTTAAAAGGTACGTATTTTATTCCCAGTACATGGGTGGGGAAACTGAGTGGCCTGTGAGTAACATGTCTGATTTGGAAAGTCTGAGCCTTTTTTTCTAAATTTAGATATATTCCAGATTCTTTCATAACAAAATATGAATTTGTCATTAATCGATCCAATCCAAACTACTTTGAATCCTTAATAACTATTACTAGTTCTATCTTTCTGGTGAAAAACAGCCTTGGTATAGATTATTCATAATGCAAGGACTTCTGCCAAAATTTGTCGTGCGTTTAAAAACAAACAAAATACCTTTGGGGCTGAAATGACACCATTTGCAACTTGACCCTGAATTTGGCTATTTTCCCGGAAGTTGAAAGAAGGTAGTAACTGCTTGATCCCATATTCTGATAACTCAGATCTCTGCTTCCTTTGTTTCAAGAAGGATCTTCAAAATGGACACACACACATACACACACACACACACCCCTCAAGATTTAACTCATGATGGCAAATAGCTTGAAAAGCATGAAATGTGTACACTGTGGAATGTTCTACGTGTAATTTTATGTTACAGTATGTGCTGTTTCTTTTGTTTGACTTGCAGATTATCTACTATGAGATCGGGATTATTATCTGTGCTGTCCTGGGATTGCTGTTTATTATTCTGATGCCTCTGGTGGGGTTTGTCTTTAGTTTGTGTCGTTGCTGTAACAAGTGTGGTGGAGAAATGCACCAGCGACAGAAGAAAAATGGGGCCGCCCTCAAGAGCTACTTTACACTCTCCCTCTTGGTGATTTGTATATTTATAAGGCAAGTAGCATCTTGGACAACAGCTGATTGTGTTTTTAGGTTGATGAGAAATGTCTTGTGTTTTAACTGTTGAGCATGAGTTGGAAACAACAACAAAATACAAAAAACAGAAAAGAGAGCAAAAATGCTTGCCCAGCACATCACTATAAGCAGAAATTAGTGCTGTAACCAGGCTGCTCTAGTTTATGTGATAAGCCAACCCTGTGGTTTTTTTCATTTTGAAGCCATCCTGATAAATCTGGGACTGAAGAAAGCATTCACCTCCCAGGACAGCGCCTCCTTCCTCTTAAATAGCTCTCTAGAAACAGACAGCATGCAGGAAGGCAGAGCAAGTATTTCTAGTTGATTTATACGTCCGAAGGCATCTTTTGGAAGGAAAATTTTTTTTAATTGAAGTATCGTTGATTTACAGTATTATGTTAGTTTCAGGTGTACAGCACAGTGATTCAGTTATTTATATATATATATATCTATATATATATATATATATATATGTGTGTGTGTGTGTTTGTTTTCAGATTCTTTTCCCTTATAGGTTATTACAAAATACTGAGTATAGTTCCCTGTGCCATACAGATGGGTAGAGTCCCTGAATTGGGGAATTGGAGAATATTGTTGGATGGAGTTAACTTCCTAATTATATGCCCAGTTTTTTTTGTTTTTTATTTTTCTCATTTTTATTAGGAACTTAAAAAACAATCTTTATTTTATTTATTTATTTTTAAACAGCAGGTTCTTATTAGTTATCTGTTTTACACATATTAGTGTATACATGTCAATCCCAATCTCCCAATTCTAGAGTTGCTGATACGAAAGAGTCCCCAGGTGAGATGCAGTGAGAAAAGCAGTTTGTAGACCACGTGTAGAACACAACACCAGTGATTAAAAACAAAAAAGGAGGGGGATGTGAACACTTGGTTATGTTTGCATAGAGACCACGTGAAAGGATTGCCGAGACCCTGGCCAGGCGAGTTGCCTCTGAGAAGGAAATTGGTGGCTGTGAAGGGGAGGGAAGCGAACTCGCTTCTTACTGCAACCAGACTTTTTGTTTCTTTTGAATTATCTACCACACTCAAGTATTACTTACTAAATTAAGTACACCAAAAATTAAATTTAGAAAACCAAAAATTCCCCACAAAAAGCAAAAGCCAGTGCACTGCCACTGATTCCAAAGCAGTCGGTTTTTTTGAACAGATATCCTTCTGCTGAAAATAGTGAAACAATAGACCTTAACACAGACGTAGAGAATGGACTTCAGGACACAGGGAGGGGGAAGGGTAAGCTGGGACGGAGTGAGAGAGTGGCATGGACATATATACACTACCAAATGTAAAGTAGATAGCTAGTGGGAAGCAGCCGCATAGCACAGAGAGAGCAGCTCGGGGCTTTGTGACCACCTAGAGGGGTGGGATAGGGAGGGTGGGAGGGAGGGAGATGCAAGAGGGAGGGGATATGGGGATATATGTATATGTATAGCTGATTCACTTTGTTATATAGCAGAAACGAACACACCATTGTAAAGCAATTATACTCCAATAAAGATGTTGAAAAAGAAAAAAAAATAGACCTTAACAATATACTTATAAACAGGATCCAAGTGAATGTGTTAGCTAATTTCATGCACCCTTGTTTAACCACCAGGTAGTTTTTGTGGGTGTGTTTCATCTGCAAGGCGGGGGTGTGGGTTTCTCTGTCTCTCTCTCTCTCTCCTGTTTCCCTCTGTGTCCCTGTTCTCTCTGTCCATAATTTGAATCTAACTGTTTCTTCACATTGAATTCTGAAAGGCAGCTTAGGATCAGGGCAGTGGTAATTACAGATTTCCCCTGTCTCTCTGCTTTGTGTTTGAAGGATTTTCAGGAATGTACAGACCCTACAGCTGTGGGAGTAGTGACCTCCCCCCAGCCACCAGAAGAATGTCGGTTATAGCCCAAAGACCATTCAGACCCTTGTGCATTTCCTTTAAGCCTGAAACTTACATCCTTCATTCATCCAAAGACTTGGACAGCCCTGTGTCTTCCTTTTTGTATACCCTAGACATCAAAGATGAGGCTCAGGTGACAAAGTGCCTTTTGAAAATACTTGCCCTTAGGGCTTCTTGTTAGCATGATTATTTATTTAACAAGTTAAGAATTTTCACTTGATATAAATACATATGATGTAACTTCAGGAAAATTCTTTATTGCATGTACTCATTTACCCAAATAAATGTTCACGTATGTAATAATGGGCTTTCAGTTTTTTTAATGGAACATATGTCCTGTATTGGGTTTCTATTTTAAATTGCACTTTTATTTGCATTACATACAATTATGCAATATACACTTTATAGTTCACCCTGAACTGATTGAATTATTTATGTGAGGTTTTAAATACAAAGATATATAAACATTAAAGCTACAATGTCAGAAGTAAACTTGGCTTTCATTTTATATAAAATGAATGCTAAATATATCTTTTATTCTTGAGAACTCAGACCCATCAAACACATTTAGGTAAGTTTTTTTTCTCCTGAGTATATTTTAGTTTAGAAAATTCTTTAAAAAGAAATCTGTGATTCTATCCTCCTACACAGTCAGCTAAGATATTTTCCCCACCCGAATAAAACTTATTAATTAATATAACAATTTTAAATTTCAGTACAATTAAACCAAAGTTGATCAACTATTTGAGGCTAAGTGACAAATTTAAACTAATTTGTTTCACATAATACATTGAATTTATATAAGGATTATAAATAGGTCTAAATAAGAGTAGTATTTGAGATTGTTTTGTTTACTTTGAATTCAGACTAGAAGTTTAAACTTCTTTTGAATTTTTTTTTTTAATCTGAATAGCTATTTTGATGTCATCATTTTAGAACACCTACTGGTTTGCAAGTATCTTCAACAGCATGAGTTGAGTAATTGTTTGCACGTAATCAAAACTAGCCAAGAAGATTTAAGACGAGGAGAAAACAAATTTCCATATTATGATTAGATAAAAAGGAGAAGAAACTTATGTCCACAAAATCAGAAGATTAGAATAAAATAAGCGGGGAAAGAATGTCCACAAAATTAGAAGGCGGAAAGAGAAAGAAAACGAGCTATTAGCCTCTGCTTCCATCGACCTCAGCAGAGATTGGATACTAGCAATAAATAATCTTTGTATAAGATTTTTTTAAAATTCTTTCAGAAGCCCAGAGCAATCTACTTGCCTTTCATCAGGTTCAGTTCCTTTTTGTGGCTGAATACTGTTACAATTAAAAAAGAAGCTGGTTTTTAAATTAGTCTTGATTTTTCATCCATCCCATTTTATTAAAATTTTTGAAATCTTTTCTTTTTAATTGAGAAAGGCATAGGTGTTAATGAGAAAGATCTCCTAGTATATGTGGAGTATATGTGGTCATATTCTTTTTCCGTTTGAGCTTTTCCAAAGGCAGCTGCAGAGTGTTTGAATTCCATAGACGTTGACATATGTTTACGTAAGTCTGTTTGACCATCAGCAGAAGATTACATTTCCACGTCTCACTGTGGACTGTTTAAGCAGATGTGTCTTACTCCAGAAAAAGCCAACTTTTCTCTCCTTTCCTTTGCATTTGTCATCACTGCATTTTTCAGAATTTCAAAAAGGTTATAAGCAACAACAAAAAGGAACAGCTGTGCCTTTATTTCTCCAGAATAGAGGTTATTTCTACGTTTCCCAAAAGTCAGCTTTTGCCAATTACTGTGGTGAAACAATCCCAGTCCTTTTCAGGAAGGTGGCTATTTTCAAAGTCTTTTTTTTTTTTTTTTTTTTTTTTTTGTTGTTGCAATGTGATGTCAATTCCTGGTGTGGAGGCCACAAGCTTCTAGAAAAGAAATTGAGCTAGCATGCCTTGGAAATCATGAGACTTGCTTAATGAGAGAATTAGTTATATAAAATTGAAATCGAAAAATTATCTTTAAAAAGTAAGAGATCAATTACAGACAGAGCATTTATTTGGCTCTTACTGGCTAATTTCATTGTCAGTAGAAATTGGTAGAAAAAACTGCTACAAATCCTAAATGTTTAGCCATACTCTAGAAACTTTAAGTATTCACTTTTACGTAGAGAAAATCGGTCTGTCCATATAAAATACAGAAGTTATAGTGCTAATATGTCATAAAAATAAATTCCTGTCTTCTGCTAAAAATTTCAAGAGATTTTGTTGTACTACATAAAATTTTCGGTAGCTTAAAGGCTTTTGTGTCAATGCCAGAGAACTGATAGTCATTTGACTATCATTTGATTGAAATTTTATTCCCTTTTTGTGTGAGGTGAATTTCCCTCATTGTCATATCCTAATAGTTGACTGGTGTTAAAAAAAACAAAACATTAATTTCATGTGATTTTTTTGTGTGCATGCTTAAAGGAACATTGAATAATAAGGAATGTCTAAATCAACAACAACAAAAAGAATAACTTTTAAATTCTCTATTTGTGTTTAACTAAGGGTTTTAAATTTGGGATTACAAATGGAGACCATCAATTGGTTTGTATAGTATTTAAAATTTTTTTCTTTGATTTGTTGCTAATATTTAAAAATGGGAAAAAAATTTTGAAATGGGAGATTTTACATATGAATCCAGATTCCCAGATTTTTGTGAATAATTGGAAGATCTGGTCTTCTTCCATCATGGTAGCACTTACTGGAACCACAGGGCATCTGCCCGACCCCCATCTTTATCTCCAGCTCCCACAGGTCCATACCAGGCACTTTGCCCTTCATGCTTTCTGCCTGCCTGTGTAGGCATTTGAATTTGCTGTCTTTAATTTAAATATAAAATTTACAATGAGTTATGAGTGTGAAAATCAGCTTTGAAAGTTGCTAAATTCTATCCCAGAATTCTGTTTAGTACAGTTTTTAAAAAATGATTAATGCTTTCATTTTAATTAGATCTATAACTGAGTAACAGAAATGTGTCCTTTTAAATACAGTGTATTGAAATTCAGCATTGTATCGCAATGCTGTGTTTACTGATTGATGATTTTTGGAGTAACAGCATTTATTCAATAAAGGAACAAAGATAGTTTCTGACTTGGACATTCTGAACACATGGCTAATCTTCTAAATGGATCAGATGAAACAAGCCCAGTCCTTAAATCTGCCTTCACTGATCACCCACCATGGACACGAGACCCTGCATTACCCAAGGTTTACAAAGAAGCAGTTTCCACCTCTTTTTAGGGAAGTTAAACATAGGTGGAAATAAAGGCAAAATAGAGTGTGAAGTAAGAAAAACCCATCAGAACTTCAGGGCGAGACCTCTGGGAGTTCAAGGCAAGACGTCCTTCTCCTATCCAGGGGGTTCAGGGAAAGCCACATGGACTTGGACTTGCTGTTTGTTTCCCAAGTTCACTTTGACTTATATGACAAAAATGGGTCTGGAGCATGACGAACGACAAATAATTTGGACATGATGGGGAGAGAGCAAGGGCCCCCAGTGTGAAATCCTCTGGTGGGCAGGTATATTCAGGTGGTGATCCTGGCTTGTCATGGTGTAGAATGGTTGAAAATTGGCGTGGTACATAAAGGCCCAGGTACATTACTATGACTCAGCTTTTTTTCCCCTTCTGTTGACACTATTTTATATATAGTAGTGTGTATATGTAAATCCCAGCCTTCTCATTTATCCCCCTCCCCCCTTCCCCTCTGGTAACCACACGAGCAATGCTCTTTGGAATGACTCATGACAGAAATGGGGCAAATGACTCCCCAAATTACCCAAGACTGAGAGGTTTCCTGGGAATGTGGGACTTTTCGTGCAAAAGTGGACAGTTGGCCATCATACCTGTAAATGTATGAATGCATCATGCTTAAGATGTTGCTTTTGGTGAAGAAGCAGAAGTATTCATATTCTCCATCAGAATTTTCCCCCAAAAGTTTGCGTATTATTTGCAAAATTTTCTTCTAGAAACATAGTTACACCTTCCATTGGATGGTTACAAACTAACAATTTATTACAAACTAAAAATTTTGTTAACTTCTGGAGGTAACTTCTGTAGGGTGTGTTATGAGTTTATATAATTTCTTGCTGCCATCTAGTGGCTAAATCCAACAAGGCCTTGGTGATTAGCCATCTTAAATGTAACATTTTAATGTTTAAAGGCCTTGACACAAAAACAAACCAGTTGGTCAAATTAATTTGTCAGGGGATTGTTAGTAATTAGTAGACATTAAGAGCTCTTAAAATGATTAAACGTAGACATTTCAGATGGCTCGAAAAATATGGTTGGTTGTTGTTTTCATGTAGTGTAGCTTTTCATGTAAGATGCCTCTCGTGGTGTTTTTATTTATTTATTTTTGGCTGCTTTGGGTCTTCGTTGCTGCACACAGGCTTTCTCTAGTTGTGGCGAGCGGGGGCTACTCTTCGTTGCAGGTGTGCAGGCTTCTCATTGCAGTGGCTTCTCTTGTTGTGGAGCACGGGCTCTAGGAGCGTGGACTTAAGTAGTTGTGGCTCACGGGCCCTAGAGCGCAGGCTCAGTAGCTCTGGCCCATGGGCTTAGTTGCTCCACAGCATGTGGGATCTTCCCGGACCAGGGCTCGAACCTGTGTCCCCTGCATTGGCAGGTGGATTCTTAACCACTGTGCCACCAGGGAAGCCCTCATGTAGTGTTTTTGAAACTCTTTATTGAAGTGCATTTTATATGGAGAAAAGTGTTCCTATCATAAGCACATATGTGCGAATTTCTATGAAGTGAACACACTAACTACACCATTACCCACCCCTCCCCAGAATATAACCACTGACTTTTAGCACCATCATTTTGTTTGATTTTGTACTTCACATAAAGTGGAAGGAGACGGTGTATACTCTATGGCTTGCAGCTTATATAGTATTTTAATGCTAAAGTAATTCACATTTCCTTTCAACCCGGACAATGCAGTAGCTAACAAAGACAATTAGATTAACCAAAAACATTAGAAAGCCCAAACCATTCTTATCATTTTAGTATTTTTCCTGACAGTCTTCTTGAGGGGAGCAGAAGTATGCACGTAGTGTGTGTGTGTGTGTGTGTGTGTGTGTGTGTGTGTGTGTGCACGCCCTGCATGGAGAGTGTATACCTACATTCGCATCTGTACAGAAGTGGGACTGTATTCCACACCCTGTCTTATAACCTTTGTAACTTCTATTTCCTGAACATTGTTCCATTTATAAGACTCATATTTAACTGAGCAACGTGTCTTGAATGGATATGTGTCTTCCCTGAGAGGACTGAGTCTTGTTCTGTGGCCCACATTTGGTGGTGCGTGGATTTTGCGATGGAGGCAGGAAGCCTGTAGCAGTGGAGGGGCTGGGCTTGCGGAGCAGGGGTTCTCTGCACAGGAAGACCTTCCACCTTCTCCCGGCTGTGGGCTGCTCTGCACCTGGCCACGGCCATGGCTCCCACAGTAAATGCTCTCCTTTCCTTTTCCTGCAGCATTGGTATCATCTATGGTTTTGTGGCAAACCAACACATAAGGACTCACATTGAAAAGACTCGGAAATTGTCAGAAAGTAATTTCAACGACTTGAGAACCCTCCTGAATGCAACTCCAGGGGTAAGGACCACAATCTATATCCCATGATGCTTTGTGTTTGAGGCCTTTGGGAGTTCCTGTATATATTTGGAATCTTATTTGGACCTTCTGGAAACCCTATAATCATTGTAGA